>NC_139579.1:30529653-30579147 GCF_946808225.1 Silurus aristotelis
GGTGGATCATCACCATAATATGTGTACAAACAGAGTCCGAGTTCATTCCCCCTGTGCATAATGTGTTACTTATTCTCTGCTCGTAATTACTGATAGTTAATGACCTTAGAGAATAGACATTTTTTGTTTGGGGGCCAAAAAAAAGCTCAAAAACACTAATGTACCTGATATGATCTCATAATTCATTAGACATCCAAATGTTCTGGCAAGTGGATCCAGAGTCAATTTTGGAATACACCAATTTAGGAATATACCCTGAGTGAGACTTTGTGGGGCGGGAATACACCCTGAATTACATAGTGAGGCGGAAATACACCCTAAGTTACATAACGAGGTGGTAATACATGCTGAGTGACATAGTGAGGCAGGACTACACCCTAAATGACATAGTAAGGTGGTAATACACCCTGAATGACAGAGTGAGGCAGGAATACACCCTGAGTGACATAGTGAGGCAGGACTACACCATAAATGACATTGTAAGGTGGTAATACACCCTGAATGACAGAGTGAGGCAGGAATACACCCTGAGTGACATAGTGAGGCAGGAATACACCCTAAGTGACATAGTAAGGTGGTAATACTCCCTGAATGACAGAGTGAGGCAGGAATACACCCTGAGTGACATAGTGAGGCAGGACTACACCCTAAATGACATAGTAAGGTGGTAATACACCCTGAATGACAGAGTGAGGCAGAAATACACCCTGAGTGACATAGTGAGGCAGGACTACACCATAAATGACATAGTAAGGTGGTATTACACTCTAGGTGATAAATCTGAGTATAATTTAGGTTAGAATTCAGTCAGATGTCAGGTGTTACATCACGGGTTGCCAGGGACAATAACTGATTTTTTCATTCCACAATCCCTTTACAGAGGAGATGAAACGTATGTGGTCGCAGAGATACTTAGATAGACATTTACAATTTGCATTGATTTCAAATCCCTGGAAAAATATACAATGCACAGAAAAAAATGCACAAAAATTTCATGAGGTTAATATCGATGCTTCTGCTAGAGATGATGTGTGTGGGTGGTGCAGCTGTGGCTGTGGCTGCAGTGAAAGGAGACTCGAATTGTGAATTGTGTTCACTGGGTTTCTTGCTTTAGTAATGGCATTATACTGTGTTTCTTTATAATACTGATGGTTTCTATTGCTGTGGTGTCACAATTACGGTATTAAAAGGTAGACTGATTCAGGCAGGACACCACTGAAGGCCAAGGTATGAAATGCACGGCCTTACACTGGTACTACCCTTGTAACAGTAAGTACACCTGATAACGTATACTTTGCATATGCAACAGCGCCCTCCAGCGGTCACAATGCAAGTACATCCCTTATCCAGCACTAATCTTATTATAGCTCGCTTTGGTAAAAACAAAAAGAAAAATACAAAATCTATAAGTGTTTTTTAACCACATCAGGTCTGTACAAATGTTCCAAAATATCTGCACACCATTATCAAAAACGAAAATAACGAAAGAAAAATAAACAATTATCAGCCCCTGGAGTCCAATCATTATGGACTTCATGGAAAGGGTCCAACAACAAGCAAACAAACAAACAAACAAACAAAAATATCCACAGCTTTTTTCTTCAGCTTTCACGGGGCAAATTTAATTACCCGGCCCTTTAAAGTCTATCGCAAATACCTGTTTTCGTCTTTAAAGCTGCAGTAAGTAACATTTGTAATAAGTTCTGGAACAGGAAAACAATCAACCTGGAGCTGGAGGTTCTTTGGCCATTTTAGGGCTAATATAGAGGGATTAGTTCAGGATTATTGGTGTCCTCAATGCTGAGAAATCCAGGCAGATAATTATCTATCATGCAGTACCATCAGGGAGGCATCTGATCCCAAATTTATTCTGCAGCAGGACAACGACTATCTTCAGCATGGAGCAAAATAAGGAATCCTGGAAGTAATAGTTTTGGCCCGCATAGAGCCCCAATTTTAAGACCCAACATCACTGTGTGTGTCTGGGATTACATTATGCGGCAGAAGGATTTGAGGCAGCCTACATCCAAAGAGGATCTGTGGTTGATTCTCCAAGTTGATTGGAACAACCAACCTGCTGCCTTCCTTCAAAAACTGTACCTATTATTTGTTCCTTCTTACTTGGAGTAACTCCTTGGACCCCCAATTAATACTATTTCCACCAATCCCAGATGTGGACATCTGCCTGTACAACTGGTTTCTGGACTTTCGACCAAGTAGGCGGTTTGAATTGTCCTCCTCATGTCCTGCTATCCCATTTTTTTTTAACATAGGCGGTCGATTATTAAACTGTATTATTGTATTGTTAATGTTGTGCTGTGTATTTATTGTAGTTCGGAAAACTGCTGATCTCCTGGGAATTTCACTCAAACTGCAGTCTATACGGAATGGTAAAAAAACCCATCCTAGGTGTGGTGAGTCTGCAGCCTGAACAGGAGGGAAGATGTGATTAGACTGCCTCACCCCTTAAACATAGAGGTGGAAGCGTAATGGTTTGGATATTCTGGGTGAAAGAAACCAACATGGCAACCATTTCATATTTCAACATACAGTACACCATGTAATTCCGTCTGGACTGAAAGCGGTTCATTGAAACCGACTTCACCGTACAACAAGACAATGAAGAATACGAAGCGTACGTCTGAGATCTGTACTCATTATTTAGAGAGCAGACAGTCGTCTGGATTGATGTCTATCATGGAACGACCTGCCCAGTCACCGCACCTAAATCCTACTGAACTGCTCCGAGATGCACAGAAAAACATCGGGGAGTTTTACAAGAGACACTGCAAAGTATTTCAGCTGAACGTTTGGAGAAAAGGACTGTCCGGATGCCGAGAGCGTGTAAAACTGTTCTTCCTGCAAAAGGAGGATTTTTCAATGAAAAATAAAGTGGAACATCTGGACTTTTTAGATTTGTTTGGTCAAAGAAAATCTTTAAATAACCGAGTGTGTTGTATAGTAATAAAAGGTACATGCCATTGTCTCTCAAAAACCATAAAGACTTTAGATGATTGGATAATTAGTTTATTGGTACTGTACACTGAGACACACATGTAAGAAGGAATGCAGTGTAGAGAGTTTAACACTTACAGTCACACTGCAGAAATCGAGCAGAAATCAAAAAGTACCATTTATTAATTCTTACAATTCGCATCCTTATGGCTTATCACAACTAGGGTTGCAAAATCCTAGGAATTTTCAATGCTGGAAACTTTCCATGGGAATAAACATGGAATTTACAAAATTGCACTTTAGCCTATAACAGGGAACTTAAATGTAGTTGGGAAAAAAAAAGTGCAGGATAATTTTGGTTAAGACGACGTAATTTCAGTTGAATTTCTTCCTGCGCATTGATCAATCACGTGCACAATTACTGCACGGTGACTGAGGCCACGCCCCCTAGACGCTCTGCGCATTCCTTAAGAACATAACGCGCATCATTTCTAGAATCCTGCACACAAAATAACGTAAAAAAATAAATAAATTTTGGTGAGTATTCACATAAATGTAAGTAATGTTTATCCAATTTATGTTTGAAACCTTTTTTTAAATGTATTTTATGATTATAACTCAAATTTCCCACTTTTTTTTTAATTAATTCTTATAAATTCCTGGTAAAATAGCCAACTTGGAATATTTCCAAAATTCCCCAGGATGAAGTTCCCATGGAAAATTTCCAGAAATTTAGATAGAAACTAAAATGAATCAGCTGAATTAGTGTTACCCAGAAAAATCATCAGTTTGACACACATCTTTTACCCACACATACATGTTCCCCTTTCCGCCCAAACAATCGGGATTTCTTTGGAAATGCAAATGAAGACAGTTCGGAGATTTGTACTCTTTCTACATATAATACAAATGATCAGAAATAAATCAATAAATTAAAAATTCCCTTCACATTAAATAGCTACTCATTTCCCATCAAAAATAAAGTGACCACAACATGAGAATAAATTACTGAACAGAATAAATGATGGACAATATAACAATGTAAGGCTTTTAAAGCATGTTGATATATGAGGAACTCGTCTGAGATCCTCACCTGATCAAACATCAGTGTACGATCAGTGCTAAAGGGTTGCAGGAAACATTCATCACACACCTATAGTTTCGTTAAGACAGTCTTGAATGCGTAGGTCACTGGTAGAAAGACACTTTTTTTGGGGGTTAAAAAACCAAAAACAAATAAAAGTGAGAGTTAAAAGAAACCTGGCTGATATTCTGTACGGCCAAAAGTATTGGGACACTTTTCTTCGTCAAATTGTTACCACAAATTTTGGATGACGTCTGCACCCCAGTACCTGACTTCACTAACACCCTTGTAACAAAATCCTCCACAAGCGCACACTAAATCCAGTGGAACATCTTCCCAGAAGAGTGGAGATTATTACAATTATATTCAGGATGTTTTATTATATGGAGAAAAGCACACTAATCTTATGCTCAGGTGTCCACAAACTTTTGACCATACAGTGTTTTCTATTTTCAGGCTATTTCTAAACAATTTTCTTAATACTTAAATCAGAACTAGTAGCCTAGATAGCTAATTAGCTAGTAAAGTTTTGCAAAGGCAACACATCATGCTTATATTAAACACCTTAGCTCATGACACTGTTATCTAGCGAACTTCCGAGTTTTCTCCATTAGCGAAGCGTTGTATCCAGTAGCTAGTTTGTCACATGTTTGAACGTGTGAGTGAGACAGAAGTGATGCCATGTGAGCATACGAGCGACAGAGTTAAATCAGGGCATCGTAAAACCCACGTGAATGAAATCCAAAAACACAAGTTCGTCCACTGCGACGACGTACGGAAATATAGTTCGGGACCCCCATAAGGAAACCCCCAGTGTGTGAGTCAGTGGAAATTTTGTACACATCGTGTTCAAACCAGTACTTTAGTCTACTCATAACTGACATACTGACCTCGATACAAGCCAAAATGTCAGAACTCGTTTTTCTGCAAAAACTTGTGCAATATACTGCAGGAGTTATAAAAAAGAAATAAAGCAAAATGCTGCTGATCTAATACCCGGTAGATGCATAGATGCACAGTGTTTGGATAGAGAATGAAAGCGTTGACGGCGAGATCCACAAAAATACATTAAATAACGCTTTACTGAATCATTTCTTTCCCAATCCCCCCCCCCGATTCGACCAATTTATCGAGTTTGCACCGATAACTGATTGCTGAAAAAGACAGTTTTTCCAGGTTGCGTTGCACAGTACGAAAGCGGCCTCTAGAGGTCAATCACTGACACCACGTGCTGTTTATTTGAAGTGTCATTTAAAAAAAAATCTTTGGATTTAAAAATTTTTTTTGCAGTTACATTTTGTTTCCGTTTGATTGCATGTCTTTTATTTTCCCTAATAATTTATAAATATAAATAATATATTAATTTAGCACATTTTCATGAGTTTGTTTTTTTGTAAAAAAAACATAAATTAATAATTCAGTAGTATTTTACATGGAGTGTTTTTTTGGTAATTTTTATCCAATATGCATTTAAAAAAAAAATATTGGTTGATTAATTGGTTATTGGCAAATACGATCCGATCATCGGCGGACCTCAGCATTTTGTTCTAAGGCAACTTTATATTAGAATAAACATTATTATTATTATTATTATTATTATTAGTCTCCATTATGAAATATGTGCGAATGGGAAACTAAAATCACAGGTCAGTCATTACTTCAACAACAATCTGCATTATAGTCCAATCTAATTGAAGGGGAATCAAATTGTCTTTGGCTCTGATTGCGATAAGAATGAAGTGCATTATAGTATGTTAGAATGGAAAGACACACAAAAGCTGAGAACACCAAAGGTTCACCCTGTCGTCCGCAGATTCAAGTTCTGACAGTGTGGTGCTCCAGAAAAGCCTTACAGTTCTGGAGATTTCTTTTAAAGCTTGAAATTGCAGCAAAATCGGTCTTGTAATTTATTTTTTTACCAGCAACTCGTTCAGTTTTCTGAAGTGACCATAAGGTCAAATGCAGCTTTTATTTATATTTTCTTTTTAAATAGATTTATCATCATGTAGCTAGTCTTTTTTGAGTTCGTCTGCCTGGTACTTGTGACCCGTGCTTGGAGATACGCCCGATTCCTGATTCGCCACCGGCAGAGTCGCGGGTGCAACGCTGTCGGTGTTTACGAGGGTGCCGTAGGAGAAGGAGCCGTTATAATCCGGCTGAACAGGCCAGCCTTTATCGTGGATCGTTGGAACGCCTGTTTTAAAAAAAGAAGAAGCAAAGAAATATACACAATTAATATTAATAATCAGCGACAGTGTGGTGTTCATTATTATGATTTTAATATACACTATATGGACAAACGTTTGTGGAGACCTTTCTGTTCTTTTTTTTTTTTTTTTTTTTTTTTTTTTTTTTTGGAGCATCCCATTACACATTTATTCCTATTTACTTCTCATAAGATGTTCTACTAGACTTTGTGGAGATTTATTCAGCTACAAGGCTGTTAAGTCAGGTACTGATGTAGGTGAGGTAAGGAGGCCTGGGTTGCAGCTCCGATTCCATTCCAAGGTGTTTAAAAGGGTTTGGAGCTCTATAGCAGGAGAACTTCCACTCCAACCCTGTGTATCACACATGTTCATGGAGCTGGCTTTGTGCACACAAGCATTGTCATGGACAATTTTGTTGTGGAAGAGCCCCATATCTGCAAAAATAAGGCGTCCTAATACATTTGTCCATATAGCATAGGTGCTTGGAAAGACATCACACATTACAGTTCATAATTTCTCATAAAATCATCTGCCCTGAAGACACCATGGAAACCTACTGTTGATCACAATATATCAACAATTATAATTGTTTTATTGTGTTTGACAATCAATAAAGCTGAGTAAACATGACTCGGTCTAAATTTCTGTTACATGCTGCGTTCGATGTTTTATACTTCAGGTCAATCGATTTTTTTTTTGTTCTTGGATGTTCATGCACCAACCTTTGACCATGTCCATGGTCACGTATGGCTCGAATGGTTTGGCTTTCTTCTTGCTTTTGGTGATGAGGAGGACGCCCAGGAAGCACACGGCGCATCTGTCAAAACAAACAGCAGAACCTCAGTACATGAATTAATGTTCTATAATGCTGGTGCTCAGACGTCAGAATATGCAATCGTACGAATCTGTGTCTAAAAACGTGCTTTGTTTAATGTCTATTGAAATAGACTGGAGAAATATCAGAGATGATTCCATTTCAATTACTGTTCCCAGGAATCTTCTAGGTAAGCTTGTATAGGTTTTCAAGCTTCAGTCTGGATAGGGAAGGAGGTCTTGTTATGAATTTGAAAATCATATTTGTTCCAGCACAAAGGCAGCTCCATGAAGATATGGATTTGGAGTGTAGGATCTCCTGCTAAAAAAGCTCCGACCTCAACCCTACTGAAAACCTTTGGAATGAATTGAAATGCTGATTGTACCCCAGAACTCCTAATAATGAGATGTGACTATATTTGGTTAGGATGTAAACGCTGAGTAAGCAATTTATAATCTAGATCCCACTCACCCTAATAAAAACATGCAGATGTGCAGAACATCCTCTTGGTTGAACTCCAGGTAAAATATGGCTCCTAGATTAGAAAAGTAACAAGATGATTACAATGAACCTAATAAAAAAAAAAAAAAAGTATTAAATGCTTGAACCCTGGAATGAATGCCGTGTTGGATACGTTTCGTAATGGAGACGAGTGTGTTACCTGCACCGACGGCACACGTGGTCGAGAAGATGTAGTTAACGCAGGCGATGAGGGACGAATCGTACAAATGGGACGCCTGGGCAAGAAATCTGTGATAAGAAAAGAAAAGAAAAATAAAAAGCATGGATAAAATAAAGGCCTCTTATTAATCCAAGGCTACATCATGGAACGCTTTCTCCAAAACACACATTAGACATAAATCAGGATTTAGAAACCGTTCCAAATCATTTAGTCAGAAAGGTGTTGAAAAAAATAGAAATTCCCTCATTAATGCTCAAATGGTTAATCGCTGTAATAAAAGTATAGAATCGTTAGAGACAGAGACACACACACACACACACACACACACACACACACACACACACACACACACTCAGATAAGCATAGAGAGATAGAAAGAGACATAAAAGAGAGGAAAAAGAAAGACAAAGATTTCTCTCTCACTCACTCACTAATATATATATATATATACACACACACACACATACACACACAACAATGGTGCGCAAACAGAAAGCAGACACTTTGGACACAGTTTTGACATGTTCACTGAGGGTGTACTTACTTTTGTTGCCAGTTATTTAGACAATAATGGGTGTATGTTAAGTTATTTTTATTGGACAGTAAATACAACCTGCACATTTACTTAAATATATCCAAGTTTCATTTCTATACTATTGTCTCTTGAGAAGATTATAATAAAATGGCTTTAATGTGAAGGTTGTACTCACTTTGTGAGATATATATATATATATATACACACACACACATATACATATTAGGGCTGTCAATTGATTTAAATATTTAATGTTCCAAATATACAGTGGTGTGAAAAAGTGTTGGTCACACTTTAATGTTTCAGATCATCAAACTAATTTAAATATTAGTAAAAGAGAACACAAGTGAACACAACATGCAGTTTTTAAATGAATTTGTTTTATTATTGAAGGAAAACAAAATCCAAAACTACATGGCCCTGTGTGAAAAAGTGTTTGCCCCCTAAACCTAATAACTGGTTGCACCGCCCTCAGCAGCAACAACTGCAATTAAGCGTTTGCGGTAACTTGCACTGAGTCTGTTACTGCGCTGTGGAGGAATTTTGGTCACTCATCTATGCTGAATTGTTGTAATTCAGCCACATTGGAGGGTTTTCGAGAATAACCCGACTTTTTAAGGTCATGCTTCAGCATCTAAATAGGATTCAGGTCAGGACTTTGACTAGGCCACTCCAAAGTCTGCATTGTGTTTTTCTTCAGCCATTTAGAGGTGGACTTGCTGGTGTGTTTTGGATCGTTGTCCTGCTGCAGAACCCAAGTTCCCTTCAGCTTGAGTTCACGAACAGATGGCTGGATATCTCCTTCAGGATTTTTTGGTAACAGCAGAATTCACGGTTCCATTTATCACAGCAGGTCTTCCATGTCCTGAAGCTACAAAATCAACTATCAACACCATATTTTACTGTTAGTATGATGTTCTTTTTCTGAAATGCGGTGTAACTTTTACGCCAGACCTAATGGGACACACACCTTCCAAAAAGTTTTACTTTTGTCCACAGTCTACAGAGTATTTTCCCAAAAGTCTTGGGGATCATCAAGATGTTTTCTGGCAAAAATGAGACGAGCCTTTATGTTGTTTTTGCTCAGCAGCGATTTTCGTCTTGGAACTCTGCCATGCAGACCATTTTTGCCGTCTCTTTCTCATGGTGGAGTCATAAAACCCTGACCTTAACCAAGGGAAGTGAGGCCTGCAGTTCTGTGGATGTTGTTGTGGGGTCTTTTGTGACCTCTTGGATGAGTCCTCTTGGGGTAATTTTGGTCGGCCGGTCACTCCTGGGAAGGTTCTCCACTGTTCCATGTTTTTGCCATTTGTGAATAATAGCTCTTACTGTGGTTCACTGGAGTCCCAAAGCTTTAGAAATGGCTTTATAACCTTTTCCAGACTCAATTACTTTCTCTCATTTGTTTCTAAATTTCTTTGGATCCTGGCATGATGTCTAGCTTTTGAGGATCTTTTGGTCTACTTCACTTTGTCAGGCAGGTCTTGTTTAAAAGATTTCTTGATTGTGAACAGGTGTAGCAGTCAGGCCTGGGTGTGACTGGAGAAATTGAACTCAGGTGTGATAAACCAGTTTTAACAGGGGGTATTTTTTCACACAGGGCCATGTAGTTTTGGATTTTGTGTCCCCTCAATAATAAAAAAACCCAATTAATTTAAAAACTGCATGTTGGGTTCACTTGTTTAATCTTTTACTAATATTTAAATTAGTTTGATGATCTAAAACAAAGTGTGACAAATATGCAAAAAGATAATTATTGTAATCAGGAAGGGGCCCAACACTTTTTCACACCACTGTACCTAAAATGAATACTTTTTCTTGTAAAGGTTTTCAAATAATAATGATGTTTCAAATTATGGAAATCATCGGGACACCAAACAGAACTTTTGCTATGTTTCCACACGGACGGTTATAATTGCCGGATATGTGCCCCATTTTGGGTCCGTGGGAAAAAGGGATAAAAGTCTCTGATCCATTACCACAGTAAATGGCATCATGCTTTCAATCAGAATGCAAACCGCCAATAAAGAAGAAGAATCATCATTGCGTTTTTTGGTGCTTGTTTACTGCATCGGTAAAACAAATGTTTGTTTTGTTTGTTGTGATTAAAAAAAGATTTTTCGCTGGAGTTTATTTTTTTTTATATCCGAGTAAAGAAAGGACTTTGTGAATAAATGTGTGATGCGTTAAAGGTTTCAGTTTTTTTTTATATCTATTTATTTATATTCTAAGATACAAATGGTGAACAGAAATGTGCTCTGCGTTAATAAAATGAGTGCAGTTCAAATGAATTTATTGCATTATTAGGAAAGAGAGAGAAAAAGAAAGAGAGACTCACGATGCCTGAAAGAAGATGCTGGCCACCATGCAGACGAACATGACGTAGAAAATGGGATAACTGAGCTGGAGGGAGCCCTGAATGCTGAGAACCACCATCCCCGCAACCGCCTTCACCGTGATGACAGTCACAGAGCCTGAAGTGAGAAAGAACACGAAGTAATGCATGAGAAATACAATCCACAATCCACTTCGTGCCACAATGAAAGATAATGCAATAAAGAATTGCCATTTGGACAATTTTTATTAAACATCTAAAGGTTAATTGTTTAACTCATGTTGTTATTATACTATTCATTCACATCTTTGTCAGATATCAGGACTGCTGTGGAAGAAACTGGAGAACCCAGAGTAACCTACATAGACACAGGGAATGCATGCAAAATGTTGTACAGATACGGACTTAGGTTTAAAGCAGAAATCGTTGAAGCTTATGACCACCTCAAAACTGTCTGTCTGTCTGTCTGTCTGTCTGTCTGTCTGTCTGTCTGTCTGTCTGTCTGTCTGTCTGTCTGTCGGAAGCTTTAAGCTTTCGGAATTGTAAGGTTGTGATCGTGAAATAATTCCTATACCCTGGAATTCTTATTAGCAATATGTGTACTTTCTTCAGTCAAAACACTGAAAAGAAAAAAAAGAAGAAAAAAAAAAAAAAAAAAGCTGAATGCTCCTTACCCAGCAGCGCCACCAACAGCAGGATGAGCACGAGGTAGTTTGCGTTGTGCTGTTTGTAGAAATACAGCACGAGACAGAATGTGATGATCTCCAGGAGCTAAGCAGCAAAAAAGGAAAAGAAAGTTAAAGTCATCAAAGAAATCTACACAATAGGGATGGGAAGATTCACTTATTCGCGCTGGCATAAAAGTTAACGATGTGATGCATCGATTTAAAAAAAAAAGGGTGCATGGGATAAAAAGTTGACATTTGTATCGTGATGCATTTGTTTTTTAAAAAAACGGTAAAAAGCGATTGATTTATATATAATTATTAGTAGATGCACTTTATCTTTATTGTTTAGGAAGCAATCAATAATTTTTGACCAATATGTGGATTGATTTCTTTCAACACCACCGCAGCTACGTGAATATGACGTATCACAAAACTACGGAGACCGAGGCGTGTCCTGAGAGTCACATAGAATACAGATTAACATGGCAGAGGTAGAGCTGTGACTTCCTGCAGACACAACAGGAAAAGAACGCTCATCATCAATGGACTTCTTAAACTGTATGCGCACATTTCAACAAATGTTTATCCATATAGTGTGGAGTCTAAACGGTGCATATGCTCGGAGATGTTGAGGTTTATTCTCACCAGGTACAGGAGGACTGGCCAGCCAATCAGGTGCTTCACAATGTTTTCTGCGTTCAGCTGCTCGTGAGAGTTTGGCCCGAATGTGACAAAGAGGTACGTCCCCGCTACAGTCAAGGCACAGCCGAGAAATGACAAGCCGTAGCGTTCTGGAAAACAAAAATAAATAAATAAACAAAAACGCAGTGCATTCTGGGTAGACACATATTTAATTTTAATGAAAGAATAGCTAAAAAGTGAAGATTGAATTTTAATTCTAGGGTTTCAGTTTACTTTGTGTAATACACACAAACACACACACATACACACACACACAGACACACAGACACACACACACACACACAAATAATGGGATGTTGGCAATAATTTGGGACCAGTGCAAGCTCGTTTCGAACCCCTTTCCATTAGTTATAAAGTGAAGCTGTCTGCAACGAGCATTCGCTGTAAAGTCTTTTATAACTACTGAATTTCAGCTTCATTATCACGACTCGCTGCTCCGTTCCACAACATCATCGCTGTGTCGAGCCGTTCCTTTTGAAATGACGCAACCGTGTTGTAATCACATGACCAGACGGGAGAACATCACAATGTCCTAACTGGTAAAGAGCACTCACACTATCACCATTCTAATAAGCGAACGCTGGTTGCACACCACTTCACTGCTCCATTAGAACTAATAGTTTCTTGATTACTGCCGAAACCCCAGGATTACAACCCGAAATATCCCGTTTCCCTGCACCACCCATACTGTAACTGTTTACATGCGGTGTTGTTGCACACCTACTCGATTGCCTGTTGTGTATATACAGTATTTCCAAGTGCGCTCTTGTTTCCAGTTCTCATTATTCGCACATTTCTCTGTATAACACATTATACTGTAGGTTTACTAGTCGGTGCTACTTTGTGTGTTTTGTGTATTTGTCCTGCACTGCCGTGTGTATTGTTTGTTTGCACCAGGTTGCACACGAAGCACTTTAATCCTTGGCTCTGTTGTGTTATGTAGCACCAGGGTTATTAAGAAATGGACAAAAAGCACACTCCCAACTACAACTATTGGTTCTCATACTATTTTGCAGTGGTGGGACAAAAGACGGCGCACTTACTCAGAAACTCCTTTGGCTTCCATTTTTCTCTCAAATACAGAAATCCCAGGATACAGCTGGCTGTAAAGGGAATCAAAAAACGCTTTGAATCTCTTTGGATATTTAATAAGGCAGAGGTCTGTATTAGGGTTCGGGTTGATGTGAAACGGGTGTTAGAATAATACTTGCCTATAAGAGACACAGCACTGAGTGGGGCTATGAGAGAGAGCGGCGCGAAGGCGTACGAGGTGAACAGGGATCCTTCTCCGATCAGCAGTAGCACAAGGCCGCACCACCACGTCTTTGTGCAGTAGTACAGCCTCGGATCCTTAGCGCCTGCCAACACCACATGGCTTTGTTTCTGTGTGAGAGAGGGAGAGAGAAAGAAGGACACAAACTATTAGAAATAAACTATGGCTCCTGGGTCAAGAAATAGACCCTTTTACCTTTAACACATCCACACACTATAAAACTATAAGCGCAGAATGAGTGATGCTAAATAGAGATGATGTCATACAGATAATTTGTTATACGTTGCATCTACATGTCGGTCCTTTCGATGAGAGAAGGGGGGGACATGACAAAAAAAAATGCACAAATTAACAAATATTTCTATTTTTGATTCTGAGCGATTACATCGCTGAAGAAGGCTTAGTCCTGTGCACTTAACATGATGATGTCACAGTTTTACGGCTTTACAGGTAATCTATGGGTCACTTTTTGCCATGCATGTCAAAGCATAATAATGTAAACACACACACACAATATATTACACATTAATTTATTTCAATATTACAAAGGAAAAAAAAAAAAACTGATGTAGGTGAGGTGAGAAGGTCTGGGGTGCAGTCATTATTCACATTCATTCCTAAGGCGTTCAATAGTGTTGAGGTCAGAGCTCTATATATACAGAACGCTTAAGATCTTCCTCTTTAACCCATGCAACCTCCCTCTCTCTCTCTCTCTCTCTCTCTCTCTCTCTCTCTCTCTCTCTCTCTCTCCAGCCGAGATTAGATCAATGTCCCAATACTTTTGGCCTTTATACTAAATTTGAACGGTTATCTTTTCATTAAAAACTTAATTTCTCTCGGCGATAACTATCTAAAAATATTTGAACTCCAACATCATCCAATAACTAATTATTTTGGGTGTGTGTGCTAATCAATGCTGAATTAGATCGGACCTGGTCTGCATGACAAAATGTGGTTAAATCTGATGACTGTTTAAAGAAATAAACAAATAAGCAAGTAAATAAAATAAATAAACATTTCTCCACATATAAAATAGCAGTGCTCACTTAGTCACCTTGTTTGCTCTGCAGATCTGCTCACAACCGACGAGACACACTAAGTGTCTCTGCCTATATTTATTTAGGTGGGGACTTATTTTTCTAGGTGTGTTCACATTTTAAATGCTTGAGTTTACTAATGGCCCTATATGCTGTAAGATGTCCTATACGGAAGACTCGTAGTAATAAACTGTTATTAGCATTATATTATATTATCATCAATCCCTAGATTAATTTGAATACAAAAAAAGCTTTTTCAATCCATTTAACACCACATGGAGCACCACGTTTCCACACGGACCATTATTACTGACGCACCACCCGCTAAACACTGGAAAACAGATGTTCTTGTGTGCAATTTCAGCAATAAAAATGGCAATTTTTCTATAAATAAAACAAAAGACCCGTCTTATTTTCACTTCTTTGTTTAGTATTGCTCTTTAAAAAAAATAAATAAACAGAAAAGTACTTCTAATCCAATTACTCGAGTAATCAATGGAATAATTGATAGCTGCAGCAGAAAGACACAACAGCATGATTTCTTTCTCATTTTAACAATAACGTTTTCATTCCAATTCAGCCTTTCGTCAATTCCCAGCCAGCTCTCTCCTGTTACATGACAGACACTAACCACTGATATACTTTATATAAACAAAAGTATTGTGACACCTGATTTTCCCTGCAATATGTGTTTCTTTAAAACTGTTAGAAAAGTATGAACATGCATTTCATTAGGAGAACCAAACCTGCACAAAGCCAGATCCATGAAGTTCTCCTTTACATGGGTTTGGAGTGCAGGATCTTGAATGGCCTGGTATGAAGATGTGGTTTACATTGTTTGGACGAATAAACCTCAACACAATTAAACATGATGTAAGGGAACAAAATGCTTCCGTTTACGCCATTTGGTAGACGCCCTTCTCCAGAACGACTTGCATTTATCTCATTTCAGTTCATCTTCTCCCGCTTATCCGTAATTCGGGTCGTGGGGGCAGCAGTCTAAGCAGATTCCCCAGACACTTCTCCGTGTCCAGGGATCCAGGGATTGCTGCCCAATCCTCTCAGCACCGGTCCCTTATGGTCCCTCCTGCAGGTGGTGAGCCCACGGGAAGGCGGCCCCACGTCGCTCCGACGTCACGGTCCTTGATTTATTTTTCTCGTAAGGGTCCCCTAGCGCATAGAGGGTTAAGGGCCTTGTTTAAGGGCCCAAGAGTGGCAGCTTGGCGATACCGGGGCTCGAACCCCCGACCTTCCGATCGGTAACCCAGTGCCTTAACCGCTGGAGCCACCACTCCCCCTCATGCATTTATCTCATTCTCATTTAATCCAATGCGTTAAACACTAAGCAACCACCTCTCTGGGAACCCCAGGCCTTCTCACCTCAATCCCTCAATCAGTACCTGACTTTACTAACACCCTTGTACTTGACTGAATCTCCACAAAACCTAGAGGAACATCTTCTCGGAAGAGTGAAGGTCATTACGGTATCAAAAAAGGTTTGAGACAAGTTTTGCATCTCAGCACGAGGCTGCACTCGTAGTCACCGAGAGACCCGACCTCCAAAAGTCAGTGTGCCAAAAAACACTGTCCTGTTCTGAGGACGATGCCTCATTGACCGCAAGTTAGAACACCATGTCACCGAGTCCTCCTCATCACAACGCTTCAGCAGCCACAATACTCGCCAGATTCGTCTCCTGCGATCTCCACCCTCTTAAAGATGAGGATCAGCTCAAAGGTGACACAGTTTCAGAGATCCGGCACGGATCGCAGATGGTGTTTGACACGTTTCGAAAAGAAGACTTCCAGGACGCATTCCGGAGGTGGCAGGAAAGCTGGGAGAGCTGTACTGCTGTGAGAGGGGACTATTTTAAAGGTGATTGTGTGTAAACATAGATAAATAAAGCACTTTCTCAAAACTATCTGATGAACAATGAGGACTAAAAATGGAATGTGATGCTCAAAAAGCACATACCGAGCTTACGGTCAGGGCGTCCACAAACAAATGTCTATATAATATAATGATATTAATAGTATAATATAATACACAATGGGAATTAAGTAGATAATCACGAGAACTCGTCACACTGCTCTTCTTCCCTGTTAGAGAGCTATTTTTAACAGCTCACGTCAGTCTGGTTACACCCACCTGTATGTTCACAGAGATGCTGATGAGCAAATTCCCGATGATAGCAAGCAATGTACCTATAAGGTTGTCCTAATAAAACACATAAACAAAACAAATTTAATAGGGACACAACACACACATGGACACATGTCTCTGTGTACTTAATAAGCAGCAATAAACCTATAATCTAACTAAAAACATTACAGCTGATTTACAGCGTTGAAAATAAACACCAGATTCATTTATTGATTTACAACAATGTAAAACTTTCAATATGATCGTGGTTGATTTGTCATTTCGTTTGTATGAAGAGAAACAATACTCACAGTATAGGAAAGCGGTCCATTCGCCGCGTACACACTTCCGGTTTGAACCAAACCCGCATTCGACATTATCAAAATAATATATTTTTTTACAATTATTCCCTGTAGAGTCACACTGTCATTAGTTTTTCTTTAGTTTTCGTTGCTGTTTCTTGATTTAAATCCTCCAAAAGTCTCTTTTCCAACTCATTGTTGAAGCCAGCCCTGTCCACTGTCAAATTCATCTCGCCATTTTCAATGAACACTTCCGCTTCCGGTTACACCTGCAAACAAAAGTGTCTGGGTTTCCGCTTTGACTTGTTTTTCTTTTCTCGTTTATATATAAAAAAAAATGTAGTTAATTTTTATTTAACTTCAATGTAAGGACTAATATTGTGGATATTGTAGAAATAGTAAATTGCTAAATCAAAATTATATAAATAAGGTTGTTGTTTTTTTTTCAACACAAACGATAGGTGGCAGCAAAAACCCGTTTTGAGATCTATTCCCGCCCACGGCACATCAACACTAGGTGGCACCTAGGAATGTCATGTAGACTCATGGTTGCCAACCCTGACACTGGCACCTGGCCTGCATTATATTCCAGGGGTTTTCCTGCTTTATCAAAATGCAATTGTTTTAGTGGTTAAGGCTCTGGGTTACGGATCAAAATGTCGTGGTTCAAGCACTGGTATTGCCAAGCTGCCACTTTTGGGCCCTTAAGCAAGGCTCTTAACCCTTTGTGCTGGGGTGCTGTAAAAAGGCTGACCCTGCGCTCTAACCCCAACTTCGTAACGACATGCGATCAAACCCAGACTCTGATTTTGGAAGCAGTTTGTATTCCAGTTTGTATTTCCATCTCAAAGGTGCTCAGTAATTGGCTTGAGATCAGGGCTGTGAGCGGTTCATTCCTCACACAAAGTTTGGCGAAGCAAATCATCAATCCATGGAATTACTTTCTTCACAACCGCAAACTGCACATTGTCATGATGTTCGGGCGCCTCAGTAAAGCTGTTTTTGGGACGATGTCGATTGTTAAAAGAGCTATACAAATTAAATTGACTTGATTCCATTTCAGTGAATGGAAATTGTAATGTTCCAGAATCCGATAAAATTGTTTGCTTTTAACTCGGAATGGTCCACACACACACATGTATATATATATATATATATATATATATATATATATATATATATATATATATATATATATATATATATATATATATATATATATATATATTCAAAAGATGTATTTGTCGGTCAGATGTCTGCAAACCTTTGACCATATGTAGTATGTAGGTTTAATTTGTCTGTTTTTTGTATTGTATTGTACAATGCTGGGGCAGTAATGACATATTTAGTATATTTGGATTGTAGATAATGATACCAGAGAGAAGTTACAGCTTCAAGACTACAAGTCATATATGCCTGGCATAATCAGAGATTTAATGATAGTGCACATATATGAGGAAACAAACTTCTACTTCAGCTTATATATGATCAATCATCTGTATATAGTTGTAAATGTATTGAATATCTTAAATTATCTTCTACATACAGTATGTATATAACATCTGTATATACACTGTGCATATTATATTATTATATTACTTCCTCAAAGATCAGCTGCTTCAAGGAATGTAATTTAGTTTAAAGTTTCTATCCAATCAGATTTAAGTTGTCATAATTACATGTTGCCAGGGCCAAAGGAATCTGCCGTGTGGTCTTCAGAGTCAGCAGTGCGTGCACCTGTAATGTGAAGTACACGTTGCTTCAAGCTGTTGCTTTAACCTATCAGATTTTGGGTTTGACAACACCGGGGCCATCTAGCAGGTGTACAATTATGTCAGCGTTTTTCACATCGTTTGATTGGATGGTCAAAGAGCGCACTAATCAATGCTCACAAACTGCAACTGCAGCAAAGTGCACAAGCTCAAATATATTTGTGTGAAATTTATACCTGTTTTTTCTTCCAATATGGCTGACAAAAAAAGAAGAAATTGATTTGGTCGCAGTCAGACTTACAAGGACATTTACAAAACAGACTTTTCAAGAAAAGCTGTATATCTTAAGGAATTTGCACAAAAACACACCATTTGCCTTCATTTCATAACCATAATCCACAAAAAAAATTGCACAAAAATGAACCTGAAAACCTTTTATGAGGTAAAAATTGCTGTTTCTGATAGAGATGGTGTATGCAGATGATGCAGCTGTGGCTTCAGTGAATGGAGACTTGTTAAATTGTGTTTATTGGGTTTCTTGGTTTAGTAATAGCATTTATTCTCGCTGCATGTGATACCTGTCTGTGTTGCAGCGCTCTGTTTACTCCAAGTATTGTCAATACTATGGACGTAGTTGCTCACAACTTTCCGCTTACCCAATAAATTCTTTTCTGTCTGCACCCAATGAATCGCTTGCTGCCTGTGTGTTTTTCATAACCAACCCTGACACGCCTCTTTCACTCAGTGACATGCATTCCATTGTTTTGAATTCACATCACTGCTCAGGACTTGAACCGCCCGTGCGTCACAATGACGTAAGCTCACGCGCATGTTAAAGAAAGGTGTGTGTGTGTGTGTGTGTGTGTGTTTGTGTTTGTGTGTGTATGTGTCTGTTTGTGTATACGCCCGAATTACTGAAATAGATACTAACATAACAGTAGTGCGTTTCCAATCAAGGATCAAATACAATGGGTTTAAACAAAGGAGTTATTCACAGATGGAATATACAGTAGCTATGTACTCTAGGCATCTGTTTATTGCATTTTTTCACGCTTACAGCGGAACACTGTGTGAATTAAATAGAATGATGCTAAATGACACTTATGTACCCACTGTGCCCACCTGTTACACAGAGTTGAAGAGGAAGTATTCGGCAGAAAATTGAAATATCTGGAGTTGTGTGGGGCTGCAACCAAACACGATTACATCTAATTATGCAAAATGTAATCCACAATGGCACCTGTCATATAGGAAATGTTATCTACATCTGAGGAGAATCAAATTAATTTCCCCCTGTTGTCATTTCAACTCTCTGCAGCTGGTACAGTGAGACTAAGAGACTATAGAGAGCACTGGAAAGATCAGGAACCTACAGTGGATATTTCAGACAGCAGAGATCAGCAGAGTCTTTATTTCAGTCATCATGGACATTCAATTTATGGGGATAAAGTTGTTTTAAAGTTGTGTGCAAGTTAATTTAGTGCCTATCAGTTTGTGTCTTCAAATTGTAAGTTTTTCTTAGTTGCTTTGGAACGTTTTTCAGATCAGAAATGTAATACTTAAAACTACTTGTTCAACCTTCACGTCATTTAGTCACTTGTGCACATCATAAGAACATTTCTTGTTGCTTTGATCAAATTGCAAATGCTTTTGTACAATCATTTAATCGATTGTGTTCAAGTATCTGCTGTTTCCTACATTATCATTTGTTTATGTTCATGTCATGTCATTTTCTCCCGCTTATCCGTAATTCGGGTCGCGGGGGCAGCAGTCTAAGCAGGCCCCCGCCTTCGACTGCTGCCCAATCCTCACAGCACCGTCCCTTACGGACCCTCCTGCAGGTGGTGAGCCCACGGGAAGGCGGCCCCACGTCACTCCGACGTCACGGACCTTGATATTTCCCTCGTAAGGGATTGTTTATGTTCATGTTGATTCAAATATATTATACTGGTTTCACCTGAACTGTTTTAACCCCCAAAAACATCTCAGCATAAGTTCATTGCATAAGTCATTGATTGCAAAATAGTTAAACCAGTTGTTATTTTTATTGTAAATGTGTTGAAGTAATAAATTGTGCAGATGAATATTGAATGTCAATAATGAAGGCGAGTGAACGGCATCAGATCAACCAATAATCAATCAGTTCTCTAAAACAGGTCAAAGGTGAATCTCGTGCACTTCAATTAGCAACAGAGAAAAAATGAAGAATTATAATTTCTGAAAATGGATGAACAACTAAAAAACAAATGAACACTTGTATAGTACAGTAAATGTGTGAATCATATCTGGTCTCAGAACTGATTTATTTCAGTATAAATCAAATATGAAATCAAATAAATACATTCGTGCTGCTAAAATTCATAGATGCCAAACAAAAGAAATTCAATTTTGTGCATTTTCGATAATTGTAACTCAAACCACAGTTCATATCAAGAAACTATGCAACGTCGTACTGAGAACACGCCTAAATTTTGACGATGTTGTTTGTGAACAATGACAAAAGGACTTTTCATTTTGATAGGAATGAGATGTTCATTAACACAAATACTTACGTTTGAAAGATAAACTGAGGATTTTGAGAAAAATTCAGGCTTTTGCAAGAAATCCAATATTTTGTGCTGTTTGTACGTTGTTTTGAGAAATGCATTCACTGGTTTGCAAATATTAAGGATGATTCGGGAAAATCTCCAAAGCAACTGAGAACAACTATAATATGCCAAAGGTGATTGTGGCAAGGAAAACATCCCTGAGGTGCCATGAAGAAGAAACCTTTAGAGGAACCCATCGTTATCTTTAAGACTATTCATTACAGTTCTATCATTGTTGAGGTGTGCAGTGCAGTGATATGCACTCGAATGCAGAACTGTTCATGCAAACTGCAATCCTGAGCAATTGAAGTAGTCTGTTGATATGAAATCCAGCCTCAAAGTTCTTGAGTCGATTAGAAACTTCATGGATCTTTAGGCTGTTCATGTGGAACCATCTCCAGCTGCACAGAGTGGTCTCCAATTTTAGGGAACTCCATCCAGAGGTAGAGTGTCGGTGAATCGGGAAGATCAGAAAAAATAAAGGAAAACCAATTAATTTAATTTGATTGAACAACGTGTTTTTAGGTCTACTGTACATAAAGCAACACAAAAGTCCATGTGATGCGTACACAGGTCTACATAAAGGGCAAGGGTTGTGAAAAAAAAAAAGTGAAGCACCGACCAGTACACAGGTCTAGTATAATAACATAAAAAAGTCAGATGTAACAGGGTAAACAAAAAGATACAGCAGTACTGTATAATAATAAAATGCTGTATAAATGCTGCAGTCATGTAAATGTTAGAAATATAAATAGAAAAAAATCCCAATGATCTTCTCTGCAGTCAATATTATTTTCTGTATGGTCTTGCGATCCAAAATAGTACAATTTCCATATCTGGAATAGATGCCGCTGCTCAGCATGCTCTTGCTAATTCCTCAGTGGAATTTGTTGAGAATAAAAGGATGGAAAATGGACTTTTCTTGGTCTTTATTAGGAACTAGAAGCTGCCACATATGGAATGGGTCCTGGAAATCTTCTTTTTGAAGTGTAATAATAATCCACTACACATGTCTCTGTGTAAGCTTTTACTCTAAATGTGCTATTGAATATAAATAAATAGCCCCAACACCTTCTGACCAACCAGATTCGAGAATTAAATTCTATGAATTCTCGCATTATAATTAAAAAATTGCAGTGGTCCTCATGTACAGCCCTGAGGAACACCGGGTTATAACAAGTATTTGGGAAATCCGTGGTTTCAACAGACTTGTGTAGAAATATTTTGAGAGATGTACCCGCAAGCATTAAAGCGTTGTGTAACTCTCTGCAGACTGTATGGTGTTTACTTTATCATGCATTCACAGAAGACATCACGCAAACCGAGTGTTCAGCAATGCTTGTCTTTATTCAGTGGCACAAATTGTAATGCAGTGTAGAGATGTTTCTGACATTAATTTAATTTTCTTTAAAAAAATTTTATAATAATTTCTTTTTAAAACATTTATATTTAACTTTATGTGAGTACAATTCACATTTTGCCCCATGTGCTGGTCGGTGCTGCATTGTTGCATTCAGCTGCATTTACCTCAACAACGATGGAATTAGCGGACATTCGGCAAAACCGAGATGAGTATGGATTCCTTTTTTTAGTCTGGTTTCTTTCAAGATTTCTTCCTCATACCATCTCAGGAAGTTTTGTTCCTTTTTCACTGTTGCCACTGGCTCACTTATTGGGTCAAGTCAAGTCAAGTAGGCTTTTACTGTCATTCCAACCATCTACAATACAGTACACAGTGAAGCGAATCAAATTTCATACAGGATGAAGTTGCTACATAAATTTTAATAAAAAATAACACACAAAACTAACTAGGACACGACATAAAGTGCACGTGTGCAACATGTAGTGGCAAGAAAACAACATAATACGGTCAGACAGTAGACACAGGGACACTGCAGCACCGACCAGTACAGAGGATTTGTGTGAATTTTCCATATAATAATAAATGCTGTAGATGTTAATGCTGATTTTGACTTTTGTGTAGCCAATGAATTTTGTGTGTGGTAGATTAATAGTTAAGCTATTGCACTTTAGAGCCGAAGGTCATGAGTTCAAATCCCATCCACACCAAGCTGCCAATCCTGTCCCCTGGTCAAAGCCCTTAGTACAGTTTTATGAATGAGAAGAATGTGAGTCGCTCTGAATAAGGGGTGTCTGGCAAATGCCATAAATGTAAATGTGTGTGTGTGTGTGTGTGTGTGTGTGTGTGTGTCAGTCCAGTCCCTTTGTGCTCAGTAGTCAAATGGCTTGCAGGAAGAAACTGGTACACAGTCTGGACGTGAGGGTCTGAATACTTCGGTACCTTTTTTCAAATGGCAGGACAGTAAAAAGTGTCTGTTTGATGTGTGTGTGATCAGCAACAAAGCTACTGGCCTTGCGTATGAAGTGTGTTATATACAGTAACTGTATTTTAACTGTATCATCACACACATCACATCACAACCTTGTGCTCCAGAACATCTGATCACATGCACATTATCAACTTGTGCTGTTAATATCATGAACAGCAGCTACGCTAATTCCTCTCCACTGCTTTCTTTTTCTCTCCCCATCCCGAGGCTTCCTGAGGTTTGGCCAGCTCCAGTCACGTCCCACCTCGTGAAGATTATGGACCTATGGATGATCATGGAGAAGTAGATGCCGAGTGTTTAAAGGCCCTGGCATGGAGAAGCTGATGCTGGATCTATGATGATCACAAATTGTTCTGTATTGTTAAAAGATTTATGACCAAACTTTTGATGTCACCCATATGAGGATGGGTTCCCCTTTGAGTCTGGTTCCTCTCAAGGTTTCTTCCTCATATCATCTAAGGGAGTTTTTCCTTGCCACTGTCGCCACGGCTGCTCATCAGGGACAAACGCACACCATTCACCTTCACTGTTGTTTTCTGTAAAGCTGCTTTGAGACAATGTCTGTTGTGAAAAGCGCTATACAAATAAACTTGACTTGACTTGACTTGACTATTTGCACTGGTGTAAAGTATTTAAGTAAATGTACTTCGTTACTGTGCTTAAGTATCTTTTTGGCTACTTTGTTGTTTTACTGAGTATCAAAAAATTCTTCTATGTATTTTTTTACTCCACTATATTTGAATTGATATTGAATGTTACCAAAGTCATTTCTATTGAAGATGTAATTAACACTCCCCTACACACATCTGCTGCTTGCGAACAGCTTTTTATCACTGCAGGCCTCAGTCCAAAAACTTTGAGAACCAGCGTTTTGTTGAAGATTTGTTTTTACTCTAATATTATTTCCTTTCATTGTTTGTGTCCATTGAATACTAATGATTTTTCTGCTTGTGACCTGAGATTGTTATTTTATGTGTTGATTGAATATCCCTTTTCTGAATGATTTTTTTGACCGATTTGTTTGATCTTTGGGCCGTTGCTCCAGCCCCAGTCACGTCCCACCTAATGAAGATTGTGGACCTTTAAAGAAGTAGATGCCGACCCCGCAGACATCCCGAACCATCTAAAGACGTACTGGCGCCAATTGGATCCCACTTCATGTGGAGTTTGGACACTGGACCTCTTTCAGTGTTTAAAGGCTCTGGCATGGAAAAGCTGGTGTTGGATTTATGATGATCACAAATGTTACGCTATTTTATGAGTTGCTCAGTAGCTCCTAGTTTTATAACCACAAATGACTGTAAAAGACTGTAGAAAGAACATTACTCATAATCTTAAACTCCTGTACTCATGTTAGTTCTCACTCTCCAGTGTTCTGTATTGTTGAAAGTCTATAATCACACTCTTGATGTCACCCAAATGAGGATGGGTTTCCCTTTTGAGTCTGGTTCCTCTCAAGGTTTCTTCCTCATAACATCTAAGGGAGTTTTTCCTTGCCACAGTCGCAACGGCTGCTCATCAGGGCTAAACACACATCTTTCACCTTAACTGTTGAATTCTGTAAAGCTGCTTTGAGACAATGTCTGTTGTAAAAAGCACTATAGAAATAAACTTGACTTGACTTGACTTTGTTTGATTCCTACATGTTGAAGAGGCTGTTGTTTTGATGGTTTTGATTTGTGTTTGAGGAAATAAAACCTCACAAATTTTTTTTATATAACAGTGTTGAGGACTAGTGCATGTTTGAGCCTACGTTCCATATGAGTCAAATACTCAAGTATTGTTCAAATCAGATACTCGAGAACTTTAGGCAACTCATATTGGAATCGGTGCCTTGTTACTCGTAATGGATTAAGTTTCACAGTAAGGTTTCTCTACTTTTACTCAAGTATGATTTTCCAGTGCTCTACACTTCTGCCATGATGGAGAAAAAAGAGAGAGACAAATGAGGGTTAAACATATAGGGACCCCATGTTATTGCTAATTTATTTAATTCTGTAAAGCTGCTTTGGGACAATATCCATTGCTACAAGCGCTATATAAATAACATCAAATAAGATCGAATTAAATTGTTGCACAAGAGCTTTACGTAGTCTTTGCTCGTTCTGGATTGTTTTGTGTTCTCTTGTGCTAATATTGTTTGCATGCAGCAACTCAGTTCTGGAGAAACACTGCTTCGTTTCACTGTACGATGCACTGTATATATTTGAAATAACAAAAAAGTCATGTTTATTTCTGTAGCGCTTTTCACAACAGACACTGTCTCAAAGCAGCTTTACAGATTTAACAGTGAGGTTGAATGATGTGTGTTTATCCCTGACGAGCAGCCGTGGTGACTGCAACAAGGAAAAACTCCCTTTAGATGTTATGAAGAAGAAACCTTGAGAGGAACCAGACTCAAAAGGGGAACTCATCCTCATCTGGGTGACATCAAGAGTGTGATTATAGTCTTTAAAACAATACAGAACACTGCACACAAAAAAGCCATGTGACATTTAACACCTTTAACACCTTCTTCTATCAAGATACTGCATCTGTAATGTTTATTTCACTTACTTATTTTATTTTATAAGTATTATTATTGTTATAATTAAAAAAAAATATGTAAATAATTAAAAAAGAAATCTCTGTCCTGTGTCTAATGTGTCACCTCATACCTCACTGTTTGCTTATAAACCCTGCCAAAAATAACAAAGCAGTGATTCACTGACAGCTGCGGCACAACAGGATAATTGCTCTCCTGGAAATATTTTATAAATGATTAATAATCATAGGTAATAAGATTAACTATGATTAATCTCTCTCTCTCTCTCTCTCTCTCTCTCTCTCTCTCTCTCTCTCTCTCTCTCTCTCTCTCTCTCTCTCTCTCTCTCTCTCCTCCTTTTCTTGATAAGGAAGAACATTTCCCGCCTGAGGACATTCTTGGAAGGAGTGTGAAGCAATGGAACACATACGCATGACATGAAAACGGTTCATTAGGAAGGATTCCTTCTGGCCTGCAATCACCAGGAGAGCGAAAGCAGGTGCAGGTGGTATTTAGGAGCAAAAGTGCATAATGAACACATACAGTAAATGTAATTCTTTACTGTACTTAAGTATCTTTTTCACGTAGCTGTACTTTACTGATTTGCCATTTGGGGAGATTTTACTTAAACTTCACTGCATTTCAATGTCAAATATTGTAATTTTTTTCCACTACTACAGTCTTATTTATAAGCGAAATAAAAACTGGTCAAACACGCAACAAACCAATCAGGGTCGAGCGCGAGCTCTGTTTTTAACTCGTTTTTATTAGCGCTTGGTGTATCTACTGATCACCAACATACAGCATCAGTTCAACAGTAAGCAGAACATTTAAAGAGGAATAAATGATGAAGAAACTCCAGACTCGAACTCGACTCAAAACACGTGACCTCATTTGTGCGATTTCTTGAAGTAGTTAAGAAAAGAAGGTTTTGGGCTCATGATCATTTTGATAGATATTAATCAGTGTTTGCTTGATTAAGCAAGAGTCTTGTGACAAAAATGATAATAGGAACATTATATCCATAATAAATATTATATATATATATATATATATATATATATATATATAGCCACAATATATTGTAGTCCTTGTAATACTTTTGAAGTACATTTGAAGACAATTAGTTTGTATTTCTACTCAAGTGAACATTTAAAGCACTTTTACATTTGTGTTCTTTATCCATCACTAATAATGAATTAAATGCAATAAAAATGCAAAGTAAAGGCACAAAGAAATCAAACTTGAATCATAAAATAAGCTCCACATCACAACACTACACATTAGGACTAAATGTGGGACTCTAAGTGCTCTGATTGGAGCATGATGATGGGAGCATGATGAGCATGATGTTGAGGTTATGGGAGGCTACACACAAGTGCTAATCAGCAGAAATGACCTACTCGGTAACTGATAAATATAATGATGAACAGATGTGGTTATGGTGAGGGAAGTCATTTTCACGTTTCAGGGTACAAAATCGCTCGTTTGTTAAAACGCCTGTAAAAATCCGACTGTTTGCTTTTAAACTTACGCTTCATTGCAGACGTGCAAAAACGAGCCTGTAAGTCATTTCTATTGCAATTGCAGAATTTCAGCTACATTCTGGGTGATCTGTGAATGAATATTTTTCATGGCATTTTGGGGATTTGGTGGATCAGTGTCCAGTCTTGTCCTGTTTAATATTAGGATTTGTTTTAGGAAAGTTGATTAAATCTCCCAGGATTTTATTATTCTTTTCACTTTTTCTGCTCACTAATACAGTATGTTTTGCTGTATAAGTCAAACTCCTTCTTCTGTGAAGATTTGTGTGTCAAATTCTTTAAAATTATAAAAATAGATATTTATGTCAGTTACATATTAAAAAAAAAAAAATAATAAGTTGGATAATTCAAGTGACATGTATACTATTTCACCATAATTATATCAGGTTACTTGAATCTGAGATAAGATACGATGAGTTGAGATGAGATGAGATGGATAGATAGATAGATAGATAGATAGATAGATAGATAGATAGATAGATAGATAGATAGATAGATAGATAGATAGATAGATAGATAGATAGATAGATAGATAGATAGACACTGCAGAAAGATAGACAGACAGACAGACAGACAGACAGACAGACAGACAGACAGACAGACAGACAGACAGATAGATAGATAGATAGATAGATAGATAGATAGATAGATAGATAGATAGATAGATAGATAGATAGATAGATAGATAGATCAGACAGACAGACAGACAGACAGATAGATAGATAGATAGATAGATAGATAGATAGATAGATAGATAGATAGATAGATAGATAGATAGATAGACAGACAGACACTGCAGAAAGACAGACAGACAGACAGACAGACAGACAGACAGACAGACAGATAGACAGATAGATAGATAGATAGATAGATAGATAGATAGATAGATAGATAGATAGATAGATAGATAGATAGATAGATAGATAGATAGATAGACACTGCAGAAAGATAGACAGACAGACAGACAGACAGACAGACAGACAGACAGACAGACAGACAGACAGATAGATAGATAGATAGATAGATAGATAGATAGATAGATAGATAGATAGATAGATAGATAGATAGATAGATCAGACAGACAGACAGACAGACAGACAGACAGACAGACAGACAGACAGACAGACAGACAGATAGATAGATAGATAGATAGATAGATAGATAGATAGATAGATAGATAGATAGATAGACACTGCAGAAAGATAGACAGACAGACAGACAGACAGACAGACAGACAGACAGACAGACAGACAGACAGACAGACAGACAGATAGATAGATAGATAGATAGATAGATAGATAGATAGATAGATAGATAGATAGATAGATCAGACAGACAGACAGACAGACAGACAGACAGACAGACAGACAGATAGATCAGACAGACAGACAGACAGACAGACAGACAGACAGACAGACAGACAGACAGACAGATAGATAGATAGATAGATAGATAGATAGATAGATAGATAGATAGATAGATAGATAGATAGACACTGCAGAAAGATAGACAGACAGACAGACAGACAGACAGACAGACAGACAGATAGATAGATAGATAGATAGATAGATAGATAGATAGATAGATAGATAGATAGATAGATAGATAGATAGATAGATAGATCAGACAGACAGACAGACAGACAGACAGACAGACAGACAGACAGACAGACAGATAGATCAGACAGACAGACAGACAGACAGACAGACAGACAGACAGACAGACAGACAGACAGACAGACAGACAGACAGACAGATAGATAGATAGATAGATAGATAGATAGAATTGTGCAATTGTGCATTTACAAGTGCAGATTATTCTGCATATATATATGTACAGCATGTAATATATAAGAGGATAAATGTACAAGCGAATAACTATAAAGGCTCTGGGGAGTGTCAAATGTCCAGAAGCTGTGAGGAACTACATTATAATTGTCTTGGATGACATTTTCACTTAACCAAAACCTGCTTCCTGAAGATATAGGTTAAAGTGAAAGATCTCGTGCTACAGAACTCTGACTAACATCCTCGTGGCTCCAAATCTCGTCAGGCACAGTCCAAAATCTAGTGGAACATCCTCCCAGAAGAGTGGAGGTTAGCACATTGGGACTACCTGTGAAATGGGGTGTTTAAAAAGGTGGTCAGTGGATTTCATGCCTTTTTTAATTACGCCTGAAGGTGCCAATGTGATAACACACCTGTTCGCTTTCGACTCACTCCAGGAAGAGTTGAATTATTTCATAATGTTCTAAAGGGCTTTGTTACAAAACAACTGAAACTGGAAATGCTAAAGGAAGTGTTCAATCCAAAATACGGTGTAAATACGTGCAAACAAAACTGTTTGTGTATGTGTGTGTGTGTGTGTTTGTGTGTGAGTGAGTGAGTAAGTGTGTGTGTACAATTTACAAACGTGTATCAGCTAATATGCCCAAGCCAAATTCAACCAAATACAAGTTGGTTGAATTTGGAAACACATTTTAGAACAACGGTTCATGCTATAAATTAATCCCTTAATAAAGCTGTAATTCAATTCATGTCATTTGCTAATAATCTCACCCAGAGGCTGTATAACAAATCTGTAATCTCTGTCATTCAATTTTGGCCAACTTAATATATATATTGTAATAGGAAAAGATGTCAAATCGATAACCCCTGTATTTTTTATTTTTTTTAAACAAAACAAAAAAGGTCGTCCTATTACGCATCAGGGAAGATGAAGTCTCCATTTTGAGCACTAGGTGTCGCTCTGGGGTAAAACTGAGTCTCCATTTCGATTCCAAAATGCCACAATATCTGCGTTCATGTGTTCTTCAGTAAAAAGTGCAACAAAAACAACGAACAGCAAATGAAAATAAAATGTATTGGTTTACTGCTTCATCTGCATGTCATACAGAAATACAGCTCAATATTTAGTAAAAAAATGTAAAGGTTTAAATATGAATTTACAGGCGAACTACGTCGAACTCTTCAGATATTCAGTGAAAACAGTGAAATATGAAACAATGATTATTATTATGAAAGATGATGTTGATCATTATAAATATCACTTTTTCATAGTTCAATAATCAGTTATAAAGAAATAATGTAATTGATTTAATTGTTAATCCTAGCTTTGTTAGTCGTAGCTTTTATTAGTTTGATATTTTTCATTATTATTACTTTTTCCTAGTTTATTAATCAGTTATAAAGAAACAATTTAATTAATTGAACTGTTAGTTGTAGCTTTATTAGTCATAGCTTTTATTTTTCCAACCAACAACAACAATAATAATAATAATATCAATGATGATGATGTCACGGTTTGAGTATTACTATAATTATTATACATTTTTTTGTATTTTAATAATCATCTAAACATAAATAATACAATTTATTCATTTAATTGTTAGCCATAGTTTCTAAAAGTTTTTTTTCAAACAACAATAACAACAACACCAACAATAATAATGCTAATAATAATAATAACAATAACAATAATAATAATAATAATAATAATAATAATAATAATAATAATAATAATAAAAATTAATAATAAATGATAATAATAATAAATGATATTAAAAAGGCTAATAATAATAATAATAATAATAATAATAATAATATGAATAATAATGATAATAAAAATGATGATAATGATAATAATAATAATAATAATAATAATAATAATAATAATAATAATAATAATAATAATAATAATAAATGATAATAATAATAATAATAATAATAATAATGATAATAATAAAAATAATAATAATAATAATAATAATAATGATAATGATAATAATAATAATAATAATAATAATGATAATGATAATGATAATAATAAAAATAATAATAATAATAATAAATGATAATAATAATAATAATAATAATAATGATAATATTAATAACAATAATAATAATAATAATAATAATAATAATAATAATAATAATGATAATGATAATAATAATAATAATAATAATAATGATAATGATAATAATAAAAATAATAATAATAATAATAAATGATAATAATAATAATAATAATAATAATAATAATAATAATAATAATAATAATGATAATGATAATTATAATAATAAAAAAAATAATAATGATAATAAATGATAATAATAATAATAATAATAATAATAATAATAATAATGATAATATTAATAACAATAATAATAATAATAATAATAATAATAATAATAATGATAATGATAATAATAATAATAATAATAATAATAATGATAATAATAATAATAATAATAATGATGATAATGATAATAATAATAATATTAATAATAATAATGATGATAATAATAATGATGATAATAATAATAATAATAATAATAATAATAATAATAATAATAATAATAATAATAATAATAATAATAATAATAAGTTGTGAATGTTTTATTCAGGTGAGGGTGGATCAGTGTGGATGTGGGATCCAGTGCAGGTGTACGTGGTACAGGGCATAATGTGTGAACACACCCTGAGTGGGAAGACAGAAAACAGCACTCATTTTTTTAAACCCAGGAATAATTTAGTATATTTTACATACAGAAACAGCACAGAGCTCAGGAGTGAACCCTGGATCCTAGAACTGTGAGCTGAGAACATAACTTTTACACCGCTGCCTTCTTTATTCAAGAATACACTGTAAAATATTATTTATATAAATAGCTATTAAAAGGATAGATGCATTTTTTGGAATATAATGTGCACATGATCATTGAGTTTATTGAGTTCTTTACACCCTGGAAGATTCATAATATCTGTTTTCCATTAAAAACGACATAAATAAACAGTCTGGGTTTGGACTGAAGAACGTAAAGGTTCATGCTGAATATTCACGATTCTGCATTATGTCTTGGTCTCTATTGTGTGATAATAATCATGCGATCTGATTCGCTAATTATTATTTTTTTCCCTCAAGTCTCTTCTATTGAAGTGTGGGATCAGATGACACACTGATGGATTTGATCTAAAATGGATCATCAGGTTTCACAAAAATGTCCATGCCAACTCAAGTGCACACCCTCAAGCAAACAAAGGGGATGTGCCAAATAGTGAGACTCCGACATTCATGTAAATCATTTAAAGAGTTTTATTTTATACTTTAAGAAAGCAAAGAATACATTAAGTAGAAAAAAGGGTAAAATAGAAGTTCACTCAGATTTTTGTACGCCGTAAAAAAAAAAGTAGACAGATTCGATCCAGTTAAAATAAATGAAATTAAATAAAATGTAAAATCTAATAAAAAAAAAAAAAACTCTTTACTCCTCAAAATATGAACATATACCAAAATTATTGTTTAAAAAAAATTGTATTTAAAAAGTTCATCTATGTTCTATTGCAACAAAAGAATTAATACTTTATTTAATAATTTCAATTTTTATATACTTTCAAATTTTTTTTTAAACCAATCAAAATAATTTAAACAGATCGAAAAGCCTCTATAGCAAAAAAATTTAAATGTGTTATAGACTTATAGGAAATAATGTCTTTTTTATTTATCATGTTTACATTTATGGAATTTGGCAGATGCTCTCATCCAGAGCGACTTACAATTATCTCATTTATACACTCATTTATTTACTGAGTTAGCGGAAGAGTGTTCAATACTGGGATGTTAAATCTTTCGAGCTACAGCTTTAAACTATACAAGACCACAAAAATGCTTTATATTTAATAGAAGGTTTCCTCTTCAATAGAAAGCATGACTGCACACTGTAAAAAAATGTAAATACAAACATGTGATGATCATAAACCAGGGTTTAATTATTTTCGATTTGACGGCTGTATCACTGGCAGATTTCTGCAAGACGATGCTAAACCGCATACTGCATCCATTACAACAGCATGGCTTTGTAGAAGAGTCCAGGTGTTGATCTGGCCTACCTGCAGTGCAGACCTTTCCCAGATTGAAAATCTTTGGTGCATCATGAAAAAACACAATAAAGAAGACCCAGGATTGTTGAGCAGCTAGACTCCTGTATTAAACACAAATGGGCCAACATTCCTCTCCCAAAACTCCAGCAACTGGTCCACAGTTCCCAGATGTGCTGTATACAGACTGTTGTTGGAAGAAGAGGGGATGATATACAGTGGTAATCATGCTTCTGTCTCAACGTCTTTGAGACATGTTGCGGCCTAAATGTCCTTAAATTTTAGTTAAAAAAATTTGGTTTAGTTTTATATGTTTGTTTAATTGTGAATAAAATTTGGGTTTATGAAATAAGCAAATCAATACATTTTGTTTTTATTTACATTCTACACAGTGTCCCAATTTGAGGTTTTATAATTAGGGAATGTTTATTAGTTTCAAGCTGATATGTCTATTTTTTATTTATTTTTCTTTACAAAACAGGAGTATTAATGTATCAGTCATGCAGAAGACTAATGAAAGCACACTGTTTGTGTGTGTGTGTGTGTGTGTGTGTGTGTGTGTGTGTGTGTGTGTAGTATCTTCTATAGAGTCACTTATGTAAGTTGACAGACCTGTTTTCTCCTCCCTGGCATCTTTTTTTTACATCTCTGTGATTTCCAGACACAGCCCTCAGGCGGTACGGAGCCTAGCTTGGGGGAGTTGGTATTCATCTGAGGATACAGTTTAGAAAAAAATATTTAATTAAAAAAAATAATAATAAAATAAAAAATTTAGTCTTTTTGTCTTTTTGGTGTGACCAGGCACCGAACCCTCCGAACTTCCTAAGACCTCATAAATGTTTTTCCCCCGAGACTATCCACCTCATGAACACTTAAACTCATACTGCAATTAAATTAATGTAAACACATTCAGGTGCAATATGCAAAGTTATTTTTATGTTTATTATGTATTCTATTGCCTACACTTCCAGGTTTCTATTTCTATTCTTCTTTTGTTTTTATACAACAAACCCGGTAATGTAACGCTATTAGATTTATTTGACTAAACAAATATATTAATGTCCAGTTGTTCCACTTTATTTTCATTGAAAAATAGCTTGAATAACAGATTTACACACTCTCTGCACCTGGACAGTTCGTTTCTCCAAATGTTCAGCTGAAATATTTGGCCGTGCCTCTTGTATAACTTGCCAAAGATGTTCTTCACTAGTTAGAGATTTCTTACTTGTGATCCAGTTCATCCCAGAGCAGTTCAATAGGATTTAGGTGCGGTGACAAGGCAGGTTGTACTGTTCGCTCTCTAAATAACGCTTACAGAGCTCAGACGTACACTTCGGCTCATCATCTTGTTGTATGGTGAAGTCGGTTCCAATAAACCGCAGTCCAGAGGGAATTACATGGTGTTGAATTATGAAATGGTTGCCATGTTGGTTCATCCTACCCGGAATAAGTCTCCAACCTTCCCTGACAAAACAACCCCAATCCATTAAGCTTTCACCTCCATGATTGACTGTGGGGGTGACACAGTCTGATCACATCTTCTCTCCTGTTCTCTCCAGTCTTGCACAAGTTCTCAAGGGACAAAAATGTCCAATTTGGACTCCACGGACCTTCTTCCAGTCATTTACTGTTCAATTCTTTACCTAGTATGTTCATGTGTGTGCCTCAAAAATCATAATAGACTAAATGTTTTCAAACCTTTGACAAACACTGTACATATTGTATTTCAGTGATGCAAATGAAAGACAAAGTGAAAAGATAAACAAAAGTTATGTACATATATAGGGGGAGTGGTGGCTCCAGCGATTAAGGCGCTGGGTTGCCGATCGGAAGGTCTGGGGTTCGAGCCCCGGTATCGCCAAGCTGCCACTCTTGGGCCCTTGAGCAAGGCCCTTAACCCTCTATGCTCCGGGGGTCCCTTACGAGGGAAATATCAAGGTTGTAATTATGTAAATGGGATTCCAACATAATTACTGTTAATAATTCACTAATTATATGGTCACAGAATGAGTAATAGCAATGGGGATATATTATGTGCACTACAGCATGTATACAATCCGTATTACATTATTCGCTCATTTATTTAAATTTATCATTAACAGACCAGCACTTTTTAACGGTCACTTGAGACCAGGATTGCAAGGGTTGTGTTTTTTTGGGTGGGCAATTTTTAGGTCTGAAGATCATCAATTCAAATCCCAGCACCACCAAGCTGCTGTTGGCCCCTTGAGCAAGGCCCTTAACCCTCTACCTATAAAATATTTTTGTAAGTTATGATGGATAAAGAGGTTTGCTAAGTGCTAGAAATGTTACTGTATTCCTAATTTCTTGTCGCTTACATGCTAGTAACTCTGACCATCTAGAGCAGCTAAATGCTAATAACTAGCTAATATTTGAGAGATTATTTGCTAAAACAAACTGATATCTTCCAAATGTTAGCTAGCATTAACATAATGCTAAGCATGCAACATAAATTAATGGCAAGAACTAGGTCACATTTGAGAGTAATCAAGACTAAATAAATTGTGCTCTATATCTAATCTTTGAAAGCTAGAAAGCTAGCATAAAAATACTTTTATAATGCAGACTAGCTGAATGCATATTAGCTTGCTAACAGATTCGTTATTATTAAAGGTGAACAAACAATAGTAGGAACTCTGTGGATAAGACTACTCACTTAAGATTACACTTACATAGCTCTTAGCCCATAGCCCATAGCCCTGTGTTTTCTGTAATTGTTGTTTTATGTAGCACCAGGGTTCAGGAGGAACGTTGTTTGATTTCACTGTGTACTGCGTCAGATATATATGGTTGAAATGACAGATAAAAGCTTCTTGACTTGACTTCTTGAAGATATTGGACTTCTGCTTGGACGGTCATGAGTCCAAGTTCCACTGTTGGGCCCTTGGGCAAGGTCCTTAACCAACAACTGTTCAGTTGTATAAATGCAATACAAGTAAGTCGCAATAACGGTGTCTGGGAAGTGCCGTAAATGGAAAGAAGTGTGGTCTTTGGGTTTTTTGGCCTAATTTTAGAACAAGGTTTGTGAGTGGAAAAAATGAGTCATTAGGTAAGAGTTGTGTTTTTTTTCTTGCTTAAAAATAGTCCACAGATTAGCTGCAGATAATCAGATTTAAATCTAATCAGTTGACATGAGAGTAGATCATGGCAAAACAAAAGAATAACGTATGTGCAGAAGGTGCTTGTATGATGTATAGAATTGTTTCTGTTGCAAGACCTATTGTGAAGATCGGGAGAGGCGGATTATGGAAAGGATTACACCAGGATTAGGCTAACGCCAACAAAAAGCAGATAATGCAAATAATAAACTGAGCGGTGAAATTTACATGCAAGATTACATTTCTCATATTAAGAAGAAATAAATATCGGTTTACAGTGACTGGACATTTTTGGGATAATGGCAGCTCAGTGATTAGGATGTTACATTTCAGATCAAAAGGTTTAAATCTCAGATCCACTGTGCTGTCACTGCTGGGCCCTTGAGCGAGGCCCTTGACCGAAATTTTTACAAATAAGACAATTCAGAGTTGTTCAGTATAAGACAGCTATTCTTTCTGCGAAATGCCAGAAAAACTGATCATGTAAAATGGATGGTTTGGGGGATTTTTGAGATGTAGATGTGCTAGAAAATTGAAGTGGTGGAGATCTGGCAACCCAAACTTAATGTCATTTTTAGAAAGAATTAGTCGCTGAACTCCAAATGACCTCCTATTTATTTACAGCTATGCCATTTTGTAGACACCCTTAGCCAAAGCATCTTAAAATTATTTGAGGGTTAAGGGCCTCGCTCAAGGACCAGACAAAATTGCATAGAATGAAGATTGAGTTGAAGTATGGAATATTTGGCATGTGGGTTCTCTTTTTTTCACCTTGAAGAAGTTTCCAATCTTCCCAAACCCCAAACCATTAAGCTACCACTTCCCGTTCGCTACTGTATATCCAATACAATATATACAATGCATTAGCTATTTACAATATACTCATGATATATTGCAGTTCGGCCACAAAAAACGATACTGAATTTTAATTGTATTGTATTTAATGGATGTGACATTTATTAAGGATTTATTTATTTATATATCTGTAAATATTTAACATCTGACACCCCATTTAAGCATGTGCAATGTGCAAATATTTTAGCATAAATGACTGTATTAATCCTTACAATAAGGCTAGTTAGAAAAAAAAAGTGATTTTGAACATTTAAACATGATCGTTCTGTATGTGGATTACATAAATGTTAATAAAAATTCAGATCAAGTTACGTAAATTCTTGACCAGTTATAAGTCAGTAGTAGACAGTTCCACCATGCTTTCGAAAAGAAAGAAAAAAACAACACCGCCTTTATTCATCTGTCAGATATGTTTTTGTTTAGTTTTTTGTTTTTTTTATCATGACTGGTAGATTTGTCGTCACCCTCGTGCCCTTTGCCTCAAAATGCCAGAGCATGCAGGACGGATAAGGAACCACTCCTATCTGTACACACATCGGTGAAAAAAGACAAAAAGAAGATCTACATACACGTACAGCTTAAATGCCTCACAGACGTCCGGCTTCAGTGTTTTAAAACAAAGGTACACACTTAAAAAAAAAATAAAAAAATGCAGTTTCTATTTACACCTAAAATCCAGTTGGTTACATGACAGATACATGAGCAAAACTGTAATAGCGTTCACATTACGTAATAAACTAGCTGTTTATAGTACAAGTCAGACGCCTTTATTCAGATCAACTTACAGCAATCTCAGTTATACGGCTGAGCAATTTAAGGTTAAGGGTCTTGCTTAAGCACCCAGCTGTTGCAAGTTAGTGGTGCTGGGTTTTGAACCCATGACCTTCCGGGAACAAATTCTTATCTGCTGAACTACTACTTCACCAAAATAAGTGCCAATATACAGTATAGCGCAATATATGTGTTAACTTAGACGTTAAAACATTAAACTTTGGATTCGGAAAGTTGTGAGATCAAATCCCAGCCATGCCAAGTTGCCACTCGTGGGCCCCTGAGCAAGGCCCTTAACCCTTATCTGCTAAGTTATTTTGAGATAAATGTAAGTTGCTCTGGATAAGAGCATCTGGCAAATACTGTAAATGTATAAAAGAGTACCACTTACTACCCTAACATTAATAATTTTTTAATGAAACCACATTCTAAAGTGTTTTATTCCTTATACTGTATATCACAGCATTTTGTTGATAATTATTTTGACCCCCAACAAAACAAGTTTTCAACCAGCTGGGTGTAAAAAGAAAATAATTTTACTGTGCTGCAATATACATGTGATAAAGCTTTTCTTTATTGTTACATTTGTATAAATTAAGAACATTTAATTATTTAGCAAGTCACAGTAATCCCTCCACACTTCAGACCCCACCGCGTTAGGCGAAAATCCGTGAAGTGGCAACCTAACATGTATTCAGTACACTATACAGAATACCTGTATATCTGAAGGCTTTATAAACCGTCCCGACACTCTTATAAACCTTTCCTCTGCTCTTAAACACTTTTCATATTCTTAATTTTAACATAAAAAGTTCTACATGGGTACTCACCAGTGAAGATACATTTGAGTGATGAAGATAATGATGAATTAAGTGTGCAGTACTGATGATGATGAAGGTGATGATGATGAAGAAATCAATGTACTGTATACCCAAGAAGATTACAGCCCTTCTGAAAGCTTAATTTTTGTAGGCTAGTAATTATTTTACTGGCAAAAATAATGAAAATAACTCTTAACAATACAACCTACATAACGCGAAATCCCACGATACAGCGAAAAATCCGCAAAACAAAATTGGATCTGTTCCATGTAAAAATAGCTGAACCGCGATGTGGCGAGGGATTACTGTATATTTATTGTCATTGCAAATAAGCTATGGTGTTGGTGGGTAAAGATGGCTCAATGGCTAAGCCCCACTAAACTGCAACTTGGTCGGGCCCTTGAGCAAGGCCCTTAACCCCCACCTGTACATATGTATAAATAAAATAACGGTATGTTACGATGAGGTGAGAATGTCTCTCAGATGGTAAAGGAAATGGAAATAAGTGTGGTCTTCAGCTGTTTTAGCCAAACTGGCTCAGAGCTCGACATGCTTGACATGCTTTTCTGGTTAACATGCTGATAAAGTGTGGTTATTTGAGCTACTATAACCTTCCTGTCAATTTAAACCTTTGGCCTTTATCATTGTTAAAGCATTTCTGACTGCTCTAGAAAATGTTGGTAAAAATCCCAGGACAATCGTTGCTTTTAAAATAATCAATGACACCCATTGGGTCCAACAAGCCAATGACACAGATGTCATGCATTTTTCCCAGTTGTGGTGTTTAATCGGAATATTATCTGAAGCTCTTAAGCTTCATGATTTCACCTCGTTCTAGTGATCATCTAGAAAAAAGAGGTGTAGTGAACCTACTGTACATATTCACACAGTAATTTCTTCACTTCACAATTACAACTTTTGACCAATGCATATGTGTGTATGTGAAAAACAGAGCTCTCGTGTGTGTGTGTGTGTGTGTGTATGGTATGTGTGTGTGTGTATGGTATGTGTGTGTGTGAGTATAACCATGTTGGATATTTAAAGCAAAATGGAGCGTATTCTAAAATTATATTTTTTGTGTGCACGTGTGTGCATGCACGCGTGTGTGTGTGTGTGTGTGTGTGTGTGTGTGTGCTAGTCAGGGTTTTAAACCCCACTCTATAGGAATGTTTGAGCTTTTTAGAGGAAGAGAAAGCATGAAATCTGTCTAACAGGTTTTTTTTTTTTAAAGCAAACACTAGAATGAAAGAATGCGCGAACGTTACGAGCTGCCATTCCATCTTCCCTCGTCCCTCCACTTGTGTTTTTTCCGGAAGTAAAGATTTTGGCATTTTGGTGTGGTATGCGCATTCGTTATGGGGCTGTGGCTCGGAATGCTTTTTCCCAGTTTCTCTGCAGGTTCAGACCTGTCCTTTTATGAGCTCGCGGTTATTCATGCGTATACAGCAGCGACACTGGCAATGACAATTAAATTGTCGAATTATGTTCAGGTTGAATAGAATGTGGGTGACTTATGCTAATAACAATTGGCTGACTCAGTAAGCTGAGGTGGTAGTTATTGTAGGCTAACGGGGTGTGAGCATTCCATTAAAAATTCGCTTAATTAAAGTCTTTGTAAGTCAGGAAGGTCTGTATGAAATGTGTTTTGCAGTAAAAAAAAAAAAGACTGATGGATTTGAGTTTGGCAGCTACCAACATTCCTCCTGCCTGACTCCTGTGTACTGTACATACGCATGAGAAGAACCAGGGTGACTGCATTCTGTTTAATGACTATTTGAACCCTAAGTTTCACACCAGTCCCCAATCAGAGATGCTTTATACTCCCCACTCTTCTGGGGAGAAGTTCCACTGCAGCAGGTTTGGGTCTCTTAGGTCGAGTGAAGAGAAAATTTCATGCTACTGTATCCAAAGACTTCCAATACATTTTTTGTGCAAGTTTTTTTTGTTGTAAGGGAACGAAGGAGCAGTAATGAGGGCAGGGCAGGCTGAAATACACATCACATGGTGTTGAGGGTTAAGGGCCTTGTTCAAGGGCTCAGCAGTGGCAGCTTAGTAGTGCTGGGATTAAAGCTCCTGACTATCTGATCCAAAAGCCAATGCCCACAGAATGACCCCAAGCTTTTACACCCATCCATCTATCCATCCATTCATAAACCTTCTACTTTATTCATTCCTTTTTTTTTCATCCATCCATCATCCATCCATCCATCCATCCATCCATCCATCCATCCATCCATCCATCCATTCATACATACATACATACATGCATTTACTCATACTAATTCATTCGTCCATCCATCTATCCATACATTTATTAATTGTCCCAACCATTTACTCAATTATCCATCCATCCATCCATCCATCCATCCATCCATCCATCCATCCATCCATTAATAAACCTAATAATTCACAAGTTCCTTTATTTTTCATCCATTCTTCCATAAATCCATACATACATACATGCATTTATTCATCCTAATTCATCCATCCATCTATCATCCATCCATCCATCCATCCATCCATCCATCCATACATCCATCCATACATTTATTAATTGTCCCATCTGTTTAACCAATTATCCATCCATCCATCCATCCATCCAACCGTCCATCCATCCGTCCATCCATCCATCCATCCATCCATCCATCCATCCATCCATCCATCCATCCATCCATCAATCCATCCATCCGTCCGTCCATTAATAAACCTACTAATTCATTAGTTTCTTTATTTTTCATCCATCCATCCATCTATCCATACATTTATTAATTGTCACATCCATTTACCAATTATCCATCTGTCCATCAATCCATCAATCCATCCATCTTTTCATTCATTAATTTGTTTGTTCGTTCATTCATTTGAATTATTATTGGTTAAACCGGTTAAATGTTACACTGTGATCCATCAAGTTCCATCATTTCCATAAAAAATATTCCACCCAAATATCTATTTTATCTGTAAGGACCATGTTACATTTACACCAATTACTGAAATACTGCTGATTATAAGAGAATCTGTCTTCAGTAAGTCTTATTGTTCAGAAGACTGCAGACTGGACTGAAAGTCTTAAAGACAATCTGCTGTGAGTGTGTGAAGATTCTAACTGTAGCGATGCAGAACTTAAGGTCTATGTAGCATCCGATACTTGTGTGTGGTGTCTAATCTCCTGTAATGCCTGTGTGTCTGGACTGAGTTGTTTTTTGACCATGTGGTCGATTGTTATTAACGTTGTTTCGAACTTTGACCTGGCGTGTGTTAGACTTGGAATTTTTAAGCATGTTTTAAACAGAAGTGGTAGCTCAGTGGTTCAGTTGTTGCACTTCTGATCGGAAGGTCGTGAGTTCCACAATCTCAGCACCACCACGTTGATACTCTGGAGGCCATAAAACCCTCACCGGCTCAGGGTTATAATGAAATAAACGTAAATCATTCTGGATATAGATAGCTGCCAAAATCAAAGTACTTTATAAATCCCACAGAGAAATTGTAAGGTTGCAGTTGCTCACAGTACGATTAAAGTAAAAATAAAGTTAAATAAAATATAAGAATTTAAAATTAAATATACTTATTAAGATATATATTAAATATAGATGCTGTACAATTAATGAATTTTCAATCCTATTATATTATGCTGTACAAATGTGTAGCAACTGTTAACAGATGGGAGAAAAATTCAGACTACAATGACATCATTATTCAAATTATTGAATATGTACCGAGGCATAGTGGAAAACTGTTTCTTGGTCAGAGAATCAAAATTAGAATTTCTTTTTGGCAACCATGAACATCATGTCCTCCGGACTAAAGAGGAGTGGGACCATCTGGCTTGTTATCAGCGCTCAATTCAAAAATCCGCATCTCTGATGGTATGGGAGTGTATTAGTGCATGTGGAATGGGCAATTTGCACATCTGGAAAGGATCCGAACGGTATATACAGGTTTTAGAACAACAAATGCTTTTATCTAAAAATCTTATTTTTTAGGGAAGGTCTTGCATATTTGACCAAGACAATACTTATTGCATACTGCATGGCTTTGTAGTAGAAGAGTTTGGGTGCTGAAATGAACTGCCTGCCTGCAATCTAGACCTTTTATCTTTTGAAAATATTTGGTGCATCTTGAAACGAGTTAGTAGAATCCTATATCAGGCAAGAATGGGACAACATTCCTCTCTGAAATCTTCAGCAACTGGTTTCCTCACACATATAAAGACTGTTGTTAAAGAAGACGTGATGCTACACAGTTGTAAACATGAACATGTCCCACCTTTTTTGAGACGTATTGCAGCCACCAATATTAAAATGACCATATTTTTCAATCTCAAAATGGTATATTTTCTCAGTTTAATACTGTTTTTTAAACTGTGCAATAACAGTCATTGAATTTGTATTAATAATTAGCTTTTATCCTATATTATCTTATCTTCTATTTTAAATAAAATATGGGTTTATAAGATTTGCACACAATGCATTCAGTTTTTATTTACATTTTACACAGTGTCCCAACTTTTTTTTGGAATTGGGGTTGTGATAAATACTGTTAAATTAATGTTAGGTCATGATTTAGCAGGCAACTATTTGTGCGGTATGATGTGTGTGTGTGTGTGTGTGTGTGTGTGTGTGTGTGTGTGTGTGTGTGTGTGTGTGTGTGTGTGTGTGTGTCTGTTAGTCCAGTGTCTTATTGAGGAGTTTATAAATTATAAGTTAATATAGCAACGATTAGGAAATGTTAAATTAGCTATTTGCAATTCTGCAATCTTGCAATTTTCATCGGGAGTAATGACAGGATTAGAAATTAGTCTATTAAAGAGACCCGGCAGGTAGGACATTTTTTGAGACAAGGTGAGAGATGGATTGAGATAGTTTGAGATGCTTTGGTTGGGTCCAGAGGAGGGACATGAGGTATATCGGTAGAAAAATGCTGAGTAGGCAGGAGGAAAAGAGGATGGCCAATGAGGATGTTTATGGATGTGGTGACGGAGGACATGCAGGTGGATGGTATAAAACAAGGAGATGTAAAGGACAGAGTGGCATGGAGACGGATGATCCGCTGTTGTGACTCCTAACGTTAGCAGCTAAAAGAAGTGTTGCAATTTTTGTTTTTGCAAAATGGACTGAATCACAATTTCACCTTCATGTTACTTCGAACAGGGAGCCACCAGGAAGGAGGAAAAAAGAGGAAGGCCAAGGAGGAGGTTTATGGATGAGGCGAGGGAAGACATGCAGGTGGTCAGGGTGAAAGAGGCAGATGATCCACTGTGGCGACCCCTAATGGGAGAAGCCGAAATAAGAAGAAGAAGTTACATTGAACAGGGAAATAAACTCATTGTGAAATCTCTTTTTTATTAGCACTTTCAGCATGACGGCATTATCTGTTTCACAGCGACTTATCTGCCTCATAATGCTGCTTCAGCATGCTAATATTTAGCATGATCATTGTCCTAAGGCATCTCCTTTTAGAGATATTTCTTCAGCACTATAGGGGATTTCGCATGATTCCGTATGAATGTCCCTATGAGTCACTGAGCTTCCTTCATGACATGAGTATGACTGTCATCTGCATGCTGCTGTTTTAGAGTTGTTGCATTTAAATAAAATTTTTGTTCTGACAAAAGGAGAAAATCAAATCAGTCAACATTAGCGACATTTTTGTGTTGCAAAGGGACTTCTAAATGAGGTCATGGGGTCTAAAAAAAAAAAAAATGAACATCACTCAACGGATCGCATCAACCGGCTTACAAAGAACAGCTGTTTATTTAACCTTTGCATGTGGAAGGTGATCCCTGTCATGCTGCCATTCCTGGGCCCTTGAGCAAGGCCCTTAACCTTTATTAAGGTTAAAGGTTACATTTTAAAGGTTAAAATACGTTTCAAACACGTCATTAATAAAATATACATAAGGCATCCAGAAGATGATGTAATTACAAACTTTAAAACATTATATTTTTTTTTCAAAGGAACCAAACAAACTCGCTCTGTACAGATGAACTGTAAAAGTCATGTCATGTCTCTTTACAGTATGGAAACAAATGATGACATGATTGACAATGAGCAAAGAAAAAGAGCGACAGATAGATTAATGGCTGTGCCACAAATAGATCCGTTTTAATGAGCTTTTCCACTTACTTGGGAGCTACTTCATATTTTCAGCACCCTGTAATCAGAGATTTACTTTCAGGTTGAACCTGTTGTGTTAGTGATTTACCTCTACCCAGCCAACCCCCCTCCCCCCCCATACCCCTCACTCGACACCTCCTGCTTCTGCCGGTGTCTCTTTATCCTATCCTTACCTTCCCTTGCGTCCCTCCTCCGCTGCCTCCTGTGTCTTCATCCGCCCTTTCAGTCCCTCACTCCACACCTCAGCCGTCGTCTGTCTCTCCTGTTGCTCTTTTCTTTCGCGAATTTGCTTTACGGCTCACTAAAGCCATAATGGCAAACCATCTCTGTGGCAATCGTCCTTTACTCTTTTTCTCCCTCCCTCTCTCTCTTTCTCTATATCCCTGCAGCATGCAACAGGTGTTTTGTTTTTCTCTTTCATGGGGAACAGGTGCATTCCTTCACTGAAAGAGACTTGCACAAGTTTAATTTTCAATTACACGGCCCGGTGCTTTAGTGTTTTAGTGCCGCAGGTTGTGTGTGTTGGAATCCTACACAGAAATGACACGCATTGTAATTATACACAGCTCTCTAACCAGTAGCAGGAAACTCTTCATGCAGCAGGAGAGGAATTATTCTCGACTTGATTGTACAGGTTTCCAAATAAAAAGATGAACTGATAGAAGACATGACATGCTGTTAGCGAGGAAGGGAATAAAATGCATTAACTATATATTTCATTTGTCAGTCAGGAGACCAAACCACATACACACACCAGTGTCGGGCCGTGCATTTGGTACCTGGGCCTTCAGTGGGGACGTACCCGACTTAATCCACTTCCTAATACCACCACTATCACGTCGCAATTATAGAAACCATCAATACAATACAAAAACGCAATATAACAACGCGTGGCATTACAGAGAGAGAGGCATTTCACATATGGAGGGAAAATCCATTTTACTAAAGCAAGAAACCCAGTTAAGACTCCAAACCGCTACACTACAACCACATCTGTTCACCTACATCATCTGGAGCAGTTTAGAATTCATATTTGTGTAATAACATGCCAAAAAAATAAAATACAACCTACTCACAGAGCTGCGGACTCATAATGTGCACCGCTCCTCAGAGGCTGTAATCCAGTGGTACCGCTCGTATTCACTGGTCTGGAGGTGGTGAACAAACCCTTTCCCCGGGCTGAGACACGCTAGCTAGCCTCGGGGTTGACCGACCTCCTCACCATGTCTAGCTTTTCTGGAAAATTTATTTTTAAGTATGTCCGAGACCAAATCAATTTCTCTTCCTCCGTAGGCATAAAAAAGTCTAACTCAGATGTATTAATGTGTGCAGAGCTACACACGTGTTTTGCCAGTCGAACAATTTCCCTCTGACCAACCAATCAGAGGACGGAAAAATGTTGACGCTATTCTGGGCCAGCGAGCTGCCCTGTGAGGAGAATATGAAATCTTATTGGTTAAAGAAACAGACACCTTGGTAATATTCTCTATAGTTAAACCGCCAGCAGTACTGACTTTGAAGGCCCTGGAAGATTAGATTGACAGGGCAGCACATAGAGGCTGAAATCTGACTGGACAAAAAATGTAACATCCACATACAAGTACTGGAAGCAGTGCAGCCGAGAGAAAAGAAACAAAGAGAATAAACTGTTGGGAATAAATTAATACAATTTAATCGAACAAATTTTAAAATTTAGGTTGTAAATGTAGTTCAGTGTTCTGATAGTGTTTAGGCCAGCAGAGAAGGCTTTGCTGGCCTAAACGCCTGCCACTGACACACACACACACACACACACACACACACACACACACACACACACACACTCAATACTCTGCGTTCTGTGTGTGTGTGTGTCTCTGTGAATCTTTTGACATCTCTGCTCTACTGTTGCTCATGGTCTACATACCAAGATTTCCTGCCTTGTGCCTTGTGCCGCTCACATTCATGTTTCATGTTTCCACTTCATTTCTTATGTTTGAAATCTCTACAATCATCCACCTACACTAACATCTGCCTCCAGTACATGAACCTACTTCTACGCCCTCAGAAACAATGGATAAACCCAAATGGCAGCAGTGTCAAGATGGTGTGTGAATTCGGACAGTTCCTCTTACAGTTCCTCGTCCTCAGCTACATCAGTCCAGTTTAAAAATGGTTGCAACTACAGACATGGTTATGATTTTTTTCTAATATCTACCCATCTTATTGTTAGAAAAAAAGTAAAAAAAAATTATTTATACAACTTAACAGTTGAGGGTTAAGGGCCTCAAGGGCCCAGCAATGGCAACTTAAGATATATAAACTCAACCTTCGGCTTGGAAGTCCAACTTCTTTGGTTGTTCAGTGGCAAAGGCTCTGGATTACAGATCACAAGGTCAGGTGATACTGCTTCAGGGGTGCTGAATCATGGCTGACTCTGTGCTCTGACCCCAGGTTCCCAACATCACTGAAATATGCAAAGAAATTTAAGAAATTTTACTGTGCTGTAAAGTACTGTACAAGTAACCAATCTATAGTCTAATGTAAAGAGTTGTATGTATGTAAGGTGGAGAATTTGGTGAAGGTTGAGAACTTATTTCTCAAGTTTATTTGTCATATGTACAGATGTCAGTGACAGTTTGTACAATGAAATAGAGAAGTGAGGCTACAGGAATACACTCTGTGTATTTTTGCACACCGACTGTAATATATATATATATACACAACCTTGTCCATTTCCTTGTACACCTCCATCTTCTATATCTTGATAAAAAGTACCTCATGCTACATGTTCTGGGAACTGAGAATTGTGTAGTCTCAGTGTGTTAACAGATAATGCAAATATGCACATATTGTGGCACTAAATTCAATGACCAAAACACACACCCAACATACACATACACACTGTGTGGTCAAACATATGTAGACACCTCACCATGAAATTGATGATTATGTTAACAAACAGAGACTTCCTTTGCCCCACAAGCTTCATATCTAACTGCTTGTTTACAACAGCAAGAAAGTGAACAGGTTCTCTTAAACACGCTAATGTATTCACATTTTTGACATTCATATCTGCACGTGTACCTGTTAAGAAAACACGATACAGCAAGATTGCTCTGAACAACCGATTTGTGTTCAGTTATGTCACTAAAATCATCATTGAATATACAGTGGTGGGGGAAGTACACAAACCATGTAGTATGCAGATTTAAACTTGATAAAATATTGCTCCTAAATGTATCTGTGTGTTTGTGTGTCTATATGATGTCCTGTCTCTCAGGCCCTGTGTTTTTCACAATTATTCACACACCATTTGCCTTTGAGCAGTCTTAAGATCTTCTCATATGGTATTTCCCCTTTTCTTCCTGCCATTTCTGTTGTAACTACAGAAAAGCCTTTTTATTTTTTTTTTTTATGTACACGGCAGAAAATCCCTTTACATCAGTTTAAATGGTAATGGATCAATGTAATATATTGTATATGACTGCAGTACTGGGAAAGTTTATAGGACGGTGGTGAGACTTGAGATGTTGTATGGTTTAGAGACAGTGGCATTGAGTAAAAGACAGGAGGTGGAGCTGGAGGTAGCAGAGCTGAAGATGTTAAGGTTTTCGTTGGGAGTGATGACGATGGACAGGATTAGAAATGAGTTTATTAGAGGGACAGCGCATGTAGGACGTTTTGGAGACAAGGTGAGGGAGGAGAGATTGAGATGGTTTGGACATGTGCAGAGGAGGGACATGGGGTATATCAGTAGGACACGCTGAGGATGGAGACACCAGGAAGGAGGAAAAGAGGAAGACCAAGGAGGAGGTTTATGGATGTGGTGAGTGAAGACATGCAGGTAGTTGGTGTGAAAGAGGCAGATGTAGAGGACAGGGGGGTTTGGAGACGGATGATCCGCTGTGGCTAAAGAAGAAGAAGAAGAAGATATGACAGCAGTACTGCTATAGATCTCCTTAAGGTGAACACCCAAGTAGATGTTCCTGCATGGTAGTTCCTTTAAATCAGAATATTTTTTACAATAAAATATTTAGATAATCTTATCCAGAGTGACTTATATTTGATCTTATTTGTACCAATTTGTGAGGGTTTGTCCTTTCACCTTCATTTGTGATTTTAACTCACGACATTCCGATCAGAACACATCGACCACTGATCTACTGCTCAAGTCATTCCTAATGATGAGTTCTTATGCTCACTTTGACATTATTATGTTCACTTTGCTTTCACAATACAATCATTAAATGAATCAAATAGTAGTTTATGTGCAACGGAGAGCATAAGATTCAGTTAAACCACCTGGGGATACATTGCTGCACTGCTGTTAATGGTTCAGCTTGGTAACCATGACAATGGATTTTAACTGCAGTCAATAGTAATAGGAGTTTTGCACTCAAGTGTCTTTTAGTGGACAGTTGATACTGTAATGAATGGACATTTGGTGTCACCCAGATGAGGATCAATTCCCTTTTGAGTCTGGTTCCTCTCAAGATT
>NC_139579.1:30579347-30601847 GCF_946808225.1 Silurus aristotelis
ACTTTTGCTCATATCTTGCAGTTTATGGTTATTTAATGTCCAGCAGTAGATTTTTTACAATTACTTTACATACTGTATGTGACAAAAATTACTTCTGTCACAGTGACACCAGCCAATCACAGACATCTGTAAGCTCATGTATGTAGAAGAGGGCAGATAGCACTTTCTTCTGAAGGCATAATATGGTATTAGCCTTTTCTTCTCTTCTCTTCTCTTCTCTTCTCTTCTCTTCTCTTCTCTTCTCTTCTCTTCTCTTCTCTTCCCTACTCTACTCTTCTCTTCTTTCTTTTACTTTCCTTTCCTCTTTTCTTCTTTCCTCTTCTCTTTAATATTTTTTTTTCATTTTCTCTTCTCATCTCTTTTTCCCTTTAGTCTTCTCTTCTTTCTTCTTTTTATTCCTTTAAACTTCTCTTCTCTTCTCTCCTTTACTCTTATCCTCTTAATTTTTCTTTCTTTTCCTCTTTTCTTCTTTCCTCTTCTCTTTAATATTTTTTTTTCATTTTCTCTTCTCATCCCCCCTCCCCCTTAGTCATCTCTTCTTTCTTCTTTTCATTCCTTTACACTTCTCTCCTCATTTCTTCTCTTCTTTTCTTACCTTTCTCTTCTCTGCTTTCTTTTTTTTCATTTTTTTTAATTAATCTTCTCTTCTATTAGAGAGGCACAAGCCAGTTCATTCTAGCCAGGTCCCAAGCCTGTGGGAGGGTTGTGTTAGGATGGGCATCCAGCGACAAACATGTGCCAAATAAAATTTCATAACGGATCGTTCGAGGCCCGGGTTACCAACAACCACCACAGGTATCGTTAGCCAGCAGGGTACCGGTGGAAATTAGGCTACTGTTGGCTAAAGGAGGAGAAGGAGAGAAGGAAGACATCTACAGAGACAGCAGGGAAAGGAGAAGTGTAGGAGTGGAGGTTAGAATGGGCACTTCAAATTTGGGCACTATGACTGTTAAACGGAGAGAGAGGTACAGTAGCTGATATGATGGACAGGAGAAAGGTGGAAGATATTTCTTTATTTAGAAATATTTCTAAGCTAAGAAACATGTTGTCTATATCTGATGCAGAGGAGTTCGTCCATGCATTTATGACCTCCAGACTGGACTATTGTAATGCATTACTAGGTGGATGTCCTGCATCATTAATAAACAAGCTACAGTTACTCCAGAATGCAGCAGCCAGAGTTCTCACAAGGTGGAGAAAATATCACCATATAACCCCAATCTTCTCATCACTACACTGGCTACCTGTTAAGTTTCGAATCGACTACAAACTACTGCTACTTACTTACAAAACACGTAATGGTTTATCTCTCATGTATCTCTCCAGTCTTCTAACAAACTACAATCCATCATGCTCCTTTAGATCCCAAAACTCCAGACTTCTAGTAGTTCCTAGAATAGCAAAGTCCACTAAAGGTGGTAGAACATTCTCACATTTAGCTCCTAAACTTTGGAACAGTCTTCCTGGCAGTGTTCAGGGCCCAGACACACTCTCCCAGTTTAAGTGCAGAATTAAGACGTATCTTTTTAGCAAAGCCTACACATAACACACATCACATCTCATAACCTTGTGCTCCAGAACATCTGATCACATGCAGATTATAAACTTGTGCTGTTAATATCATGAACAGCAGCTACGCTAATTCCTCTCCACTGCTTCTCTTTCTCTCCCCATCCCAAGGCATCCTGAAGTTTGGCCAGCTCCAGTCACGTCCCACCTCATGAAGATTATGGACCTTTAAAGAAATAGATGCCGACCCCACAAACATCCCGAACCATCTAGAGATGTTTGGATTCCACTTCATGTGGAGTTTGGATGTTGGACCTCTTTGTGTGTTTAAAGGCTCTGGCATGGAGAAGCTGGTGTTGGATCTATAATGATCTTAGATGTTGAGCTGTTTTATGAGTTGCTCAGTAGCTCCTGGTTCCACAACATCAACTGACTGTATAAGACTGTATAAAGGACATCACTCATAATCACACACTCCGGTACTCATGTTAGTTCTCACTCTCCAGGGTTTTGTATTGTATTAGATTTATAATCACACTCTTGGTATCACCCAAATGAGTCTGGTTCCCTTTTTGAGTCTGGTTCCTCTCAAGGTTTCTTCCTCTTAACATCTAAGGGAGTTTTTCCTTGCCACAGTCACCCCAGGCTTCTCATTAGAGATAAACACACATCATTCACTTTCATTCTTAAATTCTGTGAAGCTGCATTGAGACAATGTTCATTGTGAAAAAGGGGGGTTTAAACTGTTCTATCATGGTGTGGATGGAAAGAGAAATGGTGTAGGGGTGATTCTGAAATTCTGTAGGAAGAGTACAGTAAGAGTGTATTGGAGGTGAAAAGAGTTTCAAAAAGCTGGAAGTGAAATAAATGTCATCAGTGCCCATGCTCCTCAAATGGGTTTTAAAATGGTGGAGAAGGAAAATTCTGGAGTCAGTTAGATGAAGTGGTGAAGAGTGAACCTACAAATGAAGGATTGGGGTAGATTTTAATGGGCATGTAGTTGAAGGGAACATAGGGGATGAGGAGGTGATGGTAGGTATGGCTTTAAGGAGAGGAATGTGGAAGGGCAGATGGTAGATTTTGCTAAAAGGATGGAAATGGCAGTGGTGACAATTATTTTAAGAAGAAGAAGTAGCATAGGGTGACGTATAAGAGTGGAGGAAGGTGCACACAGGTGGACTATGTTCTATGTAGGAGATGCAACCTGAAGGAGATTGGAGACTGTAAGGTGTTGGCGAGGAACAGTGTAGCTAGACAGCATCGGATGGTGGTCTGTTGGATGGGTTTGGAGGTGAAGAAGAAGAGAAGGAGAGTGAGGACTATAAGAAGAATTAGATGGTGGAAACTGAAGGAGGAAGACTATAGTATGAGGAGAGATGTCAGACAGGGGCTCGATGGTGGTGAAGAGGTGCTGGATGATTGGGGAACTACTGCAGGAGTGATAATGGAGACAGATAAAAAGGTACTTGGTTTGACATTTGGGAATAGAAAGGAAGACAAAGAGACGTAGTGGGGGAATGAGGATGTGCAGGAAAGCATAAGGAGAAAGAGGTTGGCGAAACAGAATTGGGATCGACAGAGTGATAAGAAAAGTAGGAGGATTACAAGGAAATGCAGCAGCAGGTGAAGAGGGATGTGGTGAAAGCCAAGGAAAAAGCATATGAGGAGCTGGAGGAGAAGTTGGACACTAAGGAAGGAGAAACGGATTTGTTGCGATTGGCCAGGCAGAGGAACCGAGCTGGGAAGGATGTGCTGCAAGTCAGAGCAATAAAGGATGGAGATGGAAATGTGTTGACTAGTGAGGAGAGTAATTTGAGAAGATGGAGGGAGTATTTTGAGCAGCTGATGAATGAGGAAAATCAGAGAGAGGGAAGGTTGGATGGTGTGGAGATGGTGAAGCAGGAAGTGGATAGGATTAGTAAGGAGGAAGTGAGAGCAGTGGTTAAGAGGATGAAGAGTGGAAAGTCAGTTGGACCAGATGACATACCGGTAGAAGCATGGAGATGTTTAGGAGAGATGGTAGTGGAGTTTTTAACCAGATTGTTTAACAAGATTCTGGAAGGTGAGAAGATGGCTGAGGAATGGAGAAGGAGTGCGCTGGTACTGATCTTTAAGCATAAGGGAGATGTGCAGACCTGCAGTAACTACAGGGGAATTAAGTTGATCAGTTACACCATGAAGTTATAGGAAAGAGTAGTGGAAGCCAGGCTGAGAGAAGAGGTGTTCATCTGTGAGCAGCCAGTATGGTTTCATGCCGAGGAAGAGCACCACAGATGCCTTATTTGCTTTGAGAATGTTGATGAAAAAGTATAGAGAAGGTCAGAAGGAGTTGCATTGTGTGTTTGTGGATTTAGAGAAAGCGAACGACAGGGTGGAGAGAGGAGTTGTGGTATTGTATGAGGACATCAGATGTGTCAGAGAAGTATGTGAGGGTGGTGCAGGACATCTATGAGGACAGAGTGACAGCAGTGAAGTAGTTGCAGGGAGAAGAGATGATGAAGGTGGAGGAGTTCGGGTACCTGGGGTCAACAGTGCAAAGTAATGGAGAGTGTGTTAGAGAAGTGAAGAAAAGAGTGCAGGCAGGGTGGAGTGGGTGGAGAAGAGTGAAAGCAGGAGTGATTTGTGATAGAAAAGTATCTGTGAGAGTGAAAGGGAAAGTTTATAGGACTGTGGTGAGCTGAGATGTTGTATGGTTTAGAGACAGTGGCATTGAGTAAAAGACAGGAGGTGGAGCTGGAGGTAGCAGAGCTGAAGATGTTGGGGTTCATTGGATGTGGTGAGGGAAGACATGCAGGTAGTTGGTGTGAAAGAGGCAGATGTAGAGGACAGGGTGAAGCATGAAGACAGATGATCCACTGTGGCGCCCCCTAATGGGAGAAGCAAAAAGAAGAAGAAGAAGAAAAAGAAGAAGAAGAAGAAAAAGAAGAAGAAGAAGAAGACACTTCGCTTCTCTTTTCTTTTCTTTTTTCTTTCATTTACTCTTCTTTCTTTTTTCTTCTCTTCTTTCCTCATATTAATTTTTTTTCTTCACTTCTTTTCTTTCCTCTTCTCTATTTTCTTGTTTCTTCCATTCTTTTCTTTCCTTTACTCTTCTTTTTTTTTCTCTTCTCCTTATTAATTTTTTCTTTCTCTCCTCTCCTCGTTAATTATAGATGGTTTTTATAGAAATATTTACCTCGGAAATAAAGTGAACTACTGAAATGCTCGTCTGTAGGTCTCTTTTCAAGTATACAATATCGACTTTACTTTCAATAAACAGTGGGTTTTTTTGTATGTATGTGTGTGTGTGTGGGTGTGTGTGTGTGTGTGTGTGTGTGGGTGTGTGTAGGAGTTGTATAAAGTTGGCATTAATGTTCAGGATTTTACATGGGTTTGTATAAAAACACAGCTGGTGTGTGGATGCAGGGTTTTACAGCTGGTGTGTGGATGCAGGGTTTTACAGCTGGTGTGTGGATGCAGGGTTTCCCCAGAATCTCCTTTACAATGAGGAAATGAACTTATTTTACTCACTTTTTTTCCAGAAGCCTTTAAACATAAAGGTGTACCAGGAACACATAAGAAACTCAAAGCTCATTTAAAGGACTGTATTCTACATACATTACATGAACCCAGCCATTAGGGGGGCACAAGCCAGTGTACTCTTAGTGCCGGTCCCAAGCCCGGGTAAATGGGGAGGGTTGCGTTAGGAAGGGCATCCAGCGTAAAACATGTGCCAAATCAAATATGCGGATCACAAATGAGAATTTCATACCGGATCGGTCGAGGCCCGGGTTAACAACGACCGCCACAGGTATCGTTAGCCGACAGGGTACCGGTGGAAATTGGGCTACTGTTGGCCGAAGGAGGAGAAGGAGAGGAGGAAGACGTCTACAGAGACGGCAGGAAAAGGAGCAGTGTAGGAGAGTAGAGGTTCGGGTTGGTACTTTAAATGTTGGTACTATGACGGGTAAAGGGAGAGAGATAGCTGATATGATGGAGAGGAGAAAGGTAGATGTGTTGTGTGTTCAGGAGACCAAGTGGAAAGGGAGTAAGGCCAGGAACATTGGAGGTGGGTTTAAACTGTTTTATCATGGTGTGGATGGGAAGAGAAATGGTGTAGGGGTGATTCTGAAGGAAGAGTACAGTAAGAGTGTAGTGGAGGTGAAGAGAGTTTCTGATAGGGTGATGATCGTGAAGGTGGAAGTTGAAGGGATGATGATAAATGTCATCAGTGCCTATGCTCCACAAGTTGGCTGTGAGATGGAGGAGAAGGAAAGATTCTGGAGTGAATTAGATGAAGTGGTAGATGGTGTACCTAGGAAAGAACGATTGGTGATTGGGGCAGACTTTAATGGGCATGTAGGTGAAGGGAACAGAGGTGATGAGGAGGTGATGGGTAGGTATGGTTTTAAGGAGAGGAATGTGGAAGGGCAGATGGTGGTAGATTTTGCTAAAAGGATGGAAATGGCAGTGGTGAACACGTATTTTAAGAAGAAGGAGGATCATAGGGTGACGTATAAGAGTGGAGGAAGGTGCACACAGGTGGATTATCTTCTGTGTAGGAGATGCAACCTGAAGGAGATTGGAGACTGTAAGGTGTTGGCGGGGGACAGTGTAGCTAGACAGCATCGAATGGTGGTCTGTAGGATGGTTTTGGAGGCGAAGAAGAAGAGGAGGAAAGTAAGGTTTGAAAGAAGAATAAGATGGTGGAAACTGAAGGAGGAAGAGTGTAGTGTGAGGTTCAGGGAAGAGGGCAGACAGGGGCTTGGTGGTGGTGAAGAGGTGCCGGATGATTGGGCAACTACTGCAGGAGTGATGAGGGAGGCAGCTAGAAAAGTACTTGGTGTGACATCTGGAAATAGAAAGCAAGACAAGGAGACGTGGTGGTGGAATGAGGAAGTGCAGGAGAGCATTAGGGGAAAGAGATTGGCAAAACAGAAGTGGGATCGACAGAGTGATGAGAAAAGTAGGCAGGAGTACAAGGAGATGCGGCAGCAGGTTAAAAGGGATGTGGCGAAAGCCAAGGAAAAGGCATATGAGGAACTGTATAAGAGGTTGGACACTAAGGAAGGAGAAAAGGATTTATACCGATTGGCCAAGCAGAGGGACCGAGCTGGGAAGGATGCAAGTTAGAGCAATAAAGGATGGAGAGGGAAATGTGTTGACTAGTGAGGAGAGTGTGTTGAGAAGATGGAGGGAGTATTTTAAGCAGCTGATGAATGAGGAAAATCAGAGAGAGAGAAGGTTGGAGGATGTGGAGTTGGTGAAGCAGGATGTAGATAGGATTAGTAAGGAGGAAGTGAGAGCAGCGATTAAGAGGATGAAGAATGGAAAGTCGGTTGGACCAGATGACATACCGGTAGAAGCGTGGAGATGTTTAGGAGAGATGGCAGTGGAGTTTTTAACCAGATTGTTTAACAGGATTCTGGAAGGGGAGAGGATGCCTGAGGAATGGAGAAGGAGTGTGCTGGTACCGATCTTTAAGCATAAGGGAGATGTGCAAACCTGCAGTAACTACAGGGGAATTAAGTTGATCAGTCACACCATGAAGTTATGGGAAAGAGTAGTGGAAGCCAGGCTGAGAGAAGAGGTGACCATCTGTGAGCAACAGTATGGTTTCATGCCGAGGAAGAGCACCACAGATGCCTTATTTGCTTTGAGGATGTTGATGGAGAAGTATAGAGAAGGACAGAAGGAGCTGCATTGTGTATTTGTGGATTTAGAGAAAGCGTACGACAGGGTGCCGAGAGAGGAGTTGTGGTATTGTATGAGGAAGTCAGGTGTGTCAGAGAAGTATTTGAGGGTGGTGCAGGACATGTATGAGGACAGTGTGACGGCAGTAAAGTGTGCAGTAGGTACGACAGACTGGTTCAGGGTGAAGGTTGGACTACATCAAGGATCGGCCCTGAGCCCTTTCCTGTTTGCAGTGGTGATGGACAGGTTGACGGACGAGGTCAGACAGGAGTCTCCTTGGACTATGATGTTTGCAGATGATATTGTGATTTGTGGTGAGAGTAGAGAGCAGGTTGAGAAGAGCCTGGAGAGGTGGAGATATGCGCTGGAGAGAAGGGGAATGAAAGTCAGTAGGAGTAAGACAGAGTACATGTGTGTGAATGAGAGGGAGGGCAGTGGAGTGATGCGGTTGCAGGGTGAAGAGGTTCTTCACCTCTTCACCCTGCAACCGCATCACTCCACTGCCCTCCCTCTCATTCACACACATGGTGGAGGAGTTCAGGTACCTGGGGTCAACAGTGCAAAGTAATGGAGAGTGTGTTAGGGAAGTAAAGAAAAGAGTGCAGGCAGGGTGGAGTGGGTGGAGAAGAGTGACAGGAGTGATTTGTGATAGAAGAGTATCTGCAAGAATGAAAGGGAAAGTTTATAGGACTGTGGTGAGACCTGCGATGTTGTATGGATTAGAGACAGTGGCATTGAGTAAAAGACAGGAGGTGGAGCTGGAGGTAGCAGAGCTGAAGATGTTGAGGTTTTCGTTGGGAGTGACGAGGATGGACAAGATTAGAAATGAGTTTATTAGAGGGACAGCACATGTAGGATGTTGTGGTGACAAGGTGAGGGAGGCGAGATTGAGATGGTTTGGACATGTGCAGAGAAGGGACATGAATTATATTGGTAGAAAAATGCTGAAGATGGAGCCACCAGGTAGGAGGAAAAGAGGAAGGCCAAGGAGGAGGTTCATGGATGTGGTGAGGGAAGACATGCAGGTAGTTGGTGTAAAAGAGGCAGATATAGAGGACAGGGTGGTATGGAGACGGATGATCCGCTGTGGCGACCCCTAATGGGAGCAGCCGAAAGAAGAAGAAGAAGAAGAAGATTCTACATACATTACATGACATGCATAGCACATGATGAGCTCGTCATGCGAGCGACAGAGAGCGAGTGTTTCCAAGAAATGACAGTCATGAGCATGGACTATTGCAAAGTATCGGTACACAGACTTTATTTTCTCTTCATGATCTTCTTTCAACTGTTAGCACATAGTAGGAGGCACACAGTTGTGAATGACGTCTCTGAAGGCAGTAGCATGAAATTTTCCCCTGACCCAAACCTGTTCCAGCATGACAATGCTCCTGTGCACAAAGCCAGCGCAATGAAGATCTGCTTTACATGGGTTGGAGTGGACTGTCTTCTCCTCACTCCTCTTACCCTCCTGTCTAATCTCTTCTCCTTTCCTCTCCTCTTTTCTTCTCTCCACTATTCTTCTCTTGTCTCTTCTCTTTTTTCTTCTCCTCTCCTCTCCTCTCCTCTCCTCTCCTCTCCTCTCCTCTCCTCTCCACTCCTCTCCTCTCCTCTCCACTCCTCTCCACTCCACTCCTCTTATCGTCTTCTCTCTTCTCATTTCCTCTCCTTTTCTCTCTTCTTCTTTCCTCTCTCTCTATTCTTCTCTTGTCTCTTCTCTCTTCTCTTCTCTTCTCTTCTCTTCTCTTCTCTTCTCTTCTCTTCTCTTTTCTTTTCTTTTCTTTTCTTTTCTTTTCTTGTCTTCTCTTTTCCTCTCTTTTCTTTTCTTCTCTTCTCTTCTCTTCTCTTATCTCATTACCTCTCTTCTCTTCTCCTCTTCTCTCTTTTCCTTTCCTGTCCTCTTTACTCCTCTCCTCTGTACACACCCCTCTCCTTTCTCCTTTCCTCTACTTTCTTCTATTTTCCTTTTTCACTCCTCTCTTATCCTCTTCTCTCCTCTTCACTTCTCTCTTCTCCTCTCCTCTCCTCTCCTTTCTTTTTCTTTTTATTCCTTTCCTTTCCTCTTCTCTATTTTCTTTTTCTCTGCTCTCCACCCCTCTCCTCTCTTCTTTTCTCTTCTTCACTTCTCTCTTCTCTCTTCTCCTATACTATTCTCCTCCTTTCTCTTCTTTACTCATCTTCTCTCTTCTCCTCTCCTTTCTTCTCCTTTTTTCTCTTTTTCACTTATTTCCTCTCTTCTCCTCTTCTCTTCTCTTCTCTTCTCTTCTCTTCTCTTCTCTTCTCTTCTCCACATTTCCCTTCCTCCCAGAATCTTTTCAGTAAACCTTTTCAGTTTTTGCCCTTTAACCTCTTGATGTTATCTGAGTGTAGTACTTTCTCTGCAAGACTGAGTGCCTCCACAATTAAATCTCTCCAAATAGTGAAAGGGCATCTGAGCCATGACCCGAGAACTTTCTCTCTGTTTGTGTGTGTGTGTGTGTGTGTGTGTGTGTGTGTGTGTGTGTGTGTGTGTGTGTGTGTGTGTGTGTGTGTGTGTGTGTGTGTGTGTGTGTGTGCAGGAGGTCAGATGCGACACTGCTCCTTAAGTGTGCACATATCTTACCCAACAGCTTTAGGCAACAGGTGCACAAGTTGGTGTGTTCAAACTGTCATACACACACACACACACACACACACACACACACACACACACACACACACACACACACACACACACACACACACACACACAAACACAAAAGATGAGATTAAGGGAAATACACATAACATTTTAAAAGATAAAAGAAATGGTTAGAAATTATTACATTTATGCAAAAATAATTTTCCAAAAATTCCTTTCAGACACACATGATGTAACAACTTGAGATGTTCCTGTTAAAACTGAAGCAAAGAGTAGTCTGGTACACTTTAATTATGTGTGTTGTTTGGCCACAGTAGCATTACGCAGGGCGGAGGTCTTATAGTTCCTGGAAGAGAGAGAGAGAGATAGCAAGAAAGAGAAAACGAAAGAGAATAGGGGCACAGAGCCAAGTGAAAAGAGCTGTTGAGAGAGGTGTTTAACATCAGCCCTGGTATGTGTGCACGTACACACAAACATACACACACACACAGATGCACACACACAGATGCACACACACACACACACACACACACACACACACACACACACACACACACAAACAAACACTCAAAATTATATAATGTTCTTAATGTCCTTGTCTATGTTCTTAGATAGATAGATAGATAGATAGATAGATAGATAGATAGATAGATAGATAGATAGATAGATAGATAGATAGATAGATAGATAGATAGATAGATAGATAGATAGATAGATAGATAGATAGAAATATGGACTATATATTTTATCTTTTTTATTATTTATTCATTACAATAAAGCAGAGGTCCTAAGCCGTTTTGTTATTCATCCATATAGGTAAATTTCTATAGTATAGTATAGTATAGTGAACAATAAATTATTATTAGTTTGCATAGTGTAATGTAGGATAAATGAGTATAGTATAGTATAGTATAGTATAGTATAGTATAGTATAGTATAGTATAGTATAGTATAGTATAGTATTAATTATTAATAATTGGCATAGTGTAATGTAGTATAGTATAGTATAGTATAGTATAGTATAGTATAGTATAGTATAGTATAGGATATTATTAGATAGCACATTATAATGTTGAAAAAAATAGTATAGTATAGTATAGTATAGTATAGTATAGTATAGTATAGTATAGTATAGTATTGTATAGTATAGTATAGTACAGTATAGTGGACTATTGATTATTATTAATTTGCATAGTGTAATGTAGGATAAATGAGTATAGTATAGTATAGTATAGTACAGTATAGTGGACTATTGATTATTATTAATTTGCATAGTGTAATGTAGGATAAATGAGTATAGTATAGTATAGTATAGTATAGTATAGTATAGTATAGTATAGTATAGTGTAGTGTAGTGTAGTAGTATAATACTAATACTATTTTATGTTGCAGTATTGCATATTATTAAATGGTATAGTGTTATATGTAGTATAGGGGGATAGTATTAAGGATATAGTATAGTATAGTATAGTATAGTATTGTATAGTATAGTATAGTGGACAATTAATTATTATTAATTTGCATAGTGTAATGTAGGATAAATGAGTATAGTATAGTATAGTATAGTATAGTATAGTATAGTATAGTATAGTATAGTATAGTATAGGATATTATTAGATAGCACATTATAATGTTGAAAAAAATAGTATAGTATAGTATAGTATAGTATAGTATAGTATAGTATAGTATAGTATTGTATAGTATAGTATAGTACAGTATAGTGGACTATTGATTATTATTAATTTGCATAGTGTAATGTAGGATAAATGAGTATAGTATAGTATAGTATAGTACAGTATAGTGGACTATTGATTATTATTAATTTGCATAGTGTAATGTAGGATAAATGAGTATAGTATAGTATAGTATAGTATAGTATAGTATAGTATAGTATAGTATAGTATAGTATAGTGTAGTGTAGTAGTATAATACTAATACTATTTTATGTTGCAGTATTGCATATTATTAAATGGTATATTGTTATATGTAGTATAGGGGGATAGTATTAAGGATATAGTATTGTATAGTATAGTATAGTGGACAATTAATTATTATTAATTTGCATAGTGTAATGTAGGATAAATGAGTATAGTATAGTATAGTATAGTATAGTATAGTATAGTATAGTATAGTATAGTATAGTATAGTATAGTATAGTGGACTATTAATTATTATTAATTTGCATAGAGTAATGTAGGATAAATTAGAATAGTATAGTATAGTATAGTATAGTATAGTATAGTATAGTATAGTATAGTATAGTATAGTCAAGTCAAGTCAAGTCAAGTCAAGTCAAGTCAAGTCAAGTCAAGTTTATTTGTATAGCGCTTTTCACAACAGACATTGTCTCAAAGCAGCTTTACACAAATCAACAGTGAAGGTAAATGGTGTGTATTTATCCCTGATGAGCAGCCGTTGCGACTGTGGCAAGGAAAAACTCCCTTAGATGTTATGAGGAAGAAACCTTGAGAGGAACCAGACTCAAAGGGGAACCCATCCTCATTTGGGTGACATCAAGAGTTTGATCATAAATCTTTCAACAATACAGAACACTGGAGAGTGAGAACTAACATGAGTACAGGAGTATAAGATTATAAGTGATGTTCTTTCTGCAGTCTTATACAGTCTATATGGTTAGTAGCTCCTAGATTTATATAGTATAGTATAGTATAGTATAGTATAGTATAGTATAGTATAGTATAGTGTAGTGTAGTGTACTGTAGTAGTATAATACTAATACTAATACTATTTTATGTTGCAGTATTGCATATTATTAAATGGTATAGCGTTATATGTAGTATAGGGGTATAGTATTAAGGATATAGTATAGTATAGTATAATATAGTATAGTATAGTATAGTATAGTGTAGTATTAATTATTAATAATTGGCATAGTGTAATGTAGTATAAATGAGTATAGTATAGTATAGTATAGTATAGTATAGTATAGTATAGTATAGGATAGTATAGTATAGTATAGGATAGGATATTATTAGATAGCACATTATAATGTTGAAAAAAATAGTATAGTATAGTATAGTATAGTATAGTATAGTATAGTATAGTATAGTATAGTATAGTATAGTATAGTATAGTATAGTGGACTATTAATTATTATTAATTTGCATAGTGTAATGTAGGATAAATGAGTATAGTATAGTATAGTATAGTATAGTATAGTATAGTATAGTATAGTATAGTATAGTATAGTATAGTGGACTATTAATTATTATTAATTTGCATAGTGTAATGTAGGATAAATGAGTATAGTATAGTATAGTATAGTATAGTATAGTATAGTATAGTGTAGTGTAGTGTAGTGTAGTGTAGTAGTATAATACTAATACTAATACTATTTTATGTTGCAGTATTGCATATTATTAAATGGTATAGTGTTATATGTAGTATGGGGGATAGTATTAAGGATGTAGTATAGTATAGTATAGTATAGTATAGTATAGTATAGTATAGTATAGTATAGTATAGTATTAATTATTAATAATTGGCATAGTGTAATGTAGTATAAATGAGTATAGTATAGTATAGTATAGTATAGTATAGTATAGTAAAGTATAGTATAGTATAGGATAGGATATTATTAGATAGCACATTATAATGTTGAAAAAAATAGTATAGTATAGTATAGTATAGTGGACTATTAATTATTATTAATTTGCATAGTGTAATGTAGGATAAATGAGCATAGTATAGTATATTATAGTGTAGTGTAGTAGTATAATACTAATACTAATACTATTTTATGTTGCAGTATTGCATATTATTAAATGGTATAGTGTTATATGTAGTATAGGGGTATAGTATTAAGGATTATAGTATAGTATAGTATAGTATAGTATAGTATAGTATAGTATAGTATAGTATAGGATAGGATAGGATAGGATAGGATAGGATAGGATATTATTAGATAGCACATTATAATGTTGAAAAAAATAGTATAGTATAGTATAGTATAGTATAGTATAGTATAGTGAACTATTAATTATTATTAATTTGCATAGTGTAATGTAGGATAAATGAGCATAGTATAGTATAGTATAGTATAGTGTAGTGTAGTAGTATAATACTAATACTAATACTATTTTATGTTGCAGTATTGCATATTATTAAATGGTATAGTGTTATATGTAGTATGGGGGATAGTATTAAGGATGTAGTATAGTATAGTATAGTATAGTATAGTATAGTATAGTATAGTATAGTATAGTATAGTATTAATTATTAATAATTGGCATAGTGTAATGTAGTATAAATGAGTATAGTATAGTATAGTATAGTATAGTATAGTATAGTATAGTATAGTAAAGTATAGTATAGTATAGGATAGGATATTATTAGATAGCACATTATAATGTTGAAAAAAATAGTATAGTATAGTATAGTATAGTATAGTATAGTATAGTATAGTATAGTATAGTATAGTATAGTATAGTATAGTGGACTATTAATTATTATTAATTTGCATAGTGTAATGTAGGATAAATGAGCATAGTATAGTATAGTGTAGTATAGTATAGTATAGTATAGTATAGTATAGTATAGTATAGTATAGTATAGTGTAGTGTAGTAGTATAATACTAATACTATTTTATGTTGCAGTATTGCATATTATTAAATGGTATAGTGTTATATGTAGTATAGGGGGATAGTATTAAGGATATAGTATAGTATAGTATAGTATAGTATAGTATAGTATAGTATAGTATAGTATTGTATAGTATAGTATAGTGGACAATTAATTATTATTAATTTGCATAGTGTAATGTAGGATAAATGAGTATAGTATAGTATAGTATAGTATAGTATAGTATAGTATAGTATAGTATAGGATATTATTAGATAGCACATTATAATGTTGAAAAAAATAGTATAGTATAGTATAGTATAGTATAGTATAGTATAGTATAGTATAGTATAGTATAGTATTGTATAGTATAGTATAGTACAGTATAGTGGACTATTGATTATTATTAATTTGCATAGTGTAATGTAGGATAAATGAGTATAGTATAGTATAGTATAGTATAGTATAGTATAGTATAGTATAGTATAGTATAGTGTAGTGTAGTGTAGTGTAGTAGTATAATTCTAATACTATTTTATGTTGCAGTATTGCATATTATTAAATGGTATAGTGTTATATGTAGTATAGGGGGATAGTATTAAGGATATAGTATAGTATAGTATAGTATAGTATAGTATAGTATAGTATAGTATAGTATAGTATAGTATAGTATAGTGGACTATTAATTATTATTAATTTGCATAGTGTAATGTAGGATAAATGAGTATAGTATAGTATAGTATAGTATAGTATAGTATAGTATAGTATAGTATAGTATAGTATAGTATAGTGGACTATTAATTATTATTAATTTGCATAGTGTAATGTAGGATAAATGAGTATAGTATAGTATAGTATAGTATAGTATAGTATAGTATAGTATAGTATAGTATAGTGGACTATTAATTATTATTAATTTGCATAGTGTAATGTAGGATAAATGAGTATAGTATAGTATAGTATAGTATAGTATAGTATAGTGTAGTGTAGTGTAGTGTAGTGTAGTAGTATAATACTAATACTAATACTATTTTATGTTGCAGTATTGCATATTATTAAATGGTATAGTGTTATATGTAGTATGGGGGATAGTATTAAGGATGTAGTATAGTATAGTATAGTATAGTATAGTATAGTATAGTATAGTATAGTATAGTATTAATTATTAATAATTGGCATAGTGTAATGTAGTATAAATGAGTATAGTATAGTATAGTATAGTATAGTATAGTATAGTATAGTATAGTATAGTATAGTATAGTATAGTAAAGTATAGTATAGTATAGGATAGGATATTATTAGATAGCACATTATAATGTTGAAAAAAATAGTATAGTATAGTATAGTATAGTGGACTATTAATTATTATTAATTTGCATAGTGTAATGTAGGATAAATGAGCATAGTATAGTATATTATAGTGTAGTGTAGTAGTATAATACTAATACTAATACTATTTTATGTTGCAGTATTGCATATTATTAAATGGTATAGTGTTATATGTAGTATAGGGGTATAGTATTAAGGATTATAGTATAGTATAGTATAGTATAGTATAGTATAGGATAGGATAGGATAGGATAGGATAGGATAGGATATTATTAGATAGCACATTATAATGTTGAAAAAAATAGTATAGTATAGTATAGTATAGTATAGTATAGTATAGTGAACTATTAATTATTATTAATTTGCATAGTGTAATGTAGGATAAATGAGCATAGTATAGTATAGTATAGTGTAGTGTAGTAGTATAATACTAATACTAATACTATTTTATGTTGCAGTATTGCATATTATTAAATGGTATAGTGTTATATGTAGTATGGGGGATAGTATTAAGGATGTAGTATAGTATAGTATAGTATAGTATAGTATAGTATAGTATAGTATAGTATAGTATAGTATAGTATAGTATTAATTATTAATAATTGGCATAGTGTAATGTAGTATAAATGAGTATAGTATAGTATAGTATAGTATAGTATAGTATAGTATAGTATAGTATAGTAAAGTATAGTATAGTATAGGATAGGATATTATTAGATAGCACATTATAATGTTGAAAAAAATAGTATAGTATAGTATAGTATAGTATAGTATAGTATAGTATAGTATAGTATAGTATAGTATAGTATAGTATAGTGGACTATTAATTATTATTAATTTGCATAGTGTAATGTAGGATAAATGAGCATAGTATAGTATAGTGTAGTGTAGTGTAGTATAGTATAGTATAGTATAGTATAGTATAGTATAGTATAGTATAGTATAGTATAGTGTAGTGTAGTAGTATAATACTAATACTATTTTATGTTGCAGTATTGCATATTATTAAATGGTATAGTGTTATATGTAGTATAGGGGGATAGTATTAAGGATATAGTATAGTATAGTATAGTATAGTATAGTATAGTATAGTATAGTATAGTATAGTATAGTATAGTATTGTATAGTATAGTATAGTGGACAATTAATTATTATTAATTTGCATAGTGTAATGTAGGATAAATGAGTATAGTATAGTATAGTATAGTATAGTATAGTATAGTATAGTATAGTATAGTATAGTATAGTATAGGATATTATTAGATAGCACATTATAATGTTGAAAAAAATAGTATAGTATAGTATAGTATAGTATAGTATAGTATAGTATAGTATAGTATAGTATAGTATTGTATAGTATAGTATAGTACAGTATAGTGGACTATTGATTATTATTAATTTGCATAGTGTAATGTAGGATAAATGAGTATAGTATAGTATAGTATAGTATAGTATAGTATAGTATAGTATAGTATAGTGTAGTGTAGTGTAGTGTAGTAGTATAATTCTAATACTATTTTATGTTGCAGTATTGCATATTATTAAATGGTATAGTGTTATATGTAGTATAGGGGGATAGTATTAAGGATATAGTATAGTATAGTATAGTATAGTATAGTATAGTATAGTATAGTATAGTATAGTATAGTATAGTATAGTATAGTATAGTGGACAATTAATTATTATTAATTTGCATAGTGTAATGTAGGATAAATGAGTATAGTATAGTATAGTATAGTATAGTATAGTATAGTATAGTATAGTATAGTATAGTATAGTATAGTATAGTGGACTATTAATTATTATTAATTTGCATAGAGTAATGTAGGATAAATTAGCATAGTATAGTATAGTATAGTATAGTATAGTATAGTATAGTATAGTATAGTATAGTATAGTATAGTCAAGTCAAGTCAAGTCAAGTCAAGTCAAGTCAAGTCAAGTTTATTTGTATAGCGCTTTTCACAACAGACATTGTCTCAAAGCAGCTTTACACAAATCAACAGTGAAGGTAAATGGTGTGTATTTATCCCTGATGAGCAGCCGTTGCGACTGTGGCAAGGAAAAACTCCCTTAGATGTTATGAGGAAGAAACATTGAGAGGAACCAGACTCAAAAGGGGAACCCATCCTCATTTGGGTGACATCAAGAGTTTGATCATAAATCTTTCAACAATACAGAACACTGGAGAGTGAGAACTAACATGAGTACAGGAGTATAAGATTATAAGTGATGTTCTTTCTGCAGTCTTATACAGTCTATATGGTTAGTAGCTCCTAGATTTATATAGTATAGTATAGTATAGTATAGTATAGTATAGTATAGTATAGTATAGTATAGTATAGTATAGTATAGTATAGTGTAGTGTAGTGTACTGTAGTAGTATAATACTAATACTAATACTATTTTATGTTGCAGTATTGCATATTATTAAATGGTATAGCGTTATATGTAGTATAGGGGTATAGTATTAAGGATATAGTATAGTATAGTATAATATAGTATAGTATAGTATAGTATAGTATAGTATAGTATAGTATAGTGTAGTATTAATTATTAATAATTGGCATAGTGTAATGTAGTATAAATGAGTATAGTATAGTATAGTATAGTATAGTATAGTATAGTATAGTATAGTATAGTATAGTATAGGATAGGATAGTATAGTATAGGATAGGATAGGATATTATTAGATAGCACATTATAATGTTGAAAAAAATAGTATAGTATAGTATAGTATAGTATAGTATAGTATAGTATAGTATAGTATAGTATAGTATAGTATAGTGGACTATTAATTATTATTAATTTGCATAGTGTAATGTAGGATAAATGAGTATAGTATAGTATAGTATAGTATAGTATAGTATAGTATAGTATAGTATAGTGTAGTGTAGTGTAGTGTAGTGTAGTGTAGTGTAGTAGTATAATACTAATACTAATACTATTTTATGTTGCAGTATTGCATATTATTAAATGGTATAGTGTTATATGTAGTATGGGGGATAGTATTAAGGATATAGTATAGTATAGTATAGTATAGTATAGTATAGTATAGTATAGTATAGTATAGTATAGTATTAATTATTAATAATTGGCATAGTTTAATGTAGTATAAATGAGTATAGTATAGTATAGTATAGTATAGTATAGTATAGTATAGTATAGTATAGTAAAGTATAGTATAGTATAGGATAGGATATTATTAGATAGCACATTATAATGTTGAAAAAAATAGTATAGTATAGTATAGTATAGTATAGTATAGTATAGTATAGTATAGTATAGTATAGTGGACTATTAATTATTATTAATTTGCATAGTGTAATGTAGGATAAATGAGCATAGTATAGTATAGTGTAGTGTAGTGTAGTATAGTATAGTATAGTATAGTATAGTATAGTATAGTATAGTATAGTATAGTGTAGTGTAGTAGTATAATACTAATACTATTTTATGTTGCAGTATTGCATATTATTAAATGGTATAGTGTTATATGTAGTATAGGGGGATAGTATTAAGGATATAGTATAGTATAGTATAGTATAGTATAGTATAGTATAGTATAGTATAGTATAGTATAGTATTGTATAGTATAGTATAGTGGACAATTAATTATTATTAATTTGCATAGTGTAATGTAGGATAAATGAGTATAGTATAGTATAGTATAGTATAGTATAGTATAGTATAGTATAGTATAGTATAGTATAGTATAGGATATTATTAGATAGCACATTATAATGTTGAAAAAAATAGTATAGTATAGTATAGTATAGTATAGTATAGTATAGTATAGTATAGTATAGTATAGTATTGTATAGTATAGTATAGTACAGTATAGTGGACTATTGATTATTATTAATTTGCATAGTGTAATGTAGGATAAATGAGTATAGTATAGTATAGTATAGTGTAGTGTAGTGTAGTGTAGTAGTATAATTCTAATACTATTTTATGTTGCAGTATTGCATATTATTAAATGGTATAGTGTTATATGTAGTATAGGGGGATAGTATTAAGGATATAGTATAGTATAGTATAGTATAGTATTGTATAGTATAGTATAGTATAGTGGACAATTAATTATTATTAATTTGCATAGTGTAATGTAGGATAAATGAGTATAGTATAGTATAGTATAGTATAGTATAGTATAGTATAGTATAGTATAGTATAGTATAGTATAGTGGACTATTAATTATTATTAATTTGCATAGAGTAATGTAGGATAAATTAGCATAGTATAGTATAGTATAGTATAGTATAGTATAGTATAGTCAAGTCAAGTCAAGTCAAGTCAAGTCAAGTCAAGTCAAGTCAAGTCAAGTTTATTTGTATAGCGCTTTTCACAACAGACATTGTCTCAAAGCAGCTTTACACAAATCAACAGTGAAGGTAAATGGTGTGTATTTATCCCTGATGAGCAGCCGTTGCGACTGTGGCAAGGAAAAACTCCCTTAGATGTTATGAGGAAGAAACATTGAGAGGAACCAGACTCAAAAGGGGAACCCATCCTCATTTGGGTGACATCAAGAGTTTGATCATAAATCTTTCAACAATACAGAACACTGGAGAGTGAGAACTAACATGAGTACAGGAGTATAAGATTATAAGTGATGTTCTTTCTGCAGTCTTATACAGTCTATATGGTTAGTAGCTCCTAGATTTATATAGTATAGTATAGTATAGTATAGTATAGTATAGTATAGTATAGTATAGTATAGTATAGTATAGTGTAGTGTAGTGTACTGTAGTAGTATAATACTAATACTAATACTATTTTATGTTGCAGTATTGCATATTATTAAATGGTATAGCGTTATATGTAGTATAGGGGTATAGTATTAAGGATATAGTATAGTATAGTATAATATAGTATAGTATAGTATAGTATAGTATAGTATAGTGTAGTATTAATTATTAATAATTGGCATAGTGTAATGTAGTATAAATGAGTATAGTATAGTATAGTATAGTATAGTATAGTATAGTATAGTATAGTATAGTATAGTATAGGATAGGATAGGATAGTATAGTATAGGATAGGATAGGATATTATTAGATAGCACATTATAATGTTGAAAAAAATAGTATAGTATAGTATAGTATAGTATAGTATAGTATAGTATAGTATAGTATAGTATAGTATAGTATAGTGGACTATTAATTATTATTAATTTGCATAGTGTAATGTAGGATAAATGAGTATAGTATAGTATAGTATAGTATAGTATAGTATAGTATAGTATAGTATAGTATAGTGTAGTATAGTATAGTATAGTATAGTGGACTATTAATTATTATTAATTTGCATAGTGTAATGTAGGATAAATGAGTATAGTATAGTATAGTATAGTATAGTATAGTATAGTATAGTGTAGTGTAGTGTAGTGTAGTGTAGTAGTATAATACTAATACTAATACTATTTTATGTTGCAGTATTGCATATTATTAAATGGTATAGTGTTATATGTAGTATGGGGGATAGTATTAAGGATATAGTATAGTATAGTATAGTATAGTATAGTATAGTATAGTATAGTATAGTATAGTATAGTATTAATTATTAATAATTGGCATAGTTTAATGTAGTATAAATGAGTATAGTATAGTATAGTATAGTATAGTATAGTATAGTATAGTATAGTATAGTATAGTATAGTATAGTATAGTAAAGTATAGTATAGGATATTATTAGATAGCACATTATAATGTTGAAAAATAATAGTATAGTATAGTATAGTATAGTATAGTATAGTGGACTATTAATTATTATTAATTTGCATAGTGTAATGTAGGATAAATGAGCATAGTATAGTATTTTATAGTGTAGTGTAGTAGTATAATACTAATACTAATACTATTTTATGTTGCAGTATTGCATATTATTAAATGGTATAGTGTTATATGTAGTATAGGGGTATAGTATTAAGGATATAGTATAGTATAGTATAGTATAGGATAGGATAGGATAGGATAGGATAGGATAGGATAGGATAGGATATTATTAGATAGCACATTATAATGTTGAAAAAAATAGTATAGTATAGTATAGTATAGTATAGTATAGTATAGTATAGTATAGTATAGTGAACTATTAATTATTATTAATTTGCATAGTGTAATGTAGGATAAATGAGCATAGTATAGTATAGTATAGTGTAGTGTAGTAGTATAATACTAATACTAATACTATTTTATGTTGCAGTATTGCATATTATTAAATGGTATAGTGTTATATGTAGTATGGGGGATAGTATTAAGGATGTAGTATAGTATAGTATAGTATAGTATAGTATAGTATAGTATAGTATAGTATAGTATTAATTATTAATAATTGGCATAGTGTAATGTAGTATAAATGAGTATAGTATAGTATAGTATAGTATAGTATAGTATAGTATAGTATAGTATAGTATAGGATAGGATAGGATAGGATAGGATAGGATATTATTAGATAGCACATTATAATGTTGAAAAAAATAGTATAGTATAGTATAGTATAGTATAGTATAGTATAGTATAGTATAGTATAGTGGACTATTAATTATTATTAATTTGCATAGTGTAATGTAGGATAAATGAGCATAGTATAGTATAGTGTAGTGTAGTGGTATAATACTAATACTAATACTATTTTATGTTGCAGTATTGCATATTATTAAATGGTATAGTGTTATATGTAGTATAGGGGTATAGTATTAAGGATATATTATAGTATAGTATAGTATAGTATAGTATAGTATAGTATAGGATAGGATAGGATAGGATAGGATATTATTAG
>NC_139579.1:30606847-30849347 GCF_946808225.1 Silurus aristotelis
GAATCACAAAAGCAAGTTTTCACCTGCTCATTGTAACCCAGAAACTAAATAAGGGCATTGAAACCACATGGCATGGCGTATCTCGCTTTGGCAATGCAATAACAATAGTGCCAAACTACTGGACTACATTCATGTAGCTTTGACTGAGCAGAGTTTTAGCAACCTGGCAACCTTATTCCAGAACCTGAACTTCTGTCACTCAACAGGAAACGTGTTCATTTGCCAAACAAGGCTTCTCACCTGGTCAAACAAGGCTCTGTCTTGAGCTCAGGTGCTTGAGGTCTTGTCAGGAGTAAACTAACTGTTTGCTCACCAGCCGCTTATCCCTGGCCGTGGAAAGACCTGAAAAAATAGATCCACTTTCCCTATGTGTGGAGAGATCAGTGATCCTTTCCTAATGCCTAGGCTTTGTTTGTGATCTTCAGACTAAACTGACATCCCACTTCGGTTCATTGTATCGGACTTCAGATTTGCATGAGTTGCAGAAAGACAATCTAAATGAATTATGTTGTTTATACATTAAAGGTATCCGTCAATAACTGATGTCAATACAACATAGCTAACAAGTAGAATTTGTTGAAACCACCAAATCCTTTAGTGCACTTTTCAATATATTTCCTGCTTTCAACATGCTTAGCAAACTGGAAGACTTTGTGTACGAGTGTTTGTAAACATTCTGACCTGTTCTGTCTCATTTCGCTCTAGGGCTCTGATGATTTTGCAAAACGAAAGCTTTAATTACCCATGCTACTCTGATTACCTAATGGACTCCTGGACAACCTACATGGACATTGATAGCAACAAATCGAAATCCAGGCTCACGGATGAGGAACTTAACAGCATCTCGATCTTTAGCGATATTTGCAAGGTGAAAAATCCCAACCAAACCAACAAGAACTTTGACCAGAACTTTCAATTGTATCACAAACATATTCATTAATTCTTGTACTTTTTTCTTCTGTACAGACTCCGAAAGAGCAGAAGATGGCTTCCTATTCACACGGTGGCAGCACATTCAAACCAATGGACAGGTAAAGCAAACCAACAAAGCAAAATTAATTCTCCAGTGTCTCTCAGCATGCATGCTCGATTAGTTGTACATCCTACTCAGATTAAAGCCAAACCCCGAATTCATGCTAATGGGCGAGCGTGGAAAGGATCGAGGTGTGCCTGTCCAACTGTCAAAGAAAGACGAGAGTGGCAGGTGTATAAAAAGCTAACGTAGGCGTTCCTCGCAGGTTTTATGACTTCTCCTCCCGCCACTCCTCTAGTGTGCAGTACGAAAGCTAGCAAGATTAGCTCAAGTTTAACTAAGGTCAGAGCAGTTGAAGAAGCTAATTCTCTTCCCCACAGCTGAGTCACTGGTCTTTTGAGCTGGTGAAAAATGGCTGCTGATTAAGTATATTTTTTTCTCCCTTGAGTTTGAGAAAGTCAAACACAGGTCGAGCTGGCGGATTACTCATACAAACAGCTCCCACCCAGCCCTCCTCAAACATTGTCGAGATTGAGTGCTGTTTCTGTTGACTTTAACAAGTTTTCAAATCACTGCTACTAGTCAGAGTTTTATTTGTTTTAGCGCTAGCATGAATGACAACTCACCCAGCCACTTTCACTTCACCGTACCGTTTTCAAGTAGCGCATGTAATCCTGGTCTGCCTCAACAGTTATGTTAAATTATCTTCCAGAACACCCAATGGCTCGTCCCCTGAGCTAACACCTCTACAAAACTCACACTTCATGAAGCTGGTGTCCGATAGCATTTCCAACACCAAGCAAATTTCTCCAAGCAACATCAACTATGTTCAGGCCGTCGCAGGCGACAGCTACGAAAAGCAAGCCATCAACAACATATTCGATTCTCTTCTGCTCAACACGCCTCAAAAAATGTGGCCTTCGGATACCTCTTACCCAGATGCCAGCACTGAGGTACGTATTCTGAGTTTACAGACGATTAATGTATCGCTATGCAACAAGTGGTTTTAAATTTACAAAACAATGCCATGACTCATGATAACTTTATTGATGCAAACTAATGAACTTTTTTTTTCTTTCTTTGTCTTCTACCAACACAGCCTCCAGGCTACAGCAGTGATTTTGTGGGCCACCCAAGTCCCGATTACTCCGACTCATACTCGAACTCTCCTCATGAGAGGTTCAGGTGAGCCGTGCACTGGAACACATAATTACACTCTAGACTGCCATTCATAAGGACTTCTGCCAATTGCTAAGAATACACATTGCCCCAGGGACAAGACATTGTTTTGTACACTATTGATTTTTTGGGGTTGGCTTTTATTTAGTTTGTTTTTTTGTGTTCTCTTTTGTTAGTAGGAATGATTTTCAGTTTATTCTCGGAGCACCACAAGCCTCCCAAAGCAAGACCACTGAGATCCCAATGGTGTACCTGAACAAGGGCCAGTTCTACCCCATCACCCTGCAGGGAGTGGACAGCAGCGCTGGGATCTCGTGCAGCAAAGTGAAGGTGAGCTAAAAACCTGAAAAAATAGGAAGCCTAAATAAACAAGGTGGTAGAACATGGTAGTCTAAAGTTCATGCAAGGATCTGCAGCAATCAAAACCAAACAAATCACAAGAAGGAAGGTATTTCTTCGGTTGGTTGGTAAGTTTGTAATCATCCAAAAGTTTATCTAAAGGTTAGAATAAGGTTAAAACCAAGAAACTACAAGGAACAATCCATACCAAAAAAATTTATAGACCTTTTGGAGGTTGGAAATATCTCCTCCTGGATGTGGAGATACAACAAAAAGTTAATATAGCTGGAAAAAAACTAACAAATGACAACAACTGAAACAGACTGAAAATGTTTTGGTAGTTTGCAGGATTCTAGAAGTGGTCAAAGGTAAATATATCAATATCAACAATTTAGAAATAAGAAGAACATTAAAAAGCTAACAAAGAGTTCAAAAAGCTCGGGGAGATTAGAAAGGTCCTTATAAAGCTTGTATTTGTGGAGATCCAGTAGAAAAAGGTTCAAATAGCTGAAAGGTATAAGGTTCGGAAAGATTTTAGAAGGTTCTAGGCGGTTTTCGAATATTCACAGTTCCAGTTCAAGTTCCACAAAGAACTCGCATTCATTACAACTCTAAAATGTTGTATGTGCTGAAAGATCTACTGGCACGTTTAGCCTAGCGCTAAGCGACATTTAATGACACGGTTTACCTCAGGATAATTTCGCAAACAATCATCCTGTCACCGCTCTCAGCCAGGACAATGTACATGAGTTATGTTAGCACTTAACTCTGTAGCATTAGAAACAACCAAAGGAGGTTCTGGTGGCATTTGATGGAAGTTTTCGTCACTACATTTCCAGAACTCACCAATAACCTTCAGGCCAAAACATGGCAACCTGTTTTCCAGCACCGTCTACATTCGCTCACAAAACGAACAAAGAACATTAGCTTGATAGCAAGCTTTTCTAACAATGTTTTTCTTTCTTCTTGCTGTTTCGATCTCGCTATCTCTTATGCAGACTGTAATCATGGCGGTGTTCGAAAATGATAAGAGTCCTGAGGTACAGCTGAAGTGCTGGAATCACTGGCACGCGCGGCAGCCAACCGCTAAGCAGAGGGTCATTGATATCGGTAGGTACTATCCAAACACACACACAAACAGTTATCTCGTCCCTGTCTCTTTAAACCGATTCTTCCGGTGTCAGGTTTTCTTTCTAATCTTTTGAGACCCTTATCTGATTGCACTTTATCTTTATTTATATTAAAATTGAATATTAATCGTTGCTCATGACTAAAGTACCCCTGGGCAGTTTTTCTTGATCCAACACACCCAAGTTGACTCAAAAAGTCTCTTAATTAGCTCTAAGTGGGAGAAGGTGTGTTAGCAATGGGAACACGAAACAATTATCAATAGTGACAGACTTTAGAAAGCATATCTCATTTGACCATGTGACCCTTCGGTACTCAGTTTTATACTTTTCCCTCCAGCCGACTACAAAGAGGTCTTCAGCGGCATCAGTAATGTAGACGAGGTCGCTTTTAACGCCTTATCCTTCATCTGGAACACCAATGAAGAAGCGAAGGTAAGATCACACTCATCCATCTGTTTGCGTTTTTGTGTATCTGTGTGTGTTTGTGTTTCAGTCTATGTGTCACCAGGGCAGAGGAATCCATGGCATGTCACCACCCCAGGCACCTGTCATGAGAGAGAGAGAGAGAGCTAAAGTGATAAAGAGAAAAAGAAAAAGAAAAAGAGAGAGATCTCTAGAATATCCTAAGGCAGTTTAGGGCGGAACGACGAAACCAAGAACAGGTGGAGGAGGGAAAGAGGAATCAAAAAGGAGGGGGGAAAAAGAAAACAACATATACACGCCTGATAATTACGAAGATTTAATTTATAACAGAGAAAGAGAGCGAGAAAGAAAAATAGAAAGAAATAGAAAAGCCTAAGTATCCATTGGGGGAGAAAAATAAAGTGGTAAAAGAAAAACAGATAAAGCTCAGCTTAGTTGTTCGGTTGTTTGCCTTCTAATGAAAACGGGTTACAAAGACAACGGAGGCTGATCCCGGCTTAGCATCAAACCTTTTGCATGCTAAGCCCGCTTTTCTTTTATTTGTCTTTCTGTATTGGGGTAAAACTTGCCTGGTCATGTCCCAATGCTCCCATTTTTATTCCACACCTTTCCTGAGGAAATAAATTGTTGTGAAATTTTGCTGCCGCTGCCTTTGTTCAGCATGCTTTCGATCGTCATCCGTGATGCTAGGGGTTTTTAAATTTTTTTTTATAAGGAATTAAGGAGTGACATCATACATGGGTTCGGACTATTTTTGTGGCTCGATTTCAGTCAACTTTGAGCAAATACATGAAAATGTGATTATGTTAATGGAAGTCTCACGGTCTCTTGTTCTGGGGGGATCATTCATTCAATTATGAATGATCCCTACCTGTAGCTCAGTCTGAAATGTAATCAGCTCTTTGTTTAAAAATGATTTTTCTTAATGGGATTTCCACAGGTGTACATTGGTATCAACTCCCTCAGCACAGACTTCTCCTCGCAGAAGGGGGTAAAAGGCTTTCCACTAAACCTGCAGATCGACACGTACGACTACAGCTCTGGCTCCAACCACCTCATCCACCGAGCCGCCTGCCAGGTCAAGGTCTTCTGCGATAAGGTCAGTCAGATTTTTCAACTCCATTCATATTTAAACCTTGCTGGAGTGTTTCAACTTGTGGTGATAAAGGTGTGCACTAAAAGCACCAAGCTACAGTTGTGGCCCTCAGGGCACTTATCCATGACTTGAGCTCGTGCCTTCGGAGCAAATAAGTTGCGCTGAGAGTTGCTTTGAGACTTTCATCATAACTGCTATGTTCTCTGTGATTTAGAGGTGTTAAGGGGGGACGTATAGTAGAACTTGGTCTTTATAAATGCTCCTTAACAACGTTTGTATCTGCTGGTTGTTAAGATACACCAGTCAACCCCTTATTCACCTCTACTCTGATCAGAATCTCCAAACCCTCATGTCCTTGCTATCGTCTCCATCTACTGTGCTCCTTCTCTTTGACTGCTAGCAGCTTTTAGAGCATTAATGAGTACAGGATGGGAGGAATCATTCAGAATGGGTTCCTGTCTGACAGGTTCAGGTGAGCTTAGTGCATCACTGCAGAACGAGGAACCAGTGTTTTTTTTTTCCTTCAGATGGACCTGGCAGCTTATTGTTTTTGTTTTTTTCTTTCTTAGCATTGTATAAGGCACAAATCACTGAGGTGTCAAAGTTAAAGTCATGCGAAAAAAAAAAAAAAAAAAAAGCGAAATTAAAAGTCAATGCGTGTTTCATTCCCGACAGGGTGCCGAAAGAAAGATGCGAGATGAAGAACGCAAAAGGACCAAGAGGCGAACCAAGAACGTTGCCGACTCCACTAACGGGGGTATGTGTCCTCCAATGCACCTTGAAACAACCAGTTATACAAATGCAAGGCTTTGTTATGAAAAATCACATTTACGCAATCACGGAAATCTAGTAGAGAAAGCACACCTGAAACTCATTCCTCCTCATGATTTCCCTATTCAAGAGTTCTTCAGTCATTTTTGAAGCCAAAACCTGGTTTAATGAACTTTCTGTAAAAGGAATTTTTACTTTTACTTTTTAACAAAAACTCACAACCTTAAAACTAGCATAAAGTAAAACATTCATCTTTAGAAACATTTGTACTGCTAGAACCTGATGTATCTGTATTAGCATGAAGATTAGCATCCTTTTCTAATTGTAGCTGTGCTAACCAAAATAGTATTCGCTTTGCCAGATTGCTAATTCCAACAAAGTGAGATGTTGCATAAAATATTTGACCTAGACACATTACACACAAATTATATATATTATTCTATTAACAAAAACTGACTACCCTAAACGAGCATAAAGTAAAACACAACTTTCGAAAACGTTATATATCTATAATAACTCATTGTGCTCATCTCTAACAGGATTTTCACTTATCTGGATTAGCATGAATATTAGCATGCTTTTCTTAATGCCGCTGTGCTAACCGAATTTGCATTCGGTTTGCTAAGTAGCTAATTCGAACTTTAAATTTCCAGAAGGTCAACCGGCCAAAGTGAGGTGTTTTGGCATGAAATATTTGTCCACACAATTTCTCTCTCTCTCTATATATATATATATATATATATATATATATATATATATATATATATATATATATATATATATATATATATATATATATATATATATATACATATATATATATATATATATATATATATATAGCATGCTGTAATTAGCATACAGTAAGTATTTCCCTACAAAGCTTAAGCCTTTTATCAAATTTAAGCATCACTCCATTAAAAATAAAAATAATAAGATTTTTTTATGTTTTTTTAATTAATATTATTTCAGATTTTATATTATATTTATACTGTATGGTGCACTTTTATCCCTTCTATTAACGTGAGCATTTGTATAGTTTTTATTTCTCAGTGCTAATTAGTATTTAGCTGAGGATATTCGGTGATAGAAAGTTGATGAACTTGTGCCATTACTTCTAAAGTTTCTGAAAGTCTGTTTTTTGCTTGTTTTTAGGAAAACAGACTCTGGTTTCCAGTTCCATTGCGAAGGACTGCACGTTCTTTAAGACCCTGGATGACCATGTCACACAACCTGTGCTGTTTATCCCCGAAACCCACTACAGCAACCTGCGTTTGGTACGCCTAACACACACACACACACACACACACACACACACACACACACACACACACACACACACACACCTCTAGGAATTCTGTGATTTGCGGTTAGCCGCAGCACTGTCGAGTCATGTTCCAACACCTGCAAGGGATCGAGTGCAGGAGAGAGGCAGGAAAAGTGTGGGAAAAAATGTAGTGGGAAAAAAAGGTGGGCCTGGGAAAAAAAGATAGAGAGAAGGGGATAAAGAGATAGAAAAGGAAAGTATGATTGCACATTAGTAAACGAAACTCACCCCGTGATGACACGGCTATGCTGACTGACACGGAGGATTAGCTCAAAGGGGACTCTCACAATCCTGAACACACTCCCAAACACACACACTCCCAAACACACACACACACACACACACACACACACACACACACGCACATATACACACGTCTGACTCAGCCTTATTACGATGGGGATAAAAGGATCGCGTGTTTACACAGGGGAAGTGGAAGACAAACTCACACACACACACACACACACACACACACACACACACACACACACACACTTTTTTTTTCACGGATGGCCTTTCCCACAGACTCTTAAGGAGACTAGGTGTCAGATAAGATATGCATGCATACAGCATCCCACACATGTACAAGACATTTACACACACACACACACACACACACTCACACGCAGTGTTGGATGTCATACAATCATAGACTTTCTTAGGGATCATGTCACACACGAGTATCATGTGTATGTGAGAACAGGCTCCTCGATCAAGCAGTTAGATACACACTCGCTTGATTGCGTTTGTGTGATGTCACACCTCGCTTGGCCGCACCTGCCTAGATGTGGCGAGCGATAGCACCATCGGGGCACGGCAGGACATTTTTCAGTAGGCATTTTTCCTTTTTAGTCCGATGCTTGATATTGTCTGTTGTTTCTGGCTCTCAGCCTGTGACGACCAGTACAGAGGAAAACGAGAGGAACTCGCTGAAACGCGTCGCCTGTTTCTCCGAGTCAGCAGAGCAGTGTGGCTCGCCGCCTGTCAAGCAAGCGCGCAAGGATCAACAACAACAGCGAGGTACGAAATGCAACACGCCATCAAACCACAGACTCACCAGAACGACCCGCTAATAACATACACAACAGGACGACCACAAAAACCACACCATAACATGCAGGAAAGCATCCAAATAAAGCTCTTGATCACACCATAACAAACATTACACAGCCACAGACAAAATGGATGAAGTTCACAAACTATGTGTAGAGAAACACTCTATGACTAAAATATGACTTCAGTAAAAAAAAGAGTGTCCCTTTAAACTTTCAGTACAAACGTATTTGCCTTTAAATGTACTTAAGTATCCAAAGTAATATTAGGGCTATAATGTTCCTATGATCATTTTTCTCACAATCAACTCAGTTTACGTGAAAAGACTCAAATGTGACTCTCAGCACACTGATCTATTAATAGAATGATATTAATGACTTAAACACTGATTGATTTCTATTACAATTATCATAAGCCCAAAACCTTCTTTTCAAATAGTTCGAGTCAGGAGTTTCTTCCATTATTTATTCCTCTTTAAATGTTCTGCATGGTGTTGAACTGATGCTGAACTGTATGTTGGTGATCAGTAGATACACCAAGCGCCAATCAAAACAAGTTAAAAACAGAGCGTGCGCTCGATCCTGATTGGTGACTCGCTGCGTTAGACCATTTTTTTCCACTCGTTAAAAGGAATGACTGATTTCAAAGTCGACCCAAATGAAAAAACTTCAGTAAAGTATAGATATACTACTGTACACCACTGCAGATAAAGTACCTTCCACTACCACCACTGAAACAGTATAAACAACCCACAGAACTATAACGCAATCAAACCACACCAAAATTAATCAAAACATTAGAAACCCATAATCATAAACAGAAAAACAAAAAAGCTCTCTTACATGGATGACGGGAAACCACAAGTAAACTACCACAACGACCACAAACCCACCTCACAGTTTAAAAAAACGCCTTCTCACATTCACATTTGCGATTTTTGTCTTGGGAACAGTCCAACACCACTTTCACAGATCAAACAAATGAGCCACAGAAACCAATGACGCCCACATCCCAATATATAACATCTACCCCCAATTAAACCACCAAACAAGCCGTATCATTTATCGTTTTTGTTTTTTTCCCTCAGTCCTCCTGTACGTACGGCAAGAGTCGGAGGAAGTGTTCGACGCCCTCATGCTGAACTCGCCCACCCTAAAAGGACTCAGACAAGCGGTTAGTTCTGCTTCATTTTTTTTGTTTATTCCTGCTCTACTATGATCGCTCTTATCCCCCCTTTTGTTTTCCATGTGAAGATCTCACTGTATGTGCCACCAGATCCTTGATGTGAAACTCATCTTGTTTCTCCTTTCTCATGCTCAGATTTCGGAAAAGTACGGCCTGCAAGAAGACACCATCGGAAAAATCTTCAAAAAATGCAAACGAGGGTGAGTGCCGATCACAGCGGATGATGAGGGGGGGTTGCAGGGTTGAGGGATTGGTGGGGATTCTGATAGTTGCCTTTTTACACTCTTATTGACAGCTGATCTTGGAGATAAAGAAAGGCAGGGATGTACCGAAACGCTCTCGTCCTGATTTTTAGATTGCGCTCTTGGTCTTTCGCTGTCAACTTACCTCTGGAACTTAAGCTGACAGACTGGGCGGGCGAGAACTCTGTGGTGAAGGAATTTCATAATTGCTGTTTTCTGTACCGGACAAAAAAAACAACAAGTCATAGAAAGAGGCAAACAAAAGGAAGACAAAGTAGTAGAGCCGGGAAATTACAAAATGCAGAGATCTTCCAGGCACCTGTCAGCATCTGGGTTAGATTTTCATTCTGATGTGAATGTACAGCACCATACGATTTGTCAGTAATCTAGCCTAGGGCTTTGTAGCTGTTCTATGAAATGTGCTGGTCCTTCAGACACGTACATGATGGTAGTGTTTGGAAAGACAGGACAGGTTAGGTGGCATTCTCTCACTCTCTTTCTCTCTTTATAACTCCTTCTCTCTCTCTCTCTCTCTCTCTCTCTCTCTCTCTCTCTCTCTCTCTCTCTCTCTCTCTCTCTCTCTCTCTCTCTCTTCTCACTTCTCTCTCCACCCCACATCATCAATCTGTTTCCTGTGTACCCTCAGGCTTGGTAGACCTGGCACACACACACACACACACACACACACACACACACTCATCTCCTTCTGGGCGGAACAGTTCTTTGATTTGTGATAAAGGTGTTTGGCTGGAACGAATCTTTCGCATACAAAAGCTAAGCAAATAGTTTTGTAATGAAGCAAATTAAATGGGCAATAAGGAAATAATGCAAATAATGCAAAGCAGATAATGATATATATATATATATATATATATATATATATATATATATATATATATATATATATATATATATACATATACACACACTAATCTCTACTGATTGCACTTACTTGTTTATGCCCTGTCTCACCCTCACTTAAGTACCTAATCTTCCCTCGATTGATCAGATTTATTTCTAAAAAATGCCTCTTTCCAGGTTTTTTCACAAACCGCTTAGTATTGTATGACTTTGCAGTATACATTAGTAGACAAATGATTTATTTGCAATACAGTTTTTTGAGTCTGGTTTATCTCAATGGTTGCTTCCTCATGTCATGTCAGGCCTTTGGTCATAAGGGAATTAAACTGACATCTGTGAAGCTACTTCGTGAAAATGTACATCATAAAAAAATCTAGCAAATAATTTAATTGATTTTTAATATTAGTAATGGGGCACATTCACTATTTGTAGGCAAGTTTGACATTAATCAGGGATTGTCTTTTGCTCATGTTTTTGTTTTTTGGATGGAGAAACCTACATGAATATTTGGACTGAACACAGCCCAGTGTTCATCTGTATCCACCAGGGGGCGCCATAACATATAGTAGGATGTCTTTCCCGGTTCTAGGCCCACAAACAGCCCCGCTCCTGGTTTTATATAATCTGAATGACTAGTCTCAGTATTTTGTCTTCATATTCCTCATTCTCATGCGTTAACCTCATATCTTCTCTGTTCACAGGATATTTGTGAACATGGACGACAACATCATCGAACATTACAGCAACCATTCCGCCTTCCTGATTGAGATCACAGAGTTCATGCCCAGTCAATTCCAAGTCACGCTACTGGAGTTATGAGTGACCTACATCACCTTCCAAGTCCCGCCCCCTTCACTGGCAGTGTCTCGCAAGCCTGCCAATCAGAAAGCACTGCCACATCTCAGAGAGAATTGTATTATTTGTATTTTTTATGGTTTAAAGCTGTCGCCAGGGGGACAATAGAGCCCTGCAGGTTTACAGCTACACATCAGCATCAGCACCATCTTCATTACCTCTGTAAATACCATTTATTTCCCGCGTTTTTTCTTAATTATTGTTTTTTAATTTTTTTTTAAACCTGTAAGCAATTACGATGCGCTGAACAAAATGAACGAGTTGTAAATAACAATTGTAAATGCAAGTGAAAATATTTGTTAACAAAATGTATAAAACTTTGGAAGTCTTATGATACGATAGATGCGATTTCTTAATATTTCTTAATATTTGCAATGTCTGCCCCGCCCCCTTATTATCGCTGCTTTGTATGGGCTCATCATTTCTGTGGAAGGATAAACAGTACATGGTAGTGGTATCGCTTTACGCATTGCGCTTGTGTCGATTTCTTTAGCTTCACGTATGCGCCGCCTAGCGCTAGGAAGGTTCATACACTTCTGTACTCTGTCGCTTCACACTAGCCTGCCTGTTTGACATATCAGGAATTGTCCAAAGTCCAAACCGGGGCAGTTGTAAAAGTTCTAACGTCGCACATTTCCTGCCTGCGGAGCTGCATTTCTGTCTCAGTGTTTTACCCGTGAAAAAATAAGTAGCGCGTGACTTTTCCAGTCGCTCACAGCCGACTCCGCACATTTCGAGGCTGCACAAGCATTACGGGTTTCACGGCGATGTAGCCTCTCGTCCTCCCACATTTAGTTTAAAAACAAAGAGGGAAAGAAAAAAGAACCACAACAAATTTTTAAAAAATCTTTGTTGAAGTTCGGATTGATGATCTGAGGTGATTTGTGGAATTCTTTCGTCTATTCGGATTTCACATCACAAGCATTTCAACCGTTTGGGTTTCCATTGTACATCGTTGGAATTTTGCAACATTTACCCTGTTTGCTTTTGTATTTCGTCTACTTTTATAAGGAAAATTAATAATAATAAAAAAAAGATGTAAAAAATGATAATTTTGTCAATTGTCATAAACATAAAGAGAAATGAAGACTCATTTGGATTGACTATGATACATTTCTGGGATTTCGCTGACTGCTAGTATAGCTTTGTATTTTGTGGCATCATTTAGGCACCTATTCTAGGGTTTTTCAATAAACCTTCAACAACTGACGAGGTGTAACGAGTACCTGAAAATCATACTTGAGTAAAAGTATAGATCCTGAGAAAGTCTTAGAGTATCTGTTTTGAACATTACTTGAGTATTTCAAGTCAAGTCAAGTCAAGTCAAGTCAAGAAGCTTTTTATTGTCATTTCAACCATATTTACTTTAGCTGATGCAGTACACAGTGAAATAAAACAACGTTCCTCCAGGACCCTGGTGCTACATTAAACAACATAAAGCTACGTAACAGAAAAACTCAGAGCTGAGGACTAGTAAGTGTCCTTGCCACATAAAGTGCAGACAAAACAGACAAAAACAACACAAGACAGTGTAGAACAGATACACAAAATGCAAAATAGCACCACAAGTAAACCAGTAAATTTGACTTGTATTGAACATAGGCTCAAAGATATATTAGTCCTCATCACCAAGATGAGTAAAAAAAGCTACAAACAGTTGATTTGTGAGGTTTTATTTCCTTAGAGACAAATCAAATTGTACACTAACACTACAACAACAAGTCATTATACAAGTATATACAAATTATACAAGTCCAGTATAAAATCTGGAAATCACAACATGGGCTCAGGAATACTTCCCGAAAACATTGTCGGTGAACACAATCCACCGTGCCACTCGCCGTCGCCGGCTAAAACTCTATAGGTAAAAAAAAAAAGCCATATCTAAACATGATCCAGAAGCGCAGGCGGACTGTGGACTGTGGCAAACTGTTCTGTGGTCAGACCTCTTAAAAAAAAAAATCATTACAGTTTTTTTCTGTTGCTTTGGAGATTTTCTCGAATCATCCTTAATATTTGCAAACCAGTGCATTTCTCAAAACTATTTGTACAAACAGCACAATACATTGGATTTCTTGCAAAAGCCTGAACTTTTGTTAAAATCTTTAGTTCATCTCCCAAAAGAAAGTATTCAGTGAACATCCCATTCCCATCAAAATAAAAAGTCCCTTTGTCATTGTTCACAAACAAAATCGTCAAATTGTTTAGTCGTGTTGTCAGTATGATGGCGCACACTTTCAGTATTTCCTGATATAAATTACTGGTCGGGTTTCAATGATTGAAAACGCACAAGGCTGAATTTTACACTTTTACTGCACTGTATTAGTGTCTGTTCATTTCTTGGTTGTTCATACATTTTCAGAAAGTTGTAATTCTGTGTTTTATTCTGTTGCCAATTGAAGGTTCAAGAGATTCACCTTTGACCTGTTTTAAAGAACGAGTTGACTATTGCTTGATTTGATGCTGTTCACTCGCCTTCATTAATGACATTCAAGATTCATCTGCACAATTCATCACTTCAAGTCACATTTACCAGAAAAAAGTTTAATAGCCTACACACCTTGCCTACAAGGCCAAAAATGGACCAGCACCATCTTACCTCAGAGACCACGCTGTCTGAGATCCTCCAGCACTGCTCGACTGGTACCACCTTCTCTCAGAATGAGAGGTAAGTATACTTCAAGGCTCTTCTCTGTTCTGGCACCGAGGTGGTAGAATGAACTTCCCCTAGATGTACGTACAGCAGAGTCCCTGACAATCTTCAAGTGTCGATTGAAGACCTTCCTCTTCCTGAAACACTTAAATTAGAACTTGACAAGTTTGCTTTGTAGAATTCAAGAGTTATATTTATATTAAGTTTGTAATCTGGTGTACCAGTGTAGATTTATTTATTACTGTGGGAGAGCGAGTGGGAGTGAGGAAAAAGGACAGCCACAACAGGTCGGTTCACAGGCGTCACTGCCGTTTTTATTCAATGATTTCTTTTTTTTTTTTGTCTCACTGGTGTCTGGTCGCACAGCGCTCAAGCGGCACTTCTGGCACACACATACACACCCGCGCCTCCGCTCACTCGGCTTTTATGCGCCTTCTGATCACTGAAAAAGAGAGCACAGACATCAGGTCTTATTAGTTGCAGGTGAGGCAAATCCCCCGCTTACCTGCATCCTGCCGCGCCCCCCATTCACAAACCGACGTTTGACCACGCCCCCGCTGCCACACACCCCCACCGCCCGACTTAGGCCGGGGAGCCGTCCGCCCCGCCACCGACTTCCCCCCCGTCGCGAGAGGAAGTCGGCCACGACCATCTGTGCCCCCAGTCTGTGGACCACCTCGAACTTAAACGGCTGAAGCGCCAGATACCACCGAGTGATCCGCGCGCTGGTATCCTTCATGCGATGGAGCCACTGGAGCGGGGCGTGGTCCGAACAGAGGGTGAAGGCCCTTCCCAACAGATAGTAACGGAGGGTGAGGACCGCCCATTTGATAGCCAGTCATTGCTATAAATGACAATGTCATCTAAATACGCAGCGGTGTGACCGTTGTGCGGACGGAGAATCCGATCCATCAGATGTTGAAACGTTGCCGGGGCTCCGAACAAACCGAACGGAAGTGTGACGAACTGGTGTAAACCGAACAGAGTGGAGAAAGCCAATTTTTCCTGGGATATTGGCGTCAAGGGGATCTGCCAATATCCCTTGGTTAGATCCAGTGTCGAATAAAAGCGAGCCGCGCCTAACCGATCAAGCAGCTCATCGATGCGAGGCATTGGATACGCGTCGAACTTCGACACCGCGTTGACTTTACGATAGTCCACACAGAACCAGACCGACCCGTCGGGCTTGGGAACCAAGACCACCGGGCTGATCCAGTCGCTGAGGGACTCCTCGACCACCCCCATGTCGAGCATTGCCTGAAGTTCCTCCCGTACCACGTTCTTTTTGTGTTCGGGCAGCCGGTACGGGTGACTGCGCACCCCGACCCTGGGAGATGTCTCGATTTGGTGTTCTATGAGATTCCTCCGCCCAGGCAGGGGAGAGAACACGTCCGCAAACTCTTGCTGTAATTCTGTGACCTGTGCTCTCTGCGACGGCAAGAGGTGGTCTCCACAGGGGACCGAGGCGGGTTCCGACGCGGTTTTCGATCTTACCTCCGGTCCCAGCTCCTCCCTCTCTGGAATCACCGTCACTAGAGACACAGGCACCGCCATCATCTACAGAGCATAATATCATCCAAAGATTTAGAGAATCTGGAACAATCTCTATGCGTAAGGGTTGAGGCTGAAAAACCATACTGGATGCCCGTGAACTTCGGGCTCTTAGACGGCACTGCATCACATACAGGAATGCTACTGTAATGGAAATCACAACATGGGCTCAGGAATACTTCCAGAAAACATTCCAGTGCCACTCGCCGTCGCCGGCTAAAACTCTATAGGTAAAAAAAAAAAAGCCATATCTTAACATGATCCAGAAGCGCAGGCGGACTATGGACTGTGGCAAACTGTTCTGTGGTCAGACAAATCAAAATTTGAAGTTCTTTTTTGAAAACTGGGACGCCATTTCATCTGGACTAAAGAGGATAAGGACAACCCAAGTTGTTATCAGCGCTCAGTTCAGAAGCCTGCATCTCTGATGGTATGGGGTTGCATGAATGCATGTGGCATGGGCAGCTTACACATCTGGAAAGGCACCATCAATGCTGAAAGGTATATCCAAGTTCTAGAACAACATATGCTCCCATCCAGACGTCATCTCTTTCAGGGAAGACCTTGCTTTTTCCAAAATGACAATGCCAGACCACATACTGCATCAATTACAACATCATGGCTGCGTAGAAGAAGGATCCGGGTACTGAAATGGCCAGCATGCAGTCCAGATCTTTCAGCCATAGAAAACATATGCCGCATCATAAAGGGGAAGATGCGACAAAGAAGACCTAAGTCCAGTTAAGCAAATAGAAGCCTGTATTAGACAAGAATGGGACATTCCTATTCCTAAACTTGAGCAACTTGTCTCCTCAGTCCCCAGATGTTTGCAGACTGTTATAAAAAGAAGAGGGGACGCCACACAGTGGTAAACACGGCCTTGTCCCAACTTTTTTGAGATGTGTTGATGCCATGAAATTTAAAATCAACGTATTTTTCCCTTAAAATGATACATTTTCGCAGTTTAAACATTTGATATGTCATCTATGTTGTATTCTGAATAAAATTATTAAAACGTCCACATCATTGCATTCTGTTTTTATTCACAATTTGTACAGTGTCCCAACATTTTTGGAATCGGGTTTGTACAAAAGCATTTGAAATTTGATCAAAGCAACAAGAAATGTTCTTTTGAGCACAAGTGACTAAATTATGTGGAGGTTGAACAAGTAGTTTTGAGAATTTCATTTCTGATCTGAGAAAAGCTCCAAAGCAACTGAGAAAAACTGTAATTAACAAAAACAAACAAAGAAAAAAAAAACAGTTATGTTACAAAGTAGAAGCAACATTAGTATTCAATGAACGGAAAAATTGGTAACGGTGGTATCGCCTCTTCTGCAGAATAAATAAGCCACAGCAGTTAATGCTGTGTAATTGTAACATAATTGTAACGCTCATTGTCAATTCAAAGATAGATAGATAGATAGATAGATAGATAGATAGATAGATAGATAGATAGATAGATAGATAGATAGATAGATAGATAGATAGATAGATAGATAGATAGATAGATAGATAGATAGATCTGTGCAAGTTAAGTGTCTAAGAAAAATATTCCTCAGAACTGCAATAAAATCTATTGGCAAGGTTTCACAAAAGAACATTCCTCATTGAGTTTCTTACATACACCTGAGTTGATTAAAAGAAACAAAAAACAGGTGTGTGTAAAAGTTGCAAATTCTGAGATGGATCAGGATTGGGATGTTGTGTGTGTGTGTTCTTATATTTTTTTACTTTTTCATTTGTTTTAACTTCATCATGATGTAACGAAAAATACATTACGCAGAAGAAAAATGCAAGTCAAGGACCGAAAACAACAAAAAAAATTTTGTCCAGAAATGCACCATCTAACAAAGGGACTATAAGGAAAACAAATAGCAATAGCACCAGATTTTAATAAACAGTATGGCAGGGGTGTCCAATTTTTTGTAAATATGACGAGTAGAAATCAGCTTTACATGACTTAAACAATGAAAATGTGTGATGCAATCAGTGAATCGACATATGCAAGTCTGAAATGCAAAACGAATCTGAAAAAATGACAAAAATAGGAAAAAGTGGGTGAAAATGTGCTTTAAACAATTGAAATTTATAATAATTCTTACTATAGACATCTAATTTTGAACATCCCATTCCACATTTAGTCTCCATTTACTAATATAATAAACTCCACTCTTGTGGGAAGATGTTCCACGGTCCATGTTAAGTCAGAAATCGATGTGGATAAGTTGCAGTCAGCATGAAAAATTCATCCCTAAGGTGTTCAATAGAGTTTGAAGATCTATAGATCTTCCACTCCAACCCATGAAAAGCATATCTGCATGGTGCTGGTGTTCTGCACAGGGGCTTTGTCATGCTGGAACAGGTTCAATGTTCAAATGAAGGTAAAATGTCATGCTATGGCATTCAAGGATGTCCCATAATACCCTATACAATGTTCTAAATTTGAGGTAAAGGTTTGTGAGGAAGCAGATATGGCTGGAGAAGTCAGATGTCCCAATACTTTTATCCACATAATGTATTTCAAATAGGGGAAAGATTGTCATTGTCATTCAAGTGTTTTAGCAGGAGGAGCTGCCATTAGTGCAAGTGCTTTGTGCAAAATAATACCTTGTGTACTATAATACTGAAACCCTGCATGTCTAAAAAACACAAGACAGTGTGTGTGTGGGTGTGTGTGAGGCTTATTAAACAAAGCATATCTCTGTTTCCATCGGTGTTTGTTCCTGTGTTGCCATGGCACCATGAATATCTGTGTTTCCTGAACTATTATTAAATGCGTGTTTGAGACGTTAATGCACCAGTACTTATACCAGCACTGTCAAGGCTACGATGACACAAAGCGATAATGGCATGATAAACATTTCAGCTGAATGTGTACACAAACACAACTCACCCGCTGTTGTTTTATATTCGAACTATTCTGTTGTTGCATTGTTGTCTGCCCATATTTCATGCCTTAGAGATGAAGTGATCTATTCACACAAAACTTTGACATTTGTCATTCCATTAATACTTACAAGAAAACTAATGTTTTCTCATTATAAGCTTATTGGTGCATCGGCATAAAAGTTCATGCATCGTTTTAAACATTTTGCATCGATGAAAAACCGATTGATTGATATATAATTAATAGTAGATTTGATATACTTTGATTAATAATTTGTGACTGATATTTGATATTTAAATCGAGTTCCTGTCGCTAAACCGTTCCTCGAGAGCGTTCTCACTGCATCATAATAGGGGTTAATCATCTTATATCACATTGGTAGCTGCTTCATATGTACCTTTAATGTTTAATCTGTGTGGGAGGATTTGGGCCCCTGACTGAATTTCCCATCAGCCAATGCAGCTCCATGTCACAAGTCACATGTGACACTAAATAAGTGTTTTGTTGGGTCTTTTTTTTGTTTTGTATACATTTAGCCTAAGAATCTTTTTATCTGCACTTGTATCCGCCTTTGCTTCATCACATGACCCTATATCATTCTCAATCATTGACAGATCCATCACTGTTTTTACTGCCCAATACAACTCCAAATAAATAAACAAATAAATATAATAGCTATTAAAAAATTTAATGTAATTCACAATTGCATTTATTCAGAAACACACACACACACACACACACACACACACACACACACACACACACACACACACACACACACACACACACAATATCTCAGACCATCTTTGTCCTTCCACTGACATCTTTATTAATGTGCTTAATTGATGCTTTGCTTCATCTACAACCCCAAATCCAAAAAAGTTGGACCGTTGCTCTCATTGTTGGCTGAAGAATGTGGTCCCATTTGTGTCTTATACAGAATTCAAGCAACTCCTGGGTCTTCTTTGTTGAACTTTTTGTTTCATGATCCGGACTCTTTGAGTCCATGCTGTTTTAATAGATCCAGAAATTTACGTCAATAAGGTTTGCAAATCAACACATTTAGTTTTGATTTACATTTTACATAACATCTCAATTTCTTTTGGAATTAAGCTTGTATTTATGTAACCTTAACCTCAATAATCAATGAATAAATTGAGTAATTGGTTGCAGCACTGAAAGCAAAGTGGTCAAAACTAAATTAAAGAGTGTGTTTGCTACTAGATTTTCTCCTAGTTTGGATGCTGACACACTCTGTTCTGATTTGACTGAGAGAATGTATAAATTCGGTGACATGTCGGAAGCTTGATTCAAACCACAGTAGATCCAGTTCGTTCCATGTTACTGCTGAGTGTAACGAAGTAACAGACATACAATCCCCAACTTTGTCCGTTATTCTGTGGCTCCCAAAGTGAGAGCTCCAGATCAAGATCTCAGAATAACTCTATAATAATAATAACAATCAACTGTCCTTCCCACATGATGCTAATGTTGCTCGTTCCTCTCGATTTCTTCTCTACAACATCCAAAGGATTGGACCATTTCTGTCCACACAGGCTGCCCAGGTGCTTGTTCAGTCTCTTGTCATTTTAAGACTTGACTACTGCAATGATCCAAAATGCAGCAGCACGACTTGTGTTCAATCTGCCCAAGTTCTCCCACACCACCCCACTGCTGCCTCTTCCACTGGCTTCCAGTAGCTGCACATTTCAGAATTAAAACACTGATGCTTGCCTACAAGGCCAAAAATGGACCAGTGCCATTTTACCTCAGAGACCTCATCACACTTCGCACTGCACCACGCTGTCTGAGATCCTCCAGCACTGCTCGACTGGTACCACCTTCTCTCAGAATAAAAGGTAAGTATACTTCAAGGCTCTTCTCTGTTCTGGCACCGAGGTGGTGGAATAAACTTCCCCTAGATGTCCGTACAGTGGAGTCCCAAGCGACGGTTGAAGACCTACCTCTTCCTGAAACACTTAAATTAGCACTTGACAAGTTTGCTTGGTAGAATTTAAGAGTGGTATTTATATTTAGTTTGTAATCTGGTGTACCAGTGCAGATTTATTCATTACTAGAGACTCAAAGCTCTTTTGTATGTCGCTCTGGACAAGGGCGTCTGCTAAAAGCTGCAAATGTAAATGTAAATGTGGGAGCGCAGTTTGTGGATCAGGATGAAGGGCTGATCTGCAGCATCAGCACTCAGTATCAGCTAATTAAGGTGGTCAGTTTGGATGTTGACTGGGCGATGGGAATTGAGTTCAATAAGGGTTGTAAAAAAGTGCATCATTCTGAACATCTATAAAGCCTATGAGAGTTCTCAGAATGAAGATGAACATCTTAATAAGGTTGGCTTGTGTTATGTTATGTTATGTTATGTTATGTCTTTTATTGAGGATAACACAGTAGGGATGAGATCAGAGCTCTATAGCAGACCACTCAAAATTTTGAAAGCATGTAAACCAGATCTTCAAGGAGCTCACTTTGTGCACAGAGGCATCGCCATGCTGGAACAGGTTTGGGCTTCCAAGTTCAAGTGTATGCATAATTTTATTATAGTGCATAAAACTTGAAACGATATTGGATTATAATTTTGTCTGATTTTTGAAAACAATTCAATTTTATTTGTGTAGCATTTTCAACAATAAACATTTTCCCAAAGCAGCTTGACTATAATGAGTGAGCACGTGGCAAAAAAAAAAAAACTACCTGAGATGGCATGAGGAAGAACCTTGAAAGGAACCCATTCTCATCCTCAACACATGACCCTCAACGTCCATTCATTATAGTTCCATGATTTTCAGGTTCATGGCAAACTGGTCATGACAAATGCAGCTTGAGTAATTGTATATTACTTTATATTAATTACAGACCAAATCCATCTTTATGGCAAACAGCAACATCGGAAGCGGACCTTAAATTATCCCATTTTCAAGAATCCCAGATTCCAATCCATCCCAGATCTCTGTCTCATACGTATTCTGTCCCATTCCATCATTCTGTCTCATCCAGTCTTACATCATTTTCTTTCAATCTGACTTCTCATGTTTAATATCTTTGTATTGTTGTAAATAAAACCGAGATGTCATTTTTTAAATATTTTTGCAAGACAACTTTACTGACCTTGGTTTTTTGTTAAGGAGGACTTACACATTTACTTGCATGAATGTCTGCGTGTGTGTATGTCTGTGAGTGTGAGAGAAAGGGAAAGAGAGAGAGAGAAAGAGACTATCCTCCAATACTGTCTTTCAAAATCCAGACAAATATTCACACATATATATATGCATATAGACATGACGTCCTGAGCAACAAGGGCACACACTTGTAGCTCAACGCACTAAAACCAGCGCAAATGGGTAAAGCGGCACGTAGCCAGGAGATCGTCTAGGTTACCGTCTCTTAGCAACAGACAGACATTCACCTCCAGTCTGCTGGTTGCCAGGAGTAACGATGATGTTTAGAGCCATTCTGTATTTGAGCTTGGAGGAGAGAAGGACCGACGGAGTCTGACACACACACACACACACACACACACACGCGCGCGCGAAATGATCGGATTTGCTCTGATCACACATATGATTCTTGCACATTTGGATGGCGGAAAAGTCCTGGAATTTTTCCTCGGCATGTAAGTGATCGTCTTGTTTATGATATCTCGAATTTGTTACATAAATGTGTGTATTTTTGTATTAGTAGATTTTTTTACGTTCATTATATGGGGCGATGTGGTATGTAAACTAATTCTGGTTCTGATGTTCCTCATCAGGTGAATCATTCATTGAGAACTGAAACGAAAAAAAAAAAACATTTCTTTGTTGCTGCGACCCCAATTACCCACAATGCACACGCCAGCTTCAATAGTGACTGGCATTGTTTTCGCTCCCTTGGGACTGGTGCTTGTGTTTACTGCAGCCATCACACCCCAGTGGCGGGAAGGCCAGGCTCGTCTGGGGAGGGTCGGGACTGGTGTTGGTGAAGCCAGGGGCATCGAGCTTCTTCTCCTCCGGTCTGATGGACTATGGGAAAGCTGCTTGCAGGTGGTGCACTCAGAATTACGAGAATGCTGGCCTGTATCTGGGCCGTACCAACACGATTCACGAGTCCTTGCCACTCGGGGACTCGTTCTCTCGTCCTTGTTCCTGTGCGGTTCGGGGATTGTTCTCGCCAGTGTTGGAGCTCGGTGTTGGACGGACACGCCGCTCAGAAACGTAGCAGGAGCCGGAGGATTGCTGGTGGCACTCGCAGGAGTTCTCAGCCTGGCGGCGTTGAGCATCTACACTCATCATTTGCCCGATCTGGGAGTGGAGCTTGTGTCAAACATTTCGGACTTTCAAGGTCTTGACTTGCACAAGTTGCCCAGTCTGACACTGCACCCGGCCGGATCTCTGTATTTCGGCTGGGTTGGTGCATGTGTGCAGGTCCTCGGAGGTCTTGCGCTCTTGTTTGGAGTTGGCCGGCCACAATGCCCACTTCGCCCCAAACGGGTACGGAGGGAGATCGTGATGAATGCTTACGAAGTCAGCTGCTAGACAAGGCCTCATGAGAAGATGAAAAAGAAAGGACAATTAGGACTCATCAAACACTGTTGTAACTGCTTGGATCATTGTAAAGAATGTAAAGTGCAGCAGGTAGTGCTGCTGTCTCAAAGATTCCTGGCTTGAACCAGAGCTCAGGTTACCGAGTTCTGCATGTTCCCTCCGAAATGTAGGTTTCTTGCGGGTTCTTCTGCTCCGTCCCACATCCTAAAAACATGCAGGTAGGAGGATTGGCTATACTAAGTTGCCCATGGGTGTCAGTGAATGTGTAAATGACGGACCCACATCATGTTCAGGGTAAGTTCTCTCACCATGTGCTCAGTTGTCTCACCACAAACCTGATCCTACAAAACAAACAAAGGCATGAGCCCATGGTTTCCCATCTTGGCCCATGTAGCTAGACAGAGCTTGCTTACAGTTTTTCTCAGTTACTTTGCAGTATTTCTTCAACCACTATTTGCAAACCAGTAAGTACAATTTGTTCTCGAAACACAATTACTTCCAAAAACTTGTTCTTTTCTCAAAATGTGTACTTTTCAATTCTTTTCATTGGCATCAGAATTTATTCAAACAAGATCGTCAAAATGTTTAGTCGTGTTGCCAGTATGATGGAATCTACGCAATCAATGGTTTGGATTACAATAATTAAATATGCACCTGGCTGATTTTTCTTCTGTTTGGCATCTAATGAATTTCAACAGCACAAATGTACACATTACTGTATGTGGGATTTTGATTGCTAGAGACAGGATTCACCCTCCTACTGTACTGGGATAGTCTTCGTTCGTTTCCTGGTTGTTTATCCATTTTCAGAAATTGTAATTCTGTGTTTTGCTCTGTCAGTTGAAGGTTCACGGGATTCACATTTGACCTGTTTTAGAGATCGAGTTGATCATTGGTTGATCTGATGCCGCTGACTTGCCTTCATTATTGACATTCGAGATTCATCTGCACAATTCATCACTTCAACACATTTACAAAAAACGCACACAATCGATTAAAGGAATGTAGCAAAGCGTTCGCAATTTGATCGAAGCAACGAGAAATTGCTTTTATGATTTGCACATGTGACGACATGATGTGGAGGCTGAATAAGTAGTTTTGAGAATTTCATTTCTGATCTGAGAAACGTTTCAAAGCAACTGAGAAAAACTGTAATGATAAGTGCAGGGTGTGTGAGCAGAAAGGTTATTTCTCCTGTTGCCTCCTGAACCGGCTTGTTTTTATTGCCAACGCTGGTTTTCAGGCCTCAATTGTACTTATTGCATGATTTCTATATTTTAATGAATGGCTCAGGGGTGGTGTGAGGAGTACTCTAAGCTCCCAGAATATTTAAAAGGGTTTTAATATAAATAGATAAAAAGGTCAAAAAGAGAGGCAACTTTTTAAGGCAGGATGATCACAGATCCCATTTGTGAGGGCGTCCAATTGATATAATTAGAGATCAAATATTGCCGGCAACATGATAAGGCAATTACAAAGGCGAAGGCTGTCAGTGTTATTTCCTGCTGAAAAAAAAACAATGCAATCTACACCCCTTATTCTGAAAAAGTTGGTACAGTGTGTAGAAACAAAATGAAACGATCTGCAACTGTCATAAACCAATATTTTATTAACAGTAGAATATACAAAAAAATGTCACATTTTAAGGAAAAAATTAGGTCATTTTAAATTTGATGGCTGCAAGACGTCTCAAAAAAGTTGGGACGGGGCAAAAAGTCTGGAAAAAGTAAGTGTTATTGAAATGAAACATATTGGCGAAAGATTTTGCAACCCATTGGGTTAAATAGCAACAGGTCAGAACGATGAATGGGTATAAATAGCGTATCTCAGAAGTTAAGATGGGGCGGAGCTTCACCGTACAAATTGTGGAACGATTTCCGAATAATGTTCCTCGATGTCCATTTGCAACCCAGTTGAATATCTCATCATTACATATCATCAAAAGTTTGAAAGAATCTGGAGAAATCTCTGTGCACAAGGGCAAAAATAAATGGATTTGTGAGGATTCTTAGTATTCCTGTTGCGGTTGTCCAGAAGTCTGAGACTGCAGAAGCTGCTCGGATGAGTAGTGAAATATGACTCGACTTCCAGCCAATGCAATATTTAAACACGATGTAATTACACATTAAACCACAAGGGTGGCAGCTTGGCAATATTGGGGCTTGATCCCCAAACCTGCCAATCAGTAACCCAGAGCCTTAAGCACTGAGCTCCCACCTCCCCCAAGATCATGTCGTCAGGAGTGGGATCACACTTGATCATCGTGAAGTTACTGGTGATGCAGCACTGAAATTTTCAAGTGAACCAACTTTTGCCTTTCGCACACCCCTTGTGGCAGGTTCATACTAATAACCCCCATGTGTTCAGAGTGTTTCAAACACGCTCTTAGTTTATATACCCCAGCCCTGATCTTGTACCAGCTCTGGTTATGCGATATATTTGTATATAAGTGGACATTGGAAAAAGGATGAACAACGCCGCTATCAGCTATCAGTGTCTATTCATCTGTTTATAGAATGTTTTTGTGTTATACGTACCAAAAACCCTGCACACTGCTACTCCGTTTAGGCTAAGAGAAGCAAAAACAGCTAGCGGTAGATGATTCGTGCTGCTTGGTGTGTTTATGGATGTCGGTATTCATTCCATCTTGAGGTATAAATCACCTACGCATTATTAGTGTTATTATTGGTACTTGTAGTATTTGTGTTCTTTGTATTAATATTATTATTCAAGGTATTATTTACAATGTATAAAATAGCATTTAAGGCTAATTCGACTGTTTGACATTTGTTCGATCATTGAATATTCATACAGTATGTAACAGCCACGGTGTTTTACTGCATAAAATCGTTCTTTCGATCCGTACAATTCGAAAGCGTTTAAAAGCCTTATTTTTTTTGGCCTTATACCGGACTTTAGCGTGTAGGTGTGATGTGCTACGCATTGTGCCTCGTCAGTCCTGTAGACATTTCTCAACTGTTAGAAAGTGAAATTCGAATAAAAAGCACCTTGTAAGAAATATGCGAATACAGTGCAACCTCGATCCTCGCGGGGGTTACGCTTATGACCCCTCGCCAGTAACAAAAAATCGTGACCTTTTGGGTTCCTTTTTCAATGGGAATTGTACATGTATTAGTGTAAACTCAACACAAATTGTGAATTACTTGTCATAAAGGTTTTATTTACTACTTTAAACGAATAATACAATATTAAAAGTTTTTCAAACATTTTGACGTCATTTATTAGTACAAACTCTGTTTTGAAACATTACTCCGAACTTTCGGATTTTTCCAGAGTTACTCTCGGTCCGCTTTCGGTTCCCTGGTGGTCTAGTGGTTAGGATGCGGCGCTTTCACCGCTGCAGCCCGGGTTCGATCCCCGGTCAGGGAACCAACCCCAGCCACTCTTAGTGTCCCGGTCCCAAGCCCGGATAAATAGGGAGGGTTGCGTTAGGAAGGGCATCCAGCGTAAAAACGTGCCAAATCAAACATGCGGATGATCCGCTGTGGCGCCCCCTAATGGTAAGAAGCCGAAAGAAAGTTTACTGTCGGTCCGCTTTCAAATGAAACGTGTCGAGGTCGGGAGTATTGAGGTTCCGCTGTGTATATATATATATATATATATATATATATATATATTGTAGTGTTGCTAAATAATTCGAAATATGATCTCTAAATACGACTTTTATAGGTTTGGAGACACATAGTTGTATACGATGTCTTTGGATGTAATAATGAATTTTTTCATTGTTTTCTTGGTTTTAAAAATAAATAAATAAATAAATAAATAAATAAATAAATAAATAAAAAAGAAAAAGATTTGCGATGTTCTTCCTGGGGACGGAAAACGAATACACCAGATCGAGTGTTGGAGGATTTCCAAGTCAATTTATTTGTGTCGGTCAAAACTTTTACTATAATTTGTAGAAATTTTAATCTACAAATACTCAATATGGACAAAAGTATTGGCACCTGACTTTTCCAGCCGTGTGTTTTTTCACGAAACTGTTACCACAAACCTGGAGGCGCATTTTTTTTTTTATTCGCACTAAACCCAAACCTGCTTGAGAATTCACGACAAAGCCTGCTCAGATCGGCTTTCTGTGGTTTGGAGTGGAAGATCTCCTGCTATAGAGTCCTAAACTTTAATGAACATGATGAATGTGAACGCTGACTTTACAAACACTCTGAATGAATCTTACAAAAATCTCCACAAAATCTTGTTCCCAGTAGACTGAAATTTATTCTAACAGCAAATGGGATGTTTACAAAAGCACATACCAACCTTATGGTCAGATGTTTATGTAGTATATGTGAAAAATATGGTGATATTCGGCTTTTGTGATTTATATCTGATTTGAATTACAAAATAAGGAATTCAGAAAGGTTTCTGATAAGTAACGAGATGAACAGAATGGATCTTTGGTAAACGGTGGACATTTTATTTACAATAAAACAAGACTTATTCAAATTTCTTTTAACATATACAACTTACAAAATATCGCTCGATACTCCTATTGGGTACATCGTTTTGTTCTGTGACGTAATGCGTTTCCGCGAAATCTTTTCCTCCGCCTCATTGCACATATAATCGACAAACGTGAAAAAAAAACATATCAACTATTGTAAATTTGCCGCTCGAAAATGTACTGCCTACAAAAATAAAAGGCCCTGTAAAATATCCGCGAGGGCACTTTGTTCTATTTGTATTATTTTTAATATACAGTGAGGAAAATAAGTATTTGAACACCCTGCTATTTTGCAAGTTCTCCCACTTAGAAATCATGGAGGGATCTGAAATTGTCATCGTAGGTGCATGTCCACTGTGAGAGACATAATCTAAAAAAAAAATCCAGAAATCACAATGTATAATTTTTAAACTATTTATTTGTATGATACAGCTGCAAATAAGTATTTGAACACCTGAGAAAGTCAATGTTAATATTTGGTACAGTAGCATTTGTTTGAGGTCAAACGTTTCCTGTAGTTTATCACCAGGTTTGAACACACTGAAGGAGGGATTTTGGCCCACTCCTCCACACAGATCTTCTCTAGATCAGTCAGGTTTCTGGCCTGTCGCTGAGAAACACGGAGTTTGAGCTCCCTCCAAAGATTCTCTATTGGGTTTAGGTCTGGAGACTGGCTAGGCCACGCCAGAACCTTGATATGCTTCTTACAGAGCCACTCCTTGGTTATCCAGGCTGTGTGCTTCGGGTAATTGTCATGTTGGAAGACCCAGCCTTGACCCATCTTCAATGCTCTAACTGAGGGAAGGAGGTTGTTCCCCAAAATCTCGCAATACATGGCCCCGGTCATCCTCTCCTTAATACAGTGCAGTCGCATCTGTCCCATGTGCAGAAAAACACCCCCAAAGCATGATGCTACCACCCCCATGCTTCACAGTAGGGATGGTGTTCTTGGGATGGTACTCATCATTCTTCTTCCTCCAAACACGTTTAGTGAAATTATGACCCAAAAGTTCTATTTTGGTCGCATCTGACCACATGACTTTCTCCCATGACTCCTCTGGATCATCCAAATGGTCATTGGCAAACTTAAGACGTGCCTGGACATGTGCTGGTTTAAGCAGGTGAACCTTCCGTGCCATGCATGATTTCAAACCATGACGTCTTAGTGTATTACCAACAGTAACCTTGGAAACGGTGGTCCCAGCTCTTTTCAGGTCATTGACCAGCTCCTCCCGTGTAGTTCTGGGTTGATTTCTCACCTTCCTTAGGATCATTGAGACTCCACGAGGTGAGATCTTGCATGAGGCCCCAGTCCGAGGGAGATTGACAGTCATGTTTAGCTTCTTCCATTTTCTAATGATTGCTCCAACAGTGGACCTTTTTTCACCAAGCTGCTTGGCAATTTCCCCGTAGCCCTTTCCAGCCTTGTGGAGGTGTACAATTTTGTCTCTAGTGTCTTTGGACAGCTCTTTGGTCTTGGCCATGTTAGTAGTTGGATTCTTACTGATTGTATGGGGTGGACAGGTGTCTTTATGCAGCTAATGACCTCAAACAGGTGCATCTAATTCAGGATAATAAATGTAGTGGAGGTGGACATTTTAAAGGCAGACTAACAGGTCTTTGAGGGTCAGAATTCTAGCTGATAGACAGGTGTTCAAATACTTATTTGCAGCTGTATCATACAAATAAATAGTATAAAAATCATATATTGTGATTTCTGGATTTTTTTTTTTTTAGATTATGTCTCTCACACTGGACATGCACCTACGATGACAATTTCAGACCCCTCCATGATTTCTAAGTGGGAGAACTTGCAAAATAGCAGGGTGTTCAAATACTTATTTTCCTCACTGTATATATATACACTTACAATTTCTTACAAGATTATTTACAATGAAATAACTTTATCGGAACGATCATGAAGTTCGACTCGTATGAGTTCGAGTTAGAAACTCGTATCTGGGATGTTGTTCTTCTCCTTCCTGAGTCCAGGTTCAGGTGCTTCACTTTGAGTCTTCAATGCGTTCTTTCCGTCAGAATTTGTTTCTGCTTCAGAGTTGGGATGTTAACTGTACTGCGATACTGATCACGCTGGACTTGGGCTGCTGATGTGAGCTCCATCTTGGGATAAAGATTCACAGGAACACTACTGTCCTATGGATCGAAAGATTGATAATTCCATGATTTTTTTGGAGTTTTGCTGAAAATATCGTGAGAGAAACCTTAGCCAGCTATTTCTCCTAGCTAGCTAGGGAGTTAGCTTAAAAAAAAAAATACAAATTCCGCCGCTGAAAATGATCGTTCCTTATAAGAATCCGCTCGACAGAGCAGCACAAGTCCCGCCCCTTTCGGAAAAAGAGGCTATCCAAATTGGCGAATCTCAGATGAAGAAGTAGCTTTCAGAGGAGCCGCTGTCCGCTCTTTCGCTACGCCCCGTGTCGCTGACCAGGGCCAAGCGTTCAGGCCCGAGGCCGGAGTCTCCGTCGCTAAGGAACTCGGCGTCCACCAGCTGCTCGCCGTCGCTCAGGCTGAGTCGACACGCCCCGTCGTCATCAGCGGTGGAACTTCTCACTTCGGGGTTCATCTGGTCATGATTTTTCTCGATAGCGATTTTCTCAATTTCCTGGTAGAGGTCCTCGTTGAGCTGCTTCCACTGGCGGAATTTCTGCGGCGTCAGACCGGAATCTTCCAGAAGCTTATTGATGATCTGTAGCTCCGCCTCCTTCGCCTGTGCAGGAGACACGTTGAGCGAGACACATTCAAGTTAACGTTTCACAATGTTTGAAATCGTGTACCGATATCCAATCTGCGCCTTTCGTTGGCTAAATCTGGTGCCGTATGTCTTTACCTCTTTTATGACGTCATAAGACACGTCAACCAATAAACAAGCAGATAAACTCCGCATAGGCTACGCTACTACACAACTACGGGAGAATACTGTACAAAACTTCGTCTGGAATGGGATGTATGTATATGTATATCATGTAATAGACTTTTGCGATGTGTGTCTGTGTGTGTGTGTGTGTGTGTGTGTGTGTGTGTGTGTGTGTGTGTGTGACCTTGAGCGTGCTCTGAAGGGCGCGGAGCGTGTGGACCTTCTCGTTGATGACGGGATTTTTGTTCCGTCGGATGAACGACCTGCGCAGTTGGTCGTGAGTCATGGGCTGATTTTGGCCAATCAGAGACACTCCTCCTTCCTTCAGCTTGTTAAACAGCTCGCCCATCTCGTCCACAGTTCCTGAACGCGACGAGAATGACGAGAGGAACACGGAATGTCTACAGGTGCTCCCGAAGTCTCCGTACATACATTACAGTTTTAAAATGTCTTTTTTAATAGTCAGTTTATATTATTTTTATTAGATCATTCGCATTACTGGAACTGGACAAACACATGTCTCTCACACACACACACACACACACACACACACACACACACACACAGGACACCAGTGTGATTCATATTAACGAATACAGCACATAGAACAGAACTGTCCTGAGAATTCAACTGCTCAGTGCGGTCGTGTACCTGTAGCTTTTCTGCCCCCTCCTGGTATTGTGTTTACTGTACCGCCTCCTGGTGGTTTGATTTTCTTGCCCAGAGCTCGAGGGAGTGTGTTCGACTGCAGCTTCTATCACAAGAGACGGCAAAAAAACTAAATGTAAAGCTGCAACATTGGAAGTGGAAATTATCTTGCGTATTTCTATTTTATTTCTAACATCATCATCATCATCATCATCATCATTATCACATTTACAGCATTTTGCCTCCTTATCCAGAGCAAATTACAATTATCTCAATCATACAACTGAGCAGTTGAGGTTTAAGGGCCTTGGGCAAGTTCGATATCCTAACCACTAAACTACCCCTCCCCACTAAACTACCCCTCCCCCACTGAACTACCCCTCCCCACTAAATTACCCCTCCTCACTGAACTACCCCTCCCCACTAAACTACCCCTTCCCCACTGAACTACCCCTCCTCACTGAACTACCCCTCCCCACTAAACTACCCCTTCCCCACTGAACTACCCCTCCTCACTAAACTACCCCTCCCCACTAAACTAGCGCTTCCCCACTGAACTACCCCTCCCCACTAAACTACCCCTCCTCACTAAACTACCCCTCCCCACTAAACTCACTCTCCTCACTGAACTACCCCTCCTCACTAAACTACCCCTCCCCACTAAACTAGCGCTTCCTCACTGAACTACCCCTCCCCACTAAACTCACTCTCCTCACTGAACTCCCCCTCCCCACTAAACTACCTCTCCTCACTGAACTACCCCTCCCCACTAAACTACCCCTCCTCACTGAACTACCCCTCCCCACTAAACTCACTCTCCTCACTGAACTCCCCCTCCCCACTAAACTACCTCTCCTCACTGAACTACCCCTCCCCACTAAACTACCCCTTCCCCACTGAACTACCCCTCCTCACTGAACTACCCCTCCCCACTAAACTACCCCTCCTCACTGAACTACCCCTCCCCACTAAACTACCCCTCCTCACTGAACTACCCCTCCCCACTAAACTACCCCTCCTCACTGAGCTACACATTCACCACTGAACAACTATCCATTTCCAGTGAACTACCCCTTGCCAGTGAACTATCCCTTACCACACAAACTGCACCTTTCCACTAACCTACCCCTCTGTAATAAACTACCCCTTCCACTAAACTACATCTCCCCACTGAGTGACCTCTTTCCACTTAACTACCCCCTCCCCTGACTTAACATTTTCGACTGCGGTACCCATTTACCACTAAACAACTACAAATTCCCACTAAACTACCCCTGCCCACTAAACTACCTCTTCCCACTAAACTACCTCTTCCCATCATCATCATCATGCATGTGTCCTCTTTCTTCTCACCGGCGAGGTTTTTTTCTTTAGGAGGCGTGGCGAATGTGGGCCGTCCTCCTCGGACTCTGTCTCACTGTAGCACTCTGTCGAAACACGCACACACACACACACACACACACACACACACACACACACACACACACACACGCACCATCTGCAATAAACCGACTAGTGTCTTATTGAAAGCATTATATCCACACGAACACAACTGTCTGTTCTTTCTAACAGAAGGAGGTCTGATGGCACGCACCGGTCTCGGTATCTGCTGGATTCTGCTGAAACTTCTTATATTTCTGGATGGCGATAATCAGACAGTTGATCCACCTGTTTCACCAAAATCAGAAAGAAAATAAGTGAACTGTCTGGTGGATGTGATCCAAATCAGGTTATATACACAATACCCGTCCACATCAGGGTACCAAAATCTGGGAGAAATCTGGGAGACCCTCTTAGCAGGGGTCTGCATCTCATCGTGTCCGATATTTAAATCAGACACTTAGCAAAAGGCATGTCGATGTTGTTTTACATGGCTTCAAGATGCACTTTTATTCCCTTCATTTTTGAGCTTGATGCTATTTAATGTTATCGATTTTTTAACTTGATTTTTCAATAAATGAGACATTTTTTAATTTGAAGTATTTCATTACACGAGGGCCTTGAAAACACCCCCCCCCCCCCAAAAAAAAAAAAAAAAAACCTCTTGCTTACAGTAAACATTCTCGTATTTACTCAATACTTACAAAAGGATATTATTTATGTTTAAGGAACAGTTATCCAAACCGAGTTAAGAGTTGTGTATCCGAGAGCTTGGAGGATCAGAGACGGCGGATTACAGTGTTTCTGTCTGCAGTTCTTTTTTATCACTGTGTATGTAATAAGGTGCTGCTGCATTTACAAAGAGTACAAACGCCTGTGTGATGATCTTCATGTGTTTACGGGGATGACGTTTGTGTTGCTGGTTAGACAGAGCTAAAGCTGAGCAAACACAACATCACTCTAATCTTCGGTGTGACTGTATGCAAGTCTCCCAACACCTCAACAAACCTCCCAACACACACTTGTATATGGAGATTTACAGATCTCAGTTGGCTACGATTGGATCTGATCCCAAGTCAGTTTCGGTGAAGTTTGTTAAAATGTACACTTTTAATGTACAGTTGTGCCGAGAGCACAATCTTCTCCTTTAACACCTGATGAAGACATGGCAAGGATTCTGAGACTTTTCCTCCATACACACCACACAGATTTATACCCCTGTGAAACAGGAAGTCATGGCTAAACAATATCTGTCTCTAGTCACACAGAAACAGATATAGATAGGAAAATACTTTAAATATATTTTACTCCTATGAATTTGTAGCCAATTATTGTGGCACATATATATTTAGCAAAGATGGGTTTAATATTATTATTTTTGTTTTCGATAAACTGGCTTGCGTTTTAGAAATTAAAAAATGTCTTTGTCTTTCCTATTTCCTCCACCAGATGTCGCCATTGTGTCGCTCATTAGTTTCCCATTGTTTTCAGCGGCATTCAATCACCTCGTGTCTATTTATAAGTTCCCTTTGTCGCAGTTTCATTGCGTGGTTATTTGTGGGTTACCTCGAGCAGGGCTGTGTAAAAGTTCTTGTTTTTGTCATGTTTAACAGTTTATTAAAGGACTACAGGTGAAAAACACCCCCCCCCCCCCCCCCCCAATACTATATCAAATAAAAACTTTCTTTCGGCTTCTCCCATTAGGGGTCGCCACAGCGGATCATCCGCATGTTTGATTTGGCACGTTTTTACGCTGGATGCCCTTCCTAACGCAAACCGGCACTGAGAGTGCACTGGCTTGTACAACCCTAATGGCTGGGGTCGGTTCCCTGACCGAGGATCAAACCCGCGCCGCAGCCTAACCACTAGACCACCAGGGGACCCAAATACCATATCAAATACCCCCCAAATATCCAAATACTTTTGGCCAACATCTCTCGTTTTCCTAGATATCGATGTCTGTTTGACAGCAATCTCCAAGCTCTTAGATCATCACTGGACAAGAAGCTGAAAAAAAACCTCACTTGCTCATCTCGGTCACGTTCTCCGCGGCGAAGAAGAAGTTCTGGAAGCGTGGGTGAGACATTTGAAACACGCTGCAGAGACACAGGGGAGAAACATGGCCGTTCGAATGAGTATGTAGACTCCGGAGGTGTGTGTGCTCTCGTAAAATAAACATAATTACATCTGCAACGTTAAAGTCAGATCCGTAGACCTCAATGAACAGATGAGTTGGAATTCTGAAGCAAACTGCAGACCGAAACGCAGAACATACAAACTGCAATTTATATGGAGAAAGTAAAATGTGTGAAATGCATCATTTATAATAGGAACACTTTATATATGCATTGAAACTGGAGAAACATTAAATAAAAATATATTAAATAAAAGTCTAGATTATATTGACGAAAAAATTTGTCATTTGTGTGACAGTGTTGTGTATTATGTAAATATTTATACATTTATACGTATGCAAATAAAATGAAATCTATTTTTACACAGGTTTGTGCTTTGTGTAGCTACATGTTGGTTGCTACGGTTTTCAGTAGTAGGGCTTTGTTATATGAGGCCTATGGAGAACTCTGAGGTCTATGGAGAACTCCGAGGTCTATGGAGATCTCCGAACCTCAGCGCAAACCACATGGCTGCAAATCCCAACCCGCCTACACACACACTCTGTCGCTCTGCATCTAATAAAGAAGTATCCCAGTGTTTAAGATGTTTAACTTTCGTTCTCTTCGATCGTAAACCACTCTGTACAGCTGAGGACGTTTCCACATCAACATTCTGAAGATCCAGGAAGCTTCTGAGCAACTCAAAAGATGGATTTGGACTGTAATTAATATCAACAGTCTGCTACAAATGGACTCAGGACCATGAACAGTTCTGCATTTAAGCACCTTTCACTGAACAGATCACCTCAACTATGATGGATGAGGATGGGTTCGCTTTTGAGTCTGGTTCTTCTCAAGGTTTCTTTCTCGTGCCATCACGGGGAGTTTTTCCTTGCCACAGTCGCCACTGGGTCGCTCATCAGGGACACACTTTTACATTCTTTTATAACCGCTTGAGCTGCTTTGAGACGATGTCCTTTGTTGAAAAATGAATTTATAAGAAGGTTGTGGGTTCACCCAGGCTCAGCTGATTAAGTTCAATGAGACTCAGAAATGCTTCGCTCATTTAACAATGTCCCAAAGCTGCTTAACACCGACATAGATGACGAACATTCATTAGAAACGTATGAATTGGTCTCTAAATGGCGACTGTGGCACAGAAAACTCCCAGCAGATCTTCCTCTAAAGAGAAAACCCTGAGAGGAACCAAATATCAAAACCCATCCTCATCCGGGTGACGGCGAACGTCTGCTCATCACAGCTCCACCACTGGCGAGGATATTAACAGCACAAAAGATGAAGATGGGTATAAAACTGTTCATGTTGACTGCGACCCCAAGCCACTGTACCAGAGTTCAAATCCATTCTCATGGTCCCTGAGCACAAACCTTCACAGCAACCCCATGAACCAACAGCCATCAATGCACTTCTACTGTAAAATATTTGTAAATATTTTCACGTTCCAAGACTGGTCTCGAGGTCACGGCATACAAAGGGACATGTGTTGACCAAATCCTTAATGACATACATACAAAGGACTTACTATTTTCTCTTGTGTTCTCCAGCACTCTCGATGCTGTAGCTGCCGATCTTCGCCAACCCGACCGCCTTCTCTTCCTGCAAACACACACCTGCTTTTAGTTCCGAGACACACAACATGCAAAGCTTTGACTCGTCTTAGTTGTAGGTCCAGGTATGTGTTTTAAGCGTAATTGTACTTAAGTAGATATTTCTAGTATCAGCAACTTTTTACTTTTACTCATTAAATTAAATTAAAATAATTAAATCTTTTACACAAATATTTGGCTTTTCTACTTTGTAATTTTTTTAAAAACAGACTCGTTACTTTAGTTTTAATCGATTTTTCAATTCATCAACCGATTTCCTGTCATTAGTTTAATTTAGTGCGCGTTTCCGTTCGACCGTTTTTTATTCAAAATGGAAATGTAACACACGTTTTTTCTCGACGTCGTTTCTTGACTCAGATAAAAAAATAAACAAATAAACTCCACCAAAAAATTAATTAGTACACAGAACCCTCTGGGGTCCACAAACGCGCCGGTGCGTTTTGTGCTATTTTTTCCTCAATAAACCAAAACAAAAGTATTTTGTATTCTACCTTTTTTTGTATATACTCATAATTATAACAAAATGCTGTGCTTTTGTAAAAAAAAAAAGAAAAAAAGAAAACCGACAGGGGGCGCTCTCTGCCCTCTCATTTAGTATCTCTCTTCACAAAAATAAAACTCAAAGAATCTCAGTGAATATTTGCCTCAAAGACATAATAAATATATAAATAGAAAGCTTTTGAAATAAAACAATTTACGTCGAATAAAAATAATCTCTGATTCTGAAAACAAAGCAAAGGTTTCGTTTGGTGTCCCGATGAATTACGTCATTTAAAACAACATAATTACTTTAAATCGTTTACAAGAATATTTTGTCTTCATGCTTTATGATCAGTTTGGTTTGACTAAAAATAGGTAATAGCTACTTTTTACTGAAGTACATGTCAGAGCCCGAAATTCTTTACTTTAACTTGAGTAAAAATGTATAGTCAGTACTTTTACCCGAGTCTTTTAAAACAAGAGTATCTGCACGTCTACTGAAGTAAAGGATGTGTGTACTTTTGTGTGCTCACCTGCTGGCTGGTGTACCAGTAGATTGTCACCCCTTTAAGGACAAACCAGAAGCGTTGCCATTTCTGTGCCATGAACACACTCATCTCTTTCCTCTTCTTCCACAACCACCCGTCGCAGTCGGGCAGGCCCAGCTCGCGACACGACACCCTCCTGCGACTCATCGCCGTCCGCGTCTGCGTGCCTGAAGGAGGTCAAAGGTTAGACTGGGGCCACACGGCATAGCCGTTAGTCACTTAAAAGCGATCTCATATCTATAATGCGTCACTGGTGTCCAGCTAGCTTCCGTCACAAACTAAACACAAACTTCGACCATACAAATGTGTGTATCTTGTATTAGAGCAGTTACAATTTGGTGCTTTCAGTACAATTATCTCATAGTTACCACTGGATGTTCAACATGCACCTCATGGTAAAGAGTCTCTGAGGATTTAAGGATCAGAATTGTTGCTCTCCGCCATAAGACGCCTCGGCTATAAGAAGATCAGTAACACCCTGAAGTTACAGTGCAGTGTTCAGGGTCATACAGAGGTTTTCCAAGACGGGTTTCCTCTCAGAACAGACCTCGCAAGGGTCCATCAAAGAAGTCGAGTCCTCCTGCTGTGCGTCAGTTGCAGAAACTGCTTCAAATCACAGACACGAGTGCTGCAGCGTTGCTTTAGAGGCGGCAGAAGCGGAAGGTGTCGGTGCTCAGACCGTACGCCGAACACTGCAACAAGTCGGTTTTCACGGCCGTCTTTCCAGAATGCACTAAAGCGTCTTCTGAAGCTGCAAACCCACAAACAGTTTGCTGAAGACGACCTGTCCAAGAGCATGAATTACTGGAACCATGTCCTGTGGTCTGATGGTATTAAGATAAACTTGTTTGACTCAGATGGTGTCGACGCCCTGGTGAGGAGCACCAAGAAAACTTGCCTACAGTCAAGCATGGTGGTGGCTGCATCCTGGTCTGGGGCTGCATGAGTGCTGCTGGTACTGAGGAGCTGGGATACATTGAGGGAATGTACTGTGACATTCTGAAGCAAAACGTGATGCCCTTCCTTCAAAAACTGGGCCGAGCGGCAGTTTTCTAAAATAATAATGACCCCAAACACACCACCAGGATGACAACTGCCATTCTAAGGAAGTTGAAGGTGATTGAGTGACCAAGTATGTCTCCAGACCTGAACCCTATTGGGCATCTGTGGGGCATCATCAAGCAGAAGGTGGAGCAGCGCCATGTGTCTAACATCCAGCAGCTCCGTGATGTCATTATGGAGGAGTGGAAGAGGATCCCAGCAACAACCTGTGCAGCTCTGATGAATTCCATGTCAAGGAGGATTTTTTTGGCATTTTGTGAAATACTGAACTTTTATTTATTTTTTTATTTTTTTAAGAATAATTTATGGATCCCACAGGGAAATTTATATTTCTTCACATATCCAAGCAATGTAGGAAGCTGAGGTCAAAACGCAAGGTCAGCCAAGTTACAGCGTCCCCGTGGCAGCTGGCGATAACGAGACTTGTACCCCCAACCTCCGTTTTATGGAATCTGGCAGATGCCAATTATTTGAGTGACTTACAATTATCTCATTCATACAACTGAGCAGTTGAAGGTTAAGGGCCTTGCTAAAGTGCCCATGAGTGGCAGCTTGTTGGTGCTGGGATTTGAACTCATGACCTGCTGATCAGAAGTCCAACATCTTAACCCTTGAGGTACCACGCTACCACATTTACATTTACGCCCTTATCCAGAGCAACGTACATCAGAACATCATATGCGACTTGAAACGTATTAAAAGTATTAGTACATTACAGCTAGAAACATGATCAAAATTGAACACAACACCCCCTAGTGTTCACTAGTGTCACTACATTCTCTAGGCATATTTGATGTGAGAATGACATCATACCTTTAAAGGAGCTCTTGGTCGACTCTTTTTCCTCCTGCAGAGAGCGACAGAGAGCAAAATTAGCTCCAGGTGAGTGAACGTGAATGTGGAGCAAAAATTAGCTTCCGCACACTGTGTGTGTGTGTGTGTGTGTGTGTGTGTGTGTGTGTGTGTGTACTCACCACACTGGCCCCCATGTCAGACCAGGATCCGACTCTTGTCCTCGAGTCCAGACTGAGTAAAGATGTACTCCTGCGCTCTAGTCCGGAACCTACCAGCAAGAGAAGAGTTAGAGTGCACTGTACACATCTCTTTCTCACACACACACACACACACACACTTCCTGACATGCTAGCTTGTTGCCGAGAGGCGTGTCGAAGCATGTGCTCTGCTGTTGCTAGGACGCGGATACATCAAAACAGAGTGCAGATGCTCCTGTTGCTCCACAGCTCTGATACCCATCTCACACTGACCTTCTCCTCCTGACAATTACCTCCTGCCTCAAGCAGAGGCCAAAGACATGGTGAGAAAAAGGCCTCTGTTTTAATGGAGATAGAAACTTGTAGAAGGAGGAGAAAGAAAGAAAGAAAGAAAGAAAGAAAGAAAGAAAGAAAGAAAGAAAGAAAGAAAGAAAGAAAGAAAGAAAGAAAGAAAGAAAGAAAGAAAGAAAGAAAGAAAGAAAGACAGAAAGGAAGGAAGGAATAAAGCATGATTGCGAAGGAATAAAGCATGACTGCGAACATAGAACATCATACATGATGTGATTAAAAGAAGAGTTTTACAATGATGTGTGTGTGTGTGTGTGTGTGTGTGTGTGTGTGTGTGTGTGTGTGTGTGTGTGTGTGTTTTTTACCTGTAATCAGGAGGTGTTTCTGTGCACTGTTGCTCTGATTCCCATCAAGGCCTTGATCTTTAATTTCCGGCTCTTTCTGTCCTGTCAGCTGCTGCCCTTCAGGCGACAACACAGCAGTCCTGTATGTGCACACACACACACACACACACACACACACACACACACACACACACACACACACACACACACACACACACACGAGATACAGTTATAATACAAACCAATGCTTTAAAACATTCTGAACCTTAATTTTACCATCACACACATAAAGGATTTAATTCCCACTGTATTGAGCCTATTGAACTCCTGTGTATTGAATCTTCCATGCTGACTGCACCCCCAGGAACCTCCTCACCTCACCTCTATCAGTACCTTACTTTACTAACACCCTTGTAACTGAATGAGCAGAAATCTCCACAAAATCTAGTGGAACATCTTCCCAGAAGAGTTACAGGTGTCTGCATACTTTTGAACAAAGTCCCATTGTTAATATAACAGCAAATGTGGAACCTGATGTTCCTCCTACGGTGGAGCTCCGGGGTGTGTCGGTGAAGAGTTGTGTGTGAAGCTCACCTGAAGGAGTACGAGCGCACAGACGCCGGCGCTCGCCCGATCAAGGAGTGTCTCTTTGTCCCGTCCTCTTCTGGGTCGTCTTCTACCTTCTGCAGGCGAGAAACAAGAAGAGCTTGACGTTATCACCACCTGGAAGTGCAGTGTCTCACACCGAGAACACCGGAAAGGAGTGTGTGTATGTGACCGGGACGTCATGTTGAGGCCTTAAGCTTTGTGGATGCGTGTGAATTGCGTGTCTGAGCAGAGTCTGTGTGTGTGTATGTGGAACAGTCATGTGGCACTGCTGTGATCCCTTAAGGCCCTCCAAACAACGAGAGAGAGAGAGAGAGAGAGAGAGAGAGAGAGAGAGACGGCATCAAACGGGTCATAGAGAAGAAAATGGCTTTCAGAGCTCTGAACAGGAAATGAGTGTTGTCATACCAACCCCTCTCCTGAGACTGTCATCAGGACCCACACGAGGTTTACCATCATTACAAATACAGGATTCTCCAACATCCCAATTACATAATTTTCCCAAATCCCAAATAAATGGTTCTCCCAAATACTACATATAAGCTTCTCCCAAATTCCGAATAAATGCTTCTTCTAAATAGAGGTTTCCGCAAATACCAATTACATTGTTCTACCAAAATCCCACATAAATGGTTCTCCAAAACCTTAAATATATGGTTCTCCAACATCCTGAATACAAAGTTCTCTCAAATCCCAAATGCTGTACATGGTTCTACTAAAGCTCAAATACATAGTTCTTTAACATCCAAAACTCATGGTTCTTCCAAATCCCAAATACAGGATTATCCAACAACTCAAATACACGGCTCTATCAAATCCTAAATACCTGCTTCTCCAACATCTCAAATACATGGTTCTCCGAAATCCTAAATATAAGCTTCTTCCAAATCCCAATACATGCTTCTTCTAAATAGAGGTTCCCTCAAATACCAATTACATGGTTCTCCCAAAATTCCACATAAATGGTTCTCCAAAATCCTAAATATATAGTTCTCCTAAATCCCCAATACATGGTTTATTTTAAATACAGGGTTTTGCCAAATCCAAAATGCAGGGTTCTCTCGAATCCCAAAAAAAGGTTCTCCAAAACCCTAAATATATGTTTCTCCAACATCCCGAATACTGTACATGGTTCTCCCAAAGCTCAAATACATAGTTTTTAACATCTAAAATTTATGGTTCTTCCAAATCCCAAATACAGTGAGGAAAATAAGTATTGAACACCCTGCTAATTTGCAAGTTCTCGCACTTAGAAATCATGGAGGGGTCTGAAATTGTCATCGTAGGTGCATGTCCACTGTGAGAGACATAATCTAAAAAAAAAAAAATCACAATATATGAAATCACAATACACCAGAAATCACAGTGTATGATTTTTTTTACTATTTATTTGTATGATACAGCTGCAAATAAGTATTTGAACACCTGAGAAAGTCAATGTTAATATTTGGTACAGGAGCCTTTGTTTGCAATTACAGAGGTCAAACGTTTCCTGTAGTTTTTCACCAGGTTTGCACACACTGCAGGAGGGATTTTGGCCCACTCCTCCACACAGATCTTCTCTAGATCAGTCAGGTTTCTGGCCTGTCGCTGAGAAACACGGAGTTTGAGCTCCCTCCAAAGATTCTCTATTGGGTTTAGGTCTGGAGACTGGCTAGGCCACGCCAGAACCTTGATATGCTTCTTACAGAGCCACTCCTTGGTTATCCTGGCTGTGTGCTTCGGGTCATTGTCATGTTGGAAGACCCAGCCTCGACCCATCTTTAATGCTCTAACTGAGGGAAGGAGGTTGTTCCCCAAAATCTCGCAATACATGGCCCCGGTCATCCTTTCCTTAATACAGTGCAGTCGTCCTGTCCCATGTGCAGAAAAACAACCCCAAAGCATGATGCTACCACCCCCATGCTTCACAGTAGGGATGGTGTTCTTGGGATGGTACTCATCATTCTGCTTCCTCCAAACACGTTTAGTGGAATTATGACCCAAAAGTTCTATTTTGGTCTCATCTGAGCACATGACTTTCTCCCATGACTCCTCTGGATCATCCAAATGGTCATTTCCAGTTTAGTTCATAGTTTAAAAATCATATATTGTGATTTCTGGATTTTTTTTTTTTTTAGATTATGTCTCTCACAGTGGACATGCACCTACGATAACAATTTCAGACCCCTCCATGATTTCTAAGTGGGAGAACTTGCAAAATAGCAGGGTGTTCAAATACTTATTTTCCTCACTTTACATAATTCTCCAAAACCCTAAATACAGGATTCTCCAACAACCCAAATACATGGATCTATCAAATCCTAAATACCTGGTTCTCCAACATCTCAAATACATGGTTTTCCAACATTCCAATTGCATGGTTCTTCCACATTAAAAAAAACAAACAAAAGCACAGTTCTATTAATGGACACATGCCTTCAACAACCAACAGCCAGGGATTAAATATGCAAACATTTCTATTAACAATTCACAGAGTTTTGAAAAAATTGTGACGTCTAGACGTCTGGGTCAGAGCGTCTCCAAAACTGCAGCTCTTGTGGGCTGTTTCTTGTCTGCAGTGGTCAGTATCTATCAAAAATTCTCCAAGGAAGAAACAGTGGTGTGTGTGTGTGTGTGTGTGTGTGTGTGTGTGTGTGTGTGTGTGTGTGTGTGTAGGTACAGTATATACACAAGAGTCTGAGGAGAGTCTGTGACTCACCACGATTGGCTTGTCTCTGTCTCTGTCTTTGACAGACAGTGTAGGGAGGCGTCTCAGCAGCAGTGACACACCATTTGGGTTCTCCTGAAGCTTCGCCACCAGGTTCTTCCTGCTCCAGCCCACCTGAAACACAACGCGAGACACTTTCTCAACGTGCTCCCGAACTTGTTTCTTAGAACATGCAGCACGAGTCGGCCACGATGTGGTAACTGCATCTTTAACAAGATTTATGGAACTGAGGGTTGATCATGAAGTAATCAGTGTAATGAGAGTTATCCAGGGAGCAGCTTTTACTCACCACAATCTGATCGTTCACCTTTATGACCTCATCACCTGCAAAGATCTTCACAGAGGAATCTGCTGGAAACTGTGTTGAGTCAAGAAGAGAAAAAGCACAGAAAAGCAGTGGGGGTTATCTGGAATCTGTTTCATTGCTGTTTCTCTCACTCCCTCTGTCCATCTCTTACTTCCTCTATCCATCTCTCACTCCCTCACTCTGCCACTCCCTCCCTCCCTCTGACTCTCACTCCCTCCATCTGTCTCTCTCTCTCTCTCTCTCTCTCTCTCTCTCATTCTCTCCCTTCACCTCTCAGTCCCTTCCTCTCTATCAACTAAAACCATCGGTCACTTCCTCGCTCCGCATTTCACTCCCTCAATACAAATCTGGACTAATGATGGACTAACCTCAGCAGCTGTTCCAGAGACGTAGTGTTGGCTTGAGGATGTGGAGGTGATCTCAATCCCCTACAAACAGAAGAACAGAAGATATTTATATAATGTACTGTACAGACCAAAAGTTTGGACACACCTTCTCATTCAAAGAGTTTTCTTTATTTTCATGACTATGTAAATTGTAGAGTCACACTGAAGGCATCAAGGGCTATTTGACCAAGAAGGAGAGTGATGGGGTGCTGCGCCAGATGACCTGGCCTCCACAGTCACCGGACCTGAACCCAATCGAGATGGTTTAGGGGTGAGCTGGACCGCAGAGTGAAGGCAAAAGGGCCAACAAGTGCCAAGCATCTCTCGGGGAACTCCTTCAAGACTGTTGGAAGACCATTTCAGGTGACTACCTCTTGAAGCTCATCAAGAGAATGCCAAGAGTGTGCAAAGCAGTAATCAAAGCAAAAGGTGGCTACTTTGAAGAACCTACAATATGACATTTTTCAGTTGTTTCACACTTTTTTGTTATGTATATAATTCCATATATAATTCCACATGTGTTTATTCATAGTTTTGATGCCTTCAGTGTGAATCTACAATTTTCATAGTCATGAAAATAAAGAAAACTCTTTGAATGAGAAGGTGTGTCCAAACTTTTGGTCTGTACTGTATAAACAGTATAATTCAGAGTAAAATGTCTGTAATGTTTGTTTTGTCAAAACTCAAACAAAAACGAGTAGTTTGTTCTATTCAGGTTTCTGTTTATATATTTCTGGCACTGAAATTTGCTCCGCCTCCGGGGAAGAGTTTCTCAAATCTGCGTTTTTCCTTAAAAGACAAGGACATGAATTTGTATCTGACAGTTGTTGTTTAGTTGCTTTCACACAGCTGGAACAGGAACAGATTAAGGGTGAAAGTCTCCAGAGTTTCTGGGAAAGCAGAGGTGTGGTTAAGCATCAGTTTGTGATTGAAGGGGCGGAGTCTATTTGCATTAGCACAAAGTTGGAGGCACACAATTGTACTTTGGATGCGGGAGCATGAAATTTTCCCTTCACTTCAACTAGAAGAAACACCATCCAAAATGTAGTTGAACATCTTCCTAGGAGAGTGGAGGTTATTTGTATCAGCAAATGGGGACCGAATGCGGGGTTAAAAAAAAAAAAGCACACACGAATCTTATAGTCAAACACATAGTGTATTTAAATCCAGAGCCAAGTGTTTGTGTGTTGTGTGTAAACCCTCTGAATACTCCACACACTCCAGCTGGAGGTTATGGATCTTCCATGGCCTGAACACATAATCCAGATTTATCATTCATGCATTTATATTTAATACATGTTTCCATTGTGATTGTGTTCATTTACATCAAAAGTCAGACGTAAAGAGGAACGAATGGAAGCAAACAGATGGAGAAATCCCAATCTATACTGGATTTTTTTTCCTACCACACCAACTGTATCTCCTCCACTTTAACAGGACAATGCACACAATTTACAACCCTATTTGTAGATCATGTGACCTCACATAGGATTATAAACCCAAGTCTTGACTGAACCGAAAAACCAACCAGGTTCATTAAAGTTCATCAAGGTTCATCCAGTATGCAGTGGTGGACAGTAAGGAAGGAAATGTCATCCTTTTTCTGTACTGAAGTATTTCTATTCTGTGGAGACTTTAACTTCAATAAATTTCAAAGTCAAATATTTTTTTACTCGACTACATTTTGCGAAAACAAGTCAAGTAAAGTCAAGTTTATTTCTATAGCGCTTTTCACAACAGACGTTGTCTCAAAGCAGCTTTACAGAAATCAACATCAAGGTGAATGTTGTGTGTTTATTCCTGATGAGCAGCCGTGGCGAATGTGGCAAGGAAAAATTCCCTTAGATGTTAAAACAGAAGGATAAACACGCAGCGAGTCACCAATCAGGGTCGAGCGCACGCTCAGATTTTAACTCGTTTTCATTGGCGCTTGGTGCATCTACTGATCACCAGCATACAGTCCAGCATCAGTTCAACATCAAGCAGAACATTTACAGAGAAATAAATGATGAAGAAACTCCAGACTCGAACTCACCACAACACACGTGACCTGATTTATGCGATTTTATTTTTAAATAAGAAGGTTTTGGGTTCATGATCGTTGTAATAAAAATCAGTGTTTAAGTCGGTAATATCATTCTATTAATAGATCAGCGTGCTGAGAGTCACATTCGAGTCTTTTGACGTAAAAGTTGAATAACGGAAAGTCTTGTGACAAAAACGATAATCGGAACATTAAAGCCATAATAAATAGTACTTTGGATACTAAAGTACTTTTACTGGAGTCATATTTAAACTAGTGTTTCTCTACTTTTAATCAACTACATGGTTTGTAATTGTATATACAATTCTCCTGGGAACTGCTCTAAAAAGAAAAACACAAACCGCTTCTTAAATTTGGCACAAATGAATAATGTGGTCTTTGCAGTGCAGATCAGACTTTTTTTATTCAGTTTCACTATGCCGGGATGAATCTCTGAGCGGCTCTCAGTTCTGCAGCGACAGGGTCGTTTAAATGCCACTCCACCTACGAAACATAGGAGTCGCTTCTTTTCTGTTCTGTATTTTTATTTCAATGTAAAACAGAAATAAAAAAAACAGAATGGGTGTAGTAGGAGTAGGAGTTCCTGATTAAGGATCTTGGTTTAGTCGGTACTTTTAATACTGTAATCATGAACTGACTAGAACTTCCTTCTTTCCTACTGTGAAACGCGTATTTTTTTCGAGCGAATCGGAAACCACAAAAGTGAAGTTTCCTGGAGTCCGTCATGTCGATTACCAGTCCTGTATTCAGACTCTATCTTTACAAAAGTGTGTGAACACCTGAACTGGTTTACATTTAGTCCTTAATGACTGCTATAGCAAACTCCACTCTTCTGTAGGGTGTGAGTTCAAAGCAGGAGTTCAAGGTCAAGGCTGGCTCAGGAACATCAACTCTAATTACTCAATACAATTCAATCAATTCAATTTTATTTCTGGCGAATGAACTTTACAGTTCTCAAAGCAGCTTTACAGAATGTAAGAATTCTAGAATGAAATTCACTTCTATTTAAATCGAACCAGATGAGCAGCCTGGGGTGGAGGCAAAAACTCCCTTAGATGTTATGAGGAAGAAATTTTGAGAGGAACCAGACTCAAAAGGGGAAACCCATCCTCATCTGGGTGACACCAAGAGTGTGATTATAAACCATTAAAACGTTACAAACACTAGAGAGTAAGAAATATCATGAGTGTGTGGTTATGAGTAATGTGAGAAATATCCTTTCTACAGTCTTCTACAGTCAGTTGGAGTTGTGGAACCAGGTGACCTTGAGCAACTCATCAATTAGCTCACATTCGAAGATCATTATAGATTCAACACCAACTCCAACTCCTCCATGCCAACGCCTTTAAATGTTCAAGAATAGAAAATGAGAACCAGCATATGTGGAAGGTTATTTTGAGTATTGATTAAGATGTTTATCTTCAAAGTCCAATGTCTGAAATCTTCATGAGGTGGGATCCAACTGGGGCTGGTACGTCTCTAGATGCCCCCCGGGATCCACGCAGGGTCCGAAATCATGAATAATGATCCATTGATTTAATGATCTATTTATTAATAGAATAATGTTTTTTTTTATGAAATATAAAAGAATATATATATTATATAAAATAGTAGAACACAATTTTTTTTTTATATTTCATTGAAAAATAACTTAAAAATAAAACATTTGATAATGATTTAAATATTTAAATAGCATCAATTAATATATACATGTAGCTTAGAAATGAAAAAAAATTCATTGTGTATTAATAACAATTATTATTTGTTGATCTTTTTGTTTGTTTGTTCTTTGTTGCTGTCTGGTTGAGGAGGTTCCTGGGGTGCAGCCAGCGTTCACAATCATCCCAAAGATGTTCAACAGGTTCTATAGCAGAAGATCTTACCATTACCAACCCATGTCAAGCAGATCTTCAATGGGGTTTGGCTTTGTGCACATGCTGGAACAGGAACCTGCTAAAGCCTCCAAAGACAAAGTACAATTGTATCAGGTGTCCCAATACTTTTGCTCACATCATGTAGTTCTAGACTGATGTTTCCTAGTAATAATAGTAATATTTCTGATAGACGTGAATAAAATCCGACTCGCAATACTGGTGTATTAATTTTTTCTGGCCATGGAATTTGCTCCACCCACAGGAAGAGCGTCTCAAATCTGCCTTTTTCCTTGAAAGGCAAAGAAACGAATGCGGTGTGAAAACGAGTTCTTTTCAGAGATGATGAGATTAGATGAGGTAAAGATTTCAAACTTTTTGAGCAAACTGATGAATGAAGTGATTTATCTATTTTACTATTGAGTGTTCTGCAGAAGGGATTAAATTGAGAGAGAGAGAGAGAGAGAGAGAGAGAGAGAGAGAGAGAGAGAGAGAGAGAGAGAGAGTAAGAGAAAGAGAGAGAGAGAGAGAGAGAGAGAGAGAGAGAGAGAGAGAGAGAGAGAGGAAAAAAAGGATGGACAGACGGATTTAGTACCAGTTGTTCTCCGGGCTGGACCGGCACCAGATCAACACTCTGCAGCTGAAAAGAGTGAGTCAGGGCATCCTCAGGAGCAGAACTCAGAATGTCATCACATATCGCCACCAACTGACGACTCTGAGAGAGAGCGAAAGAAAGCGAGAGAAAAAAGAGGAGAGAACGAGAGATTTTATTTTCTTCATTTTTCCTTTTGTTGATGCTTTTTACTTTTAACCTCTAGAACTGAAAATGAAATGAGAGAAAGACAAACAGACCTGAACAATAACAGTGGAGAGAACGAAAGAGAGACATGAAAGTAAAGCAGATAAAAGAGATAAAGAGAAGGATACAGAATCAGTAAAACAGAGAAGGAAAGATGGAGGAAAACAAACAACAAGGTACTCAGAGAGAGAGAAGAATAGAGAGACACAAAGAAAGAAAGGCAAAGGGAGTAAGGCAGAGGAAAAGACAGAGAAAAGAAAGAAACAAAACGGAGAGACAGACAGGACAGACAGGACAATCAAGTAAGACACCAGGAGAAGTAGAGAGAGAAAAGAATAAAGAGACATGCAGGAAGGAAGACAGCAAAATGAGAGAGAGACACACAGACAGAAAGAGGAGACAAAGGCAAGTGAGTAGGAAAGACAGTCACAGAAAAAGACCAAAAGAAAAGAAAGAAAAGAAAGAAAAGAAAGAAAGAAAGAAAGAAAGAAAGAAGGAAAGAAAGAAAGAAAGAAAGAAAGAAAGAAAGAAAGAAAGAAAGAAAGAAAGAAAGAAAGAAAGAAAGAAAGAAAGAAAGAAAGAAAGAAAGAAAGAAAGAAAGAAAATGAAGGCAAGCAAGAATGAAAGATAGTGAAAGAGAGCGTGAGAGACAGCAGGAACTGAATAAAAAAAAAAAATAGATAAAAAATAAATAAAGGAAAAAGAACAGAAAGAGACAGACAGACAGACAGACAGACAGACAGACAGACAGACAGACAGACAGACAGACAGACAGACGGAAAGAAAGAAAGAAAGAAAGAAAGAAAGAAAGAAAGAAAGAAAGAAAGAAAGAAAGAAAGAAAGAAAGAAAGAAAGAAAGAAAGACCAAAACGATGGATGAAATACAGTGAAATACAGTGACAGAGACAGAAAGAAATAGAGTGGCAAATGGAAAGAAAAAGAAAGAGAGACAGAGAGATAGAGAAACAAAAAGACACAGATAGTGAGACAGAGAGAAGTATGCTGAAGAAAGGAGGAAGAAGAAGAAGACAAAAAAAGAAGAAGAAAAAGTAGCCAAGGAGGAAGAAGAGGAAGAAGAAGAAGAGTCTCACCACTGATATGAGGTCCTTCTCTTTCTCCAACAGCGTGGTGTCCTGTAAACAGGGGACAGAAAAGCAGGTGTGATTGGATGCCCAACCCACACCCACACACCCACCCACACACACACACACACACACACACACACACACACAATGTTATTTTGCTGGGAGAGATTCTAGGAAGTCATAGCTGCCTGGATTCAAAGAAGACAAGCAACGCCTCAGTAATCCTTACCCTATATAGCTAAATCTAGCTAATCATTAATGTCTCACACACACACACACACACACACACACACACACACAAACACACACACACACACACACACACACACACACACACACTCACAGCTGCTGAGTAATCAAGCTTATTCCTGACTATTATCCCCCTTCTCACAGACTTAACTGCTATAGTGACTGTTACACAACGTTATTATAAAAAGCACCCCCCCCCCCTCACACACACACACACACACACACACACACACACACACACACCGACACCGACACACACACACACACACACACACACACACACACACACACACACACACACACACACACACACACACACAGAATAAATCTCAGTAAATCTGTTTATGGTCATTCAAAGCACTACTTATATTCACAACAACAGGTGAGTGTGTGTGTGTGTGTGTGTGTGTGTGTGTGTGTGTGTATATATTAGGGCTGTCAATTAATTAAAATATCAAGTTAAGAGTTAACACGCGATTAATCGCACATTTATATTTGTTATAAAAGTACCATAAATGAATACATTCCTAGTTTTTATTACTCTAATCAACACAAACATGAACACATATTGAGGCTTTATGCAAATGTACGTTTATTATTAGTGAAACCAGACTCAACATAGAGCACGAAGACAAAATATTCTTGTAAATGTTTTAATTATGGTGTTTTAAATGACGTAAATCAACAGGACACCGAACCAGACTTTCTGAGTAAAGTAAGGACATCATGAGGAAATGTGTGTTGCGTTGAAGACTTTAATTTGGCCTCTTTTATATTTATTTATATCTCATTTACTTGGAAATGAAATCGCCGGCGTAAAAACGGAAGTAAATAAAGAAAGCTTCGCTCGGTGAACTTGAATACCGTGCCCTGAAGTGGCCGATTCTCCAGCGAGTGGGACGGACCCCAGAGCAGCATGGACAACGTTTCCTCCTCCCCCTCGTAAGCGGGGGGGCAAATCCTTCCAAAACAGGTCGCTCGTCATCAGGCACCTCCCCGTCCCTCTCCTTCAATTATATTCTCTATGTCTATGTCTCCTGTCCCTGACCTTCCGCTTCTGTCACCTCTAAAGCAATGCTGCTTTGATGGACCCTTGCGAGTCCTGTTTCGAGTGGAACCCGTCTTGGTAAACCTCAGTATGACCCTAAACACTGTACTGTAACTCAGTTTCAGGGTGATACTGATCTTATAGCCAAGGCATCTTTATGCGTTTAAAAATCACCATCGATGAAGCTTTTCTCCCGATGCTGTGCAGCTCAGAACACAGGTGAAGTGTGTTTTTTCATGCCGGTTGTTTTCAGCGTGACGAATGATTCACATTTCCAGGAAAAATCCATAAATTAGCTGCTTCGTTGTTTAAGCCGCGGAGTTTAAAGCGTGGGAAAAAAGTAGTGGCTTATAGTCTGGAAAATACGGTATACACATTAGTATACATAATTTATTTATGAACTTATTTTACATTTAATTGACACAAAACTCCATAGCAACAACAAATCATTAGGAAACTTTCAAGGGATGTTTGTTTGACACGATACGATTTGTTTCCCGAAATCGTAATCATATGTAAATGTAAACGCCGTATGCACCCCAAATAGTACTGGATCGTCTCTTTAGACATTTTCCCCGGAATGCTGTCGTGACTTGGTGGTAACTCTTCCGCGTTCAGTGCTGAGTGATGATCTGGTGGTTGGGGACCTCTGGTCTAATTTGCTGTAATGTTATTATCTTGTATTTTAACAATGTATTACATTTCAACTGACGGTAAAAAATGGCCAGGAATCTCTGGAGTTAGTCGACTATACAAAGGAAAATGAGGTGTGAAGTGAATGGCGGGAATTTCGGAAATTCACACACTCATCTCGAGCAGATGTCTGGATAAACCAAGAGGTGCAGAAATACTCAGATGTACTTCAAACCTGATGATTTACCATCTCCTGGCCTGTCGCTGCATGATAGGATAGGAGTTGTGGTGCTGCAATGTGATTGGCTGATCAGATACCTGCATAAATGTGCAAGTGTACCTAATGAATTGTATGTGTGTGTGTGTGTGTGTGTGTGTGTGTGTGTGTGTGTGTGTGTGTGTGTGTGTGTGTGTGTGTGTGTGTGTGTGTATGTGTGTGGGGTGGATCACTTCTCAATAAAGCGGCTTGTCATTTCCTCTGTGGGTACATTCACATTTACACACACACACATACACACACACACACACACACACACACACACACACACACACAGGTACCACTTCCCCTTTTTAGTTATAGGTTTGACAGTAAAAAAAAATTAAACATGAGTTTTTCCATGTACAGCTCGGTTTAAAACACACACACACACACACACACACACACACACACACACACACACACACACACACACACACACACACACACACACAGGCAATGACACAAAATGTAAAAACCACGCTAACACTCACTCTAACCTTAACCACAGTCACCAACAGGAAACAGCTTACAAACCAAATGTCCCCACAAATTGTCGAGTATCAGTTGGTTCCCATAAACATGTATAAGCAGAATTATTCAGAATTATACAAACACACACACACACACACACACACACACACACACACACACACACATGATTGCTTTTTTTATTACTTGGCTCTGGATATTCAAATGAAACGTCATTGCGTGTATGTGTGTGTCCACCTTCACATCCATCCAGTTCCACCTTCTTGGCAGTATGTTGATTACTTTCTTTTTTAAAAGCAGTGGAAAATCTATCCAAGCTCTGATTATTTTCCCAGAAAGCTCTTCCACTATGGACATTGTCTCAAAGCAGCTTTACAGATTTTAAGAGTGAAGGTGAATGTGGCAAGGAAAAACTCCCTTAGATGTTATGAGGAAGAAACCTTGAGAGGAACCAGACTTTTTATTTGGAACCTCATCCTCATTTGGGTGACATCAAGAATGTGATTATATAAGGTTTAATTTCGCCTATTTTATATTTATTTATTTATAATTTTAATGAAAATGGTCAAACAGACATAAACACATTAAACAAATTAGTGCCATAGAAATGAAATATTTTGAAAACCTAATATATACAGTGAGGAAAATAAGTATTTGAACACCCTGCTATTTTGCAAGTTCTCCCACTTAGAAATCATGGAGGGGTCTGAAATTATCATATGTAGGTGCATGTCCACTGTGAGAGACATAATCTAAAAAAAAAATCCAGAAATCACAATATATGATTTTTAAACTATTTATTTGTATGATACAGCTGCAAATAAGTATTTGAACACCTGTCTATCAGCTAGAATTCTGACCCTCAAAGACCTGTTAGTCTGCCTTTAAAATGTCCACCTCCACTACATTTATTATCCTAAATTAGATGCACCTGTTTGAGGTCGTTAGCTGCATAAAGACACCTGTCCACCCCATACAATCAGTAAGAATCCAACTACTAACATGGCCAAGACCAAAGAGCTGTCCAAAGACACTAGAGACAAAATTGTACACCTCCACAAGGCTGGAAAGGGCTACGGGGAACTTGCCAAGCAGCTTGGTGAAAAAAGGTCCACTGTTGGAGCAATCATTAGAAAATGGAAGAAGCTAAACATGACTGTCAATCTCCCTCGGACTGGGGCTCCATGCAAGATCTCACCTCGTGGGGTCTCAATGATCCTAAGGAAGGTGAGAAATCAGCCCAGAACTACACGTGAGGAGCTGGTCAATGACCTGAAAAAAGCTGGGACCACCGTTTCCAAGGTTACTGTAGGTAATACACTAAGACGTCATGGTTTGAAATCATGCATGGCACGGAAGGTTCCCCTGCTTAAACCAGCACATGTCCAGGCACGTCTTAAGTTTGCCAATGACCATTTGGATGATCCAGAGGAGTCATGGGAGAAAGTCATGTGGTCAGATGAGACCAAAATAGAACTTTTGGGTCATAATTCCACTAAACGTGTTTGGAGGAAGAAGAATGATAAGTACCATCCCAAGAACACTATCTCTACTGTGAAGCATGGGGGTGGTAGCATCATGCTTTGGGGGTGTTTTTCTGCACATGGGACAGGACGACTGCACTGTATTAAGGAGAGGATGACCGGGGCCATGTATTGTGAGATTTTGGGGAACAACCTCCTTCCCTCAGTTAGAGCATTGAAGATGGGTCGAGGCTGGGTCTTCCAACATGACAATGACCCGAAGCACACAGCCAGGATAACCAAGGAGTGGCTCTGTAAGAAGCATATCAAGGTTCTGGCGTGGCCTAGCCAGTCTCCAGACCTAAACCCAATAGAGAATCTTTGGAGGGAGCTCAAACTCCGTGTTTTTCAGCGACAGGCCAGAAACCTGACTGATCTAGAGAAGATCTGTGTGGAGGAGTGGGCCAAAATCCCTCCTGCAGTGTGTGCAAACCTGGTGAAAAACTACAGGAAACGTTTGACCTCTGTAATTGCAAACAAATGCTACTGTACCAAATATTAACATTGACTTTCTCATGTGTTCAAATACTTATTTGCAGCTGTATCATACAAATAAATAGTTTAAAAATCATACATTGTGATTTCTGGATTATGTCTCTCACAGTGGACATGCACCTACGATGAAAATTTCAGACCCCTCCATGATTTCTAAGTGGGAGAACTTGCAAAATAGCAGGGTGTTTAAATACTTATTTTCCTCACTGTATATATATATATATATAAATAGGTTACAGAATTACTGCTTTAGTTCTAGAAAATATTATGGTCTGACCAAACAAATTCAGGACTTATGGGTAGAAATACTAAGTGCTTTCTTGTTCAGGTCTTCTTAGTGTTTGTTGTCAGAGTCACCAGCGAAGCCCAAACCGCTATAAAAAGCACACAAGAGCTGTGTGTGTATTTGTTTACACCCTGCACATAATTTCAAAACCCCAGCGACCCACACTGCAGCTTCAAACTGAAAGCGAATCAGCATGTGGGCAAAAAAGAAAAAAAATTTTTATATAAATGCATCTGGAAAGAATTCAAAGAGATTCATGGATTCAATTCCTTACAAATGATTCCTCTTAAAATTCTACAAACAAGACTCCATAATGACGACGTGAAAGAAGTGTGTTTGAAATCTTTGCAAATACATGTGCCAAGTTTGTAGCATGAAACTCAAAAAGACTTGAGGTATTGAGCCAAAAGCTGTGAATTCTAATGTACGTGTGATTGATATTTAAAAAATTCCTTCATGTTGTCAGTCTACCACTAGCCCCGCCCAGTTTGCCGCAGCCAGTCGGGGTCTTTTGAAGGCGTCTGCGAGATTATGCACATTGAATTTTGAACCACCTGACCCAAACCAGTTCCAGCATGACGTTGAACCTGTGCACAAAGCCAGCTCCATAAAGATCTGCGTTCCATCGGATGTTTTAGAAGATCCCCTGTTATACAGCTCTAAATTCTATCGAACGTAATGGATTGTGAACGCTGACTGCACCCCAGGAACCTCCTCACCTCCATCAGAACCTGACTTTACTAACAACCTGGTGGCTGAAGGAATCTCCACAAAATCTTCACAAAATCTAGTGGAACATCTTCCCAGAAGAGTGGAGTTTACAGGATGAGAGATGAGATGGGCTTGGAGTTGAACTCACAACCTTCTGATCAACATTTTAACTACTGAGATGACACATCCTATAACCCATTGCATCATAGATCACCAAACTGTTAGCTCATGCATGAGCAACAACACAGAAACCCCCCTCACACACACATACACACACACACACACACACACACACACACACACACGTTTTTAAGCAGTTCTTCTCATGAGGCCCAGGTCAAAAGTCTAAAATATTTCTATCCTTATGAGGATTATTTGGTCCATATAAAGATATAAACACACACACACACACACACACACACACACACACACAGATTTTAGTCATTAGCAAATAGAACACCGTTTCCAGAATTAGACCTACATGTAAACAGACAGATTTTTTTCGACATTTAATCCTCTTTAACAGCACACACACACACGCACACACACACACACACACACAGACACACACACACACACACACACACACACACACACACACACACACACAGCCCAACATATCTAAAGCTTGAAAAGCAGAACAAAACAAAAGTAGAAAAGCAATAAAAAAAATTTGAAATGTTGTAGAAGTGTACCTGCTGTTTCAAGGCAACCTTTCTCTCTCTCTCTGTCTCTCTTCTCTCTCCTTCGCTTTGTCTCTCTCTCTCTGCCACAGACACACAGTCTGCAGAGTCCTTCACCAGTCATACATTCACTCCGCCTGTCTTCACTCTCTCTCTCTTTCTCTCTCTCGCTCTCTCTCTGCTAACTCTCCACAAGTCCCTCCCTCCTCTCTCTTCCCTCTTTCCAAGTCTGTACTTCCTTTTTATCTTAAATTTCCCACATCCATTCCACTTCACCTCCACTTCAATCTTCACATCCCTTTCTTCTTTCAATGTTCTCACTCTCTTTTCTCTCATTTGCTCCTAAATATCTTATTGCTCCTCTCTTTCTCTGTATCTCACTTTCTCTCTTTCCACTTTCTCTGTCTCTTTCAGTCTGTTTTTCTCTATGCGCTCTCCTTTTCTGTTTCTCTGTCTTTATCTATCTCTTTCTTTGTTTTACTCAGTCTCTTGCAATCTCTCTCTTTCTCTCTCTCTCTCTCTCTCTCTCTCTCTCTCTTTTGTTCTGATGATGTAATTATTCATAAAACTAAATTTAGCTCTTTACTCAGAAGAAAATATGTCAAATATTTTGGGTCATTTAAAGTCAGGATTTATATTATATCCTTGTGAGATCCTTGTGGCAAACACACACACACACACACACACACACACACACACACACACACACACACACACACACACTCACACACACACTCACACTCACACACTTTCTTTTATAAATAAACAGTAGGCATTTGTGAGACGTTGGAGAGAATGGTGAGATCAGGGACCTAAACACACGCCCTCATGCCAATACTGTTTTCCCTGGATTGTATAAAGTGTCACCGGGCCGTGATTTCACAGAGAACGAGTGATTATTTCATTTTGTTTTGAACTGGAAGTAAACAGGGAGCTGTAGAAAAGTACATCAAAACAAAAAAAGGAAACGTTTAATACCCTGAATATTCGACACACGACACACCCGTTCGGATCACTATTTTAATATAAACGATGGTATTCTACAGTCAGAGCGACCCGAATCCCGCGTGTGTGGGGGCGATGTGCTCGGGGACATGCTCTGAGCTCACATCAGGAACATCAGCATTCACAAAAAGAGAAAACTGCCATTACTGCTAATATACAGCAAGTACAGAGCACTGAGACATGCTGATATTTACCTTTATATCTGTCTCTTTCTACTCAGAGCTCACTCACCAAGCAGCTGTCTGACTGTCTGTCTACTAAACTGTCTGTCTGTATTTCTGTCTGTCTAGTGTCTGTCTGTCTGTCTGTCTGTCTGTCTGTCTGTCTGTCTGTCTATCTATCTATCTGTCTGTCTGTCTGTCTGTCTGTCTGTCTGTCTGTCTGTCTGTAAACTCATCTGTATTTCTGTCTAGTGTCTGTCTGTCTGTCTGTCTGTCTGTCTGTCTGTCTGTCTGTCTGTCTGTCTGTCTGTCTATCTATCTATCTATCCATCCATCCATCCATCCATCCATCCATCCATCCATCCATCCATCCATCCATCCATCCATCCATCCATCCATCTATCTATCTATCTATCTATCTATCTATCTATCTATCTATCTATCTATCTATCTATCTATCTATCTATCTATCTATCTATCTGTCTGTCTGTCTGTAAACTCATCTGTCTGTCTGTATTTCTGTCTATCTATCTATCTATCTATCTATCTATCTATCTATCTATCTATCTATCTATCTATCTATCTATCTATCTGTCTGTCTGTCTGTCTGTCTGTCTGTCTGTCTGTCTGTCTGTCTGTCTGTCTGTCTGTCTGTATATTCCAATGTATAGTTGTCTCTCTATCTAGCTGTCTGTTCATCTGTCTGTCTATGAATCTCTATCTATCTATCTATCTATCTATCTATCTATCTATCTATCTATCTATCTATCTATCTATCTATCTATCTATCTATCTATCTATCTATCTATCTATCTCTATCTCTCTCTCTGTGTGTGTGTGTGTGTGTGTGTGTGTGTGTGTGTGTGTGTGTGTGTGTGTGTGTGTGTGTGTGTATCTGTCTGTCTACCAATCTGTCTGTCTGTTAATCTGTCTGTCCCCTTCCTACCTGTGTGGCTGGGTGGCTCAGTGTCCTGTACACTTGTGTGTATTGATGATGTAAATGCATATTATTCAGAAGAATAATATGCGGAACACATAACAACTTCATAACTTAAATACACTGAGGTCAATTATCAAGGGCAGCATTTGAATCCCTGAAGACATCACGAGGAATAATGACATCACAGCCCTGACATAACCGAAAGATGAAAAGGTCACAGGGAATGTGTTTGTCATACGAGGTGTAATTTTGCATGACAGGATGTCTTCCCAGCTGGTCTTCATACAGGTGTCTTTCAGACTCCTAACGCTTCTAAAAGACCCGGCATGCTTTCACACAGTGACTCCACAGTGCTCTGATAGAGATATGATCATCTCTGAGAGACGTGACCTTCTCACTACAGCGGCGTATTCATCAGCTGCTAGCGGTGCTTATGATCACGCCTCTCAGCTGAAGAGCTACATTTAGATCGGATTAAAGTTCACCGCAGCTTGGGGGCTCATCATGTTCAGCATTACTTTGGGCAATAAATGTTCTTACATACAAGTTATATAAATCATTACTCGAGAATTTACACTTCATTAACAGAAGTATTGGGACACCTCACTTTTCCGGCTGTAGCTGCTTCCCTCCAAAACTGTTACCATGAATTTAAAAGCATACAACTACATCTGTGGCATTTGACAGAAGCCGCTATACAGAGCAACTTGACCAATCTGAGTCCTAAACTACCACCCCCACATAAACATGACACACCTGCTGGGATTTACATTTACACCCTTATCCAGAGCGTCTTACAATTATCTCATTGTTACAACTGAGCAGTTGAGGGTTAAGGGCCTTGCTCGAGGGCCCAGCAGTGGCAGCTTGGTGGTAGCTTAGTGTTACTTGGATTTAAACTCCCTATCTTCTGACCAGAAGTCCATCATCTTACCCACTGAGCTACTGTACCCCTATATCCCACAAAACTGTATAAAACCCACTAGCATAAGTTCCCTTCACTTAAACTAGAAGACCCAAACCTGTTTCAGCACGACAATGCCCCTGTGCACAAAGCCAGATGAAGCTATAATGAAGATCTGCTTTACATGGGTTGGAGTGGAAGATCCCTGCTATAGAACTCTAAACCCTATCCAGCACCTTTGCAGTAAATTAAAACAAACCCCTGGCTTTCTCACCTCACCAACATCACTACCTGACTTTCCTAACACCCTTGTGGCTGAACTAATCTCCACAAAATCTAGTGAAACATCTTCCCAAAAAAAAAAAGGGGAATGGTATCTAAATGTGGAATGGGAAGTCCAAAAAGCAGCATGGTGTAAGATAGAGGTAGAAGCGAGAGTAGTGGAAGGAAGGTAGTAATGGGGTGGTGATGGAGAATTTTGGAGAGCTGCAGCTTCTTCTCTGTGATAAACTCCTTGATAAACACAACACAACATTCTGCAGATACAAACTTTTATACAAACTGATGCCATTTTCCCCATTATATGATCACAAACACTAATTATTATAAATGTTGCGACAGGGTTTGCTGAATACTCAATTCTAATTGGCCAAAAGGTGTGAATTCCTTTTGTCCAACAGAAACCCTTGTAGTAGTTCTGGTTTATAATAAATAAAGTGCTTATATAAACAAATGCTATAAATTATAGTAATCATTTATACTAATTGTAAGTAATGATCATTGTCAATAGTAAAAGATGACACCTAGGGACCTTCTGTACACAAAAACCATGAAAAACATAAAGAGGTGGGAGAAAGCTTTCTGGATGTTTATTTACAAGCCATAAAAAAACTAGCAGTGTCGGCATTTCGATGGTTTGAGAAAGAGTTTACACTTACTCATTTCTCAGTAACTTGATAAGTCGCATATGATCGCCTGGTGAGGGAATGGACGTTTATAGCTGCTATAGTGTAGGTGAGAGCAGGAATGAAATCAACATTTAACTACTGTCAGGTAAAAAAAAAAAAAAAAGGAATCTGTTGTTCTTCAATTAAAAAGGGAATTGCTGGTGACTTCCTGTCGTGTAAGAGCAACTGCGCCGTCTCGCATTGCACTGGTGGACAGCGTGATCCCAAGTCTGGATAGATGACAATTATTAGTATGTGTATAAAATATACGCTTAACTATGATAACTACTGTAGTACTAGGTTTTTTTATAATATAATATTTTTATATTTTTATATAGTTACACACCGCTCACATTTCAGCAACCATTTCAGTATATCTATATTCGATATTATTCTTATATATTCTATATTACTTTTAATTATATTGATAAAATTGATTGAATTGGCACAAATTAAATTGTTTAAATAAAATGAAATAAATGGGGAAAAAAAGGGAAAAATATATATATTTATTATTATTATTTTATTTATTTTTTTTTTTTTCATTTTATTTAATCAATTTAATTTGTGCCAATGTACACTATATATATATATATATATATGATATTTGATGTTGAAATAAGGTCATTTATTAATTAAAATATACTTCTTAATTATAAATTGAAGTAAAAGTATACCTAAAATAGTGTACAGTGTATCATATATTTAACCGAGAAAAAGAACACATCGTGTTGTTAATAAAAGCGTGGAGAACCAGAGCGGTCAGTTACATCCAAATTGCAAAACCAACGGCGACTGCATGCAACAAGTGTATCGTGAGGCTGAAATCGGCACCGGCCATTTGGATTAATGATTCCAGGAAGAAGAGCATTCCGTTGGACAGCAACATGATCAGGGAGAAGGCCAGGCAACTTTATGAACAATTCGCCTGAGAAGCACGTGGGCAAAGACACGGCGAGGACAACTCCCAACCAGGAACATCGAAGGCACCAGAAGATGCACCAGAAGAGCCTGTTGCGTTTCAAGCAAGCAGGAGCTGGTTTGATAGATTTCCAGCTCAAGAGTGTATTGCTGCAAGGGGAAGCAGCATCAGCGGACGTGGAAGCAGCCAAGAAGTACCCCGAGATGTTCAAGACATTAGTAGAAAACGGGTATCTGCTAGAAGTCGTTAACATGGATGAGACTGGCTTGTTCTGGAAGAAGATGTGTACTGTACATACTATTTTTGCACCTATATTTTGTGTCTTTTACAATGAAAAACAATTATACTGTACATATTGATGTTTGATTTAACCCCAAAAGAAGTATGTAAAAATAAATACAGTAAGAAACAAAACTGATAAGATCGGTAAAAAATTGAAAGAATGCCAACGAAAAAGATTGATGTACAATCCAAACTAAAAGAAACATCGCACTTCCTTATTTTGGGAATGTATGTACCATAAGAAATGAGTAGCGTTATAAAAAACAGTAGGCTTCCGCTTATTTATTGGTTGTCGTTTCCTCTGACGTCCAAAAAAAGGGGCGCAGTTTAGACCAGTTTAGCCAATGAAAAAAAGAACGCTTTCTTCATTGGAAACTTCCACCAATAAACAAGCAGAAAAACTATGTATAGGCTGCACTACAGTACTGTACTGTACCACAGTATTTACTATAAATGTGATATTTCTACGCATTTACAAAAAATTCATCTCGCAATATTCTCGCTAATGTTTTCTGTGTGTGTTTTAAAGAGTGTGGGAGGAGGATTTATGGCTTAAACAATCAAAAAAAGCAGAGAGAGAGACTAAAAATTGTGGACACACCTAGACTTTAATTGTTTTGGAAAAACACTTGCATAAATCAACCCCATTTGTTTATATGCAACAAAGTGGGTAATTTAAATGTATTATTTTTCATCAAAGTGACACCTTAGGCAATAACAGTAGGTTCTGGATAAAAAAAAAAAAGTAGCTATGTCACGCTCTACTTCACATGCTTCTGTTTCTGGAGTACGTGCAACATGCAAACTCGACGTAGTAGAACACAGCGCTGCATCACAGACAGGAATCTGATACAGCGAGAATGCAAGGCATCACTAAAGCAAGAAACTCACTGAACACAATTTAACACGTCTCCTTTCACTGTAGCCACAGCCGCACCGATATTTACCTCAGAAAATGACCCTGGGTTTTCTCTGCATTTTTTCTGAGGGTTTCGGTTTTCCTGGCGATTTGAAATGAAGACAATTTGTGTGGTTTTGTGCAAATTCTACAGGAAAAGCAAGACAAGCAAAAAGTAGCTTAGCAACTGTTTTGAACTGTTGTGGCCGACCTTTCCGATTGAACACAATGCGATTCGATGCAACACGATGCAATGGACAAAAATACGACGCAGTGCAGTTCAACATGGTGCAGAAAGTTCACTTTTATTTCTGTGGTTCACACAGACGGCAAAACGTCAACTTACTGAAGTGTCTTCTGACTTCTAACGTATGACCCCTTTCACAAACACGCCTTTGTGGGGCAAAAAAATTTAAATAAACCCAGACGTTCTTTTCCTGTTGTGTCTGCAGGAAGTCACAGCTCTACCTCTGCCATGTTAATCTGTATTCTATGTGACTCTCAGGACACGCCTCGGCCTTCATTCACGTAGCAGCAACGGTGCCGAGAGAACGCGCTCGAGAAACTGTTTAGTGAGGAGAAATCGATCTACTTATAAAATATTGGTCACAAATTTCAACTTGTATCCAATGTACCATTGTGTATCGGTGAATCTTACCATCTCTAATATATATATATATATATATATATATATATATATATATATATATATATATATATATATATATATATATATATATATATATATATACACAGACCAAAAGTTTGGACACACCTTCTCATTCAAAGAGTTTTCTTTATTTTCATGACTATGAAAATTGTAGAGTCACACTGAAGGCATCAAGGGCTATTTGACCAAGAAGGAGAGTGATGGGGTGCTGCGCCAGATGACCTGGCCTCCACAGTCACCGGACCTGAACCCAATCGAGATGGTTTAGGGGTGAGCTGGACCGCAGAGTGAAGGCAAAAGGGCCAACAAGTGCCAAGCATCTCTTGGGGAACTCCTTCAAGACTGTTGGAAGACCATTTCAGGTGACTACCTCTTGAAGCTCATCAAGAGAATGCCAAGAGTGTGCAAAGCAGTAATCAAAGCAAAAGGTGGCTACTTTGAAGAACCTACAATATGACATTTTTCAGTTGTTTCACACTTTTTTGTTATGTATATAATTCCATATATAATTCCACATGTGTTCATTCATAGTTTTAAAGCCTTCATTGTGAATCTACAATTTTCATAGTCATGAAAATAAAGAAAACTCTTTGAATGAGAAGGTGTGTCCAAACTTTTGGTCTGTACAATATATATATATATATTTTATGGCTATCAATTAAAATATTTAATTGTGATTAATCGCATGATTGTCGTGAGTAAACCCGTGAATAATCGCATTTTTATCTGTTCTAAATGTACCTCACATTAATACTTTTCCACATTTTTAATAACCTAATGAACATGAAAAAAATATGGATGCTTTATGCAAATGTATGTTTATTATTATTAACATATTATAAATGGTAATTATTTATCAACATGGCGCATGAAGAGAAAATATCCTTGTAAATGTTTGAAAGTAATTTTGGTGTTTTAAATTTACGTTAATCATCAGCAGTGTTGGGCAACGTTACTTTTAAAAGTAATGCATTACAATATTGAGTTACTTAGTTACTTTTTATGGAAAGTAACGCGTTATATTACTTTTGCGTTACTTTTGCGTTACTTGTATCTCTTTCAGGCCTTACAGGTGTAACAGGTGTAATATAGATAATTGCCATTAAGAAAGAAGTTATATTAGGGCAAAAGACATTTCTTAAACATTTAAAATGCTTAATAACTTCTTAAAACAATAAGATGATCGACTAAATTTTGACCACAAGGCTGAACACTTTCCAGTCGCACTTCTGTACACTGCTTTTCAATCTGCCTCGCCGTCAGGAATGTAACTGTCGTTCGTGTATATAAGGTTAAGGGTGTGGGCTGCACACCGGTGATGTGGAGGGAGAACATACCTTTCGCTGTCATCACGTAAAACATCGTGCAAATCCGTAAATATGACCTCGTCCTCGTCTACATCATTCTCTGCTTCATCATCAGCTTGAAACATTCGGAACGCTTTTACAAAGTTCGCGCTATTATCAGTGACCGTGGCAGTTTATCTTCCCACAAAGAGCAAATGAGCTGTGAATTTGCTCTCTTTCTCCCACGGAAAATTCTGAGCAGTCCATAGATCTGCAGATGTCGGCAGAAGTTTTCTATATTTTCATCTGCATTTCCAGAAGTGCTGTGCTTTGCATGCAGATGTTTTATTTTTTTGAAGTAGTATTTTTTGCAGTTGACAAGAGCTTTTCACCAACACATAATCTACACTTAACCATTATTCCTTTCTCCTTTTCCTCCACTATTTCAAAATTATAACAAAACTTCCATCACAGTAATGTAATTCTCTGGTTTGCCATCTCCGCTTCTGACCAGCTTCTGTTCCCGTTGCTCGCACGTATGAGTGCGCGATTCTACGTGACTACGTTCATTTTAACTCGGTATTTATTTTTTTATGCAAAATAATTTCACTGAAAAGTAACTCGCATTACTTTTTTAAAAAAGTAACTCAGATATTAATGTGTAAATGTATAAAGTAACGCGCTACTTTACTCGTTACTCCAGAAAAGTAAAATTATTACGTAACGCACGTTACTTGTAACGCGTTACCCCCAACACTGATCATCAGGATACCAAACGGAACTTTTGCTGCAGAATGTTTCCGCCTGGATGGTTTTAATTGCCGGATGTGCGCATCACGGCGGATTTTTTGGTGCTGAGACTTGGCGCATCGGTAAAAACAAATATTTAGCGGATAAAAATAATTTTTCCGGTGGAGTTTCTTTTTTTTTTTGTGTGTGTCTGAGTAAAGGAAGGATGTCGTGAATAAATGTGTGTCGCGTTGAAGGTTTTTATTTCGCCTCTAATATATTTTGACAGCCCTATTTATCATTAAAGGAATAACAGCATGAAAGTACACCACATGCATGCCCACACTTACACACACACACATGCATGTGGAGCAGCAGCCAGGTGTGTGTGTGTGTGTGTGTGTGTGTGTGTGTGTGTGTGTGTGTGTGTGTGTGTGTGTGTGTAATAACTCCTTGACAGCTGTGTTGCTCTCCCTGACTGACTTTAAACTGGAGTTTGAACCCAAGTGTGAGTTCTGTAGAAACAGGAAGTGGACGAAACAATGGGCTGCAATCAGAGTTCAGTCCGTTCGAATAGACACAACACGTTGAGGGCGCAAAAGAGCGCGAGGCATTTACTGACTCACTGATTACCTACACATTTGAACAACACCCTGAAATTGTTCAGTATTTCACACACACATACACAAGCGCACACGCACATGTACACACACTCATTTCCACTCCTTCCTTCCATTATTCCTGCGTAAACTCGACATTGTGTTTGTTTTCAGTGCACGTGCGCAGAAATATTTCGGGAGTCTCGCGGGATTATCGACGGAACGATCTTTCCCATGCACAAGGTTCCCAAAAAAAAAAAAAAAAAAAACCAGCGCTGACGAGAGCAGATCTCGGGGCATGAGCACAACCGTGCGACACGGACCTGCTCTCAGGGCTGAGGCTGATCAGGGAGATAAGCAGAACAGGTTTTAGTGTGTGTGACTGTGGATTTGCATGTGTATAGAGGTTTAGAGCGGTAAGAACGTAATAAGCAGTACGTGTGTGTGCGTGCGCGTGTGTTAAAAAGCAAAAACAGTACAAGCGTGCAAATTGTGTATAAAACCAACTCACACCCTTCCATGTGTTTTACTCCTTTTACAACTCGGTAAGAGTTGCTGCCCTACATATTCGTTTTTTTGTCCCTTGACCCCGTCCACACCCCATTGACCACACCCCCTTTTTCATCTCAACTACCCCTAAGATGATCAATTTTCTTCGTCCTCCTGATCTTCCTCCGTCTCCTTCACACTCTTTCTTTTTTCACTGTGTGTGTGTGTGTGTGTGTGTGTGTGTGTGTGTGTGTGTGTGTGTGTGTGTGTGTGTTTAAGAGAGTGATAACAGAAGGTGACCAGATAACATCCAACACTGACCTTCTGCACGGTGGAGTCCAGATCTTTACACAGGTCAAGGATTTTCATAAAGCCTGAATATCCTGTCAGCTCTGTGTAATGGCACCTGTAAACACACACACACACACACACACACACACACACACACACACGTGGTTACATAATGTTCGATTTACAAAGATTAAAAATGAGACTCAAAAAAGCACAAATAATTGGTATTAACTGCAAAAAAGTATTACACATAAATAATACACTACACAGGCAAAAGTTTGTGGACACCTGACCATAGGATTAATATGTGCTTCTTATGGAACATCCCATTCCACATTTAGTCCCCATATACTCTTATAATAAGCTCCACTCTTCTAGGAAGATGTGCCACTTGATTGTGTGGAGAATTCTATGAGATTTATTCAGCCACAAGTATGTTAGTAAAGTCAGGTACTGCTGTAGGTGAGATGAGGAGTTTCCTGGGGTGCAGTCAATTCATTATATTTATCAGTGTTTAAAGCAGGAGACCGTCCACTCCAACCCATGTATCTTCCTAGAGCTGGATTTGTGCACAGAGACATTGTCATGCTGGAACAGGTTTGAGTCTAGTAGTTCAAGGAAAATTGACATTCTAACGCCTCGAAAAACAATATATTATATATTTTATGTATAATCTTTTTTACATAAAAAAAAAACCTGTGGGTGCTGTTTATACTGTGAAAACATGCGCATAATGAGAATAATAATACTGAATATATACAATTATATGTAAACAGATTTTCTTTTCCTGATCTGACTCTACCTCTACTCTACAGCTCTACCTCTGCCATGTTAATCTGTATTCTATGTTCACCGATATTGGTCAATCTGAAAGATTTCTTTGTACTCCTCCGGCTGGTATGAGCAGTTCAGACACAGAACAAGATTTGAGAGTTTATTGACATACGGATCACCGTACAATGAGAATCTTACTCTGTGAGTTCTCCAAGCAGCCTATGACATGACAGTGTACATAAAATTATAAAGGACATATGGAAAAAGTTTGGAACCACCAGGTCTCAAGGTTTTTGAGAGTTCCTTTTTATTTCTTTGCAATAATCTCTGTAAAAGGTCAAAAGAAGTTTGGAGGTTTGGAGGCTGATTCCGGAAAATGAAAGGAACCAACATGGCAACCATTCCATACTTAAACATTGTAGACGAAGCATACGGAGTGTACGTCCGAGCGTTATTTAGAGAACAAACAGTCTTCTGGAGTGATATCGATCATGGAATGACCTTTCCAGTCACTGCACCTAAATCCTATTGCACTTCTCTGGGATGAACAGGATTGGAAAGAAATAAGTGTGTAAAGGGGGGGATTTTTCAATGAGAAAATGAAGTCTGGAAATTCTATATATTTGTTTGTTCAAAGGAAATCTTCATAACTTTAAATGGGAGAATTTGTTGTATAGAATCTGTTCATGTTGTTATTTACATATTCTCTACACCACAGGTGTCAAACTCAAGGCCCGTCGGCCGAATCCAACCCGCCTCGCCTTTTTATTTGGCCCGCGAGATTTTCAAGTGCGTATGATTTTCTCAAATAAGGTTTATTTAAAGCGCACACTGAGAACTACATATAGACTACATATCTGACGATGCAATTCCATTTTGTGACCTGCGAAGTCACGTCCCGTCCCTAGAGGGCAGTGTTTCTAATTAAAATTTTTACAGCGGAAATTTGAAATATCAACAATCTTCTGAAGGGAGACAATTTAATGAAAGATGGGAAAGCGAATATTCGGTATGTTCGTGTTTTAGGCAGACTAAGCGGTGTGTATTCTGTGTTATGAGGCAGTGTCGGTGGTGAAGGAGTAAGTTTTTCTAGAAAAACATAGAATCATCCGAGAACTAAAATGCACACTGCAGGAAATGTTTACTAAAACTACAGCCAAAAATGTTCAATCTTTAAACTCTTTGGTCCACAACTAAAACTGTAGTGCTTTAGATTTCAGCCCCTTATGTGATTGGTCTACACAGAATGATACAGGAAGCAAAAAGCACATCTAGTGACAGGCAGGTCTGAGGACAGAAACTCCTTGTTGACGAAAAAATGCAAACAAATAGCAGGAACGCTACAGTAGCGCAAAACATCCACTCTTTACATCCGTGGTGAGGAGAAAAGCATCTCAGATCGCACTAGAATTCAAACACTGAGGTGGGCGATTTACATCAGGACACTACATTGGGTTCCAATCGTGTAGGACACAAACAGACTCTGAAGAAGAGCTTTTGACTTGCTACTGACCGTGTTACTGTAACAGTGTGTGCAAACACCAGTTTTCGATTTATTTCACTGATTTCTGAAAAGCTTCATTACATCAACCTGAGCAATTTCCACATGAGGCCATGTAAGCAACAATCTGAAAACAATTAATCATGGTCAGTTTCTCTGAAACACAATAAGCAAAGATGGCGGACGAACACAATTCTACACGCCCATGTCAACTTCCCCTGAAAAAGCATATAACAGACGTCATTCAAGGCTGAATGAAGAGAACGAGTGACAATGACAGTCGCATTTGGAACGAATTAGGAACGAATCTCACGAATGTGGATAAAGTCAACGGGTATTTGGACACGAGTCTGCTGAGGAGGGTACTTTTCACTCTCTATGACTGGTATTTGCTTTCTGCTCAAATTTATACCATGTTACTTCAGAAAGCCGAAGTAAGTCCGATCTGAAGCTTAGAATAAATTATAGAACATCAGAGCAATACAAAGACAATATCGTAGATATCTAATCTAAATTTACATTTATGGCATTCAGGTTAAGAGCCTTGCTCAGGGGCCCAGGAGCCCAGGTTCCTCCACCAGCTTCCTTTAGCTGCATGTACCAGATTTAAAACCTACAAGCCTAAAAATGGCCCAGCACCTTCCTATCTCTGCGACCTCATCACTCCTCGCACTGTATCACGCTGTCTGAGATCCTCTAGCACCACTCGACTGGTACCACCTTCTCTCAGGATGAGAGGCTCTCCTCTCTCTTCTGGCACCGAGGGGGTGGAATAAACTTCCCCTAGAAGTCCCTGGCTATCTTCACGCGACAGGTGAAGACCTTTCTCTTAAATAAAACACTGAAACACTTACACTAACACTTTCCAAGTTTGCTTCGTTTAAAAAAACCTCACAACCGAGTTGTAGTCGGATTTATCTTAAGGTTGAAATCTGGCGTACCAGTATAGATTTATTCACTGATAGATAAATGCCTCAAGTGTAAATGTAGTGCAGGTTCATACTGATCTGGAGCACATTTTACCCGCAGTCAGATCCAGAAATGCTACATTCCTCCTGACTCAAGTCTTTTCCCTTTAAGCGTTAGCTAATGCAGAAAGCGTGCATCTGGGATTTGTCCAGGGAGATATGACGAGGGCTGAAAACAGAACCAGGACAATCTACTCAACTAACTTACAAACTGTAAGACTGTCAGCTAATTTATACACTATATTTCCAAAAGTATTGGGTCACCTGACCTTTCTTGCCATATGTGGTTCTTTTCCAAACTGTTACCACAAAGCTGGAAGCACTCAATTGTACAGGATGTCTTTAAAAGGTGCTATAATAACATTTAGCTTTCACTTGAACTTGGAAACCCAAACCTGTTCCACTATGGTGATGCCCCTGTGCACAACGTGAGCTCCTTGAAAATCTGGTTTACATGCTTTGGAGATGAAGATCTTGATTGGCCTGCTATAGAGCTCTGATCTCATCCCTACCAAATACCTTTGGGATGAATGTGAACGCTGACTGCACCCCAGGTCTCCTCACCTACATCAGTACCTGCCTTTCGTAACATAAAATTTTGTAACATTTTGTACCATCAGGTCAGAGCTCTATAGCAGGAGATCTTCCATGCCAACTCATTGAAATCAGATCTTCATGGAGCTGGCTTTGTAGCATCCAAAGAAATCCAATACAATTGTGTGGCTCCTATTTTGTTTTAACGTTTTAGGGAGGGAGCACATTTAAGTTGGTATAAAAAAGTTTCCAGACTAACTGCTAACTGGTGCTATTCTGACGAGCTCAAGCCCTGAAAATGCCGACACCATTAGGCAACTCGTGCATGATGATCGTCGGAGAACAATCCACATGATCTCACTTCCACACTCACCCTGCTCGCCAGATTTGCCTGTGGAATTTGCGATTTCCAGAATATAAAGATCCGACACGATTTACAGAAGGAGCTCAACGTGCTTCGATATGACGACTTCCAGAACACATTCCAGAAGTAACAGGAATGCTGGGAGAGCTGCATTGCTGTGCAAGAGAACTATTATAATGGTGATGGTGTGTAAACATAGATAAATAAAATACTTTTTTTCTTTTTTTGTAAAGAGAGCAAATCTGGAAACTTTTTGATGCCACCTCGTATGGTGGGAAAAGTCGATACTTTGGTTCATGCGGTGTGGCATAAATTCAGTTTCAGCATGTTGGAAGATATTACACCATAGCGAGGTTATATACTCGAATCTGATTGGTCAGAAAGTGTGCAGTATCACTCTTGATGTCGCTTTTCATGATTGTGTGTGTGTGTGGTACCTGTTGAGCAGAGAATACAGGGCCTTGGCTGCGACGATGAGGTCCAGCACCAGCTGCAGTTCCTGATTGGGCACTTTGGTGGTCCTGTGGCCGTCATACGTGTTGGCTCGCCATCGACCCTGAATACCCATCTGCAGCGAGTGAGCCACAGCATGCAGCTTCTCCGCGACAGTGCATACGCTCTCTCCGCCCAGACCATACGTCTACAGAAAAACACACACTTTTACTTATTAGAATATGCCATTTGCAGAACAATTTGCTATTGTTCTTACTGAGCTGTGCTGTATTGTGTCTGATTATGTTTTAACACTAGGTGTGTAACGGTAAACATATTCGTACCAAAAGGTTTCGGTACGAGACTTCGATCTTCAGTAAACTCAAACTTTCCTGTAACCAAGTTTTTACATGGATTCGCAATATGTTATGGATTCACCTTATGTACAGCTTCAAGAATTTCTCTTAAAAGGAGAACGTCCTGAAAGTTCCACATATCAAGGGAGTTAAATGAATAAACGAAGAATGAAAGGAATAAATTGGTTTATGAATAAATCAAAGAAATGTGTAAATAACTATCTTGCTTGTTTCCGAAATTCAGACATTTGTTAAAGTATGCTGAAAAAAATAAAACAGTTAAATAGAATATAACTTTGGAAAAAATATACATATATATATATATATAGACATCTGTTATTATTTTATTTTATTATTATTATTATTATTATTATTATAATTATTATAATTATTACCCAAATGGGGTCTAACAAATGTAAAAGATTTATTTTATATATATATAATTCATTTTATTTGTATATATTTTGTTGTTTATTTGAACCAAGCAGGCATTTTATTTTAAATTGTAAAAAAAAAATATATAAATAAATAAATAAATAAAGTAAACTTTTTACGTTCAGAATTGTTGATAATAAAAAAACACGTAAAAAAAACCCCCACCAATTTTATACTTTGCATTTCTTGCCCCTAACTGTTCCAAAATTGTACCGACCCGTGACTTAAAAACCGACGTACATATCGAACTGTGTTGTGTGTACCGTGATGTTTAACACACACGGATATTATGTTCAGTTTACACAGTAAATTTCAAAACACAGAAACATTCAGCGTAAAGACCTTCGTCTTTGAGTCAGACTTTGCGCTCACAGACCTCTTAAAATCTTCGGGGCCTTGTCAGGAAAATGACTGTCCATTACTTGCTTTGTCCCCTCAAGATGTTCTCCCTTGTTTGACAGATTAATAATTACCCCCCACCCCACCCCCCCCACCCCCCCCCCCACACACACACACACACACAGGACATGTCAGAAGTAATACGAGGTACCAGAGTGCATAGTTTTTCCACCGCGTCCAGAATGAGTTCCTGGTGTCCGATCTTGTGTACGCCGAGCTTTTCGAGTTGCTGTGAAGATAACTGGAGCAGATCCATCCCACTCAGTTGCCATTGTTCTAATGAGTACTGCTGCAGAGACGCGTTCAGACCTGCACACAGCGCACACAAAAATGATCCGTGACGAAACAATTTCTGAAATGACCAATGAGTCATGATACTCTACATACAGAAGCCCAACAGTGTCCTGGCTAATTAAATAACAGGCTTCCAGAAATAACAGAATTCAGCATCTTCATGGATATTACACTACAGGCAGCCACGTGATGTGAAGGCTAAAATATGATTGGATATAAACTGTATGAAAGAAGAGAATAGACTATTGGTATTAATTTATTACATACAGTGGGGCAAAAAAGTATTTAGTCAGCCAACAATTGTGCAAGTTCTCCCACTTAAAAAGATGAGAGAGGTCTGTAATTTTCATCATAGGTACAATTCAACTATGAGAGACAAAATGAGAAAGGAAAATTCCAGAAAATCACATTGTCTGATTTTTAAAGAATTTATTTGCAAATTAGGGAGGAAAATAAGTATTTGGTCAACTACAAAAAAACAAGATTTCTGTCTCTCACAGACCTGTAAATTCTTCTTTAAGAGACAGCTCTGTCCTCCACTTGTTACCTGTATTAATGGCACCTGTTTGAACTTGTTATCAGTATAAAAGACACCTGTCCACAACATCAAACAGTCGGACTCCAAACTCCACTATGGCTAAGACCAAAGAGCTGTCAAAGGACACCAGAAACAAAATTGTAGACCTGCACCAGGCTGGGAAGACTGAATCTGCAATAGGTAAGCAGCTTGGTGTGAAGAAATAAACTGTGGGAGCAATTATTAGAAAATGGAAATCATACAAGACCACTGATAATCTCCCTCGATCTGGGGCTCCACGCAAGATCTCACCCCGTGGGGTCAAAATGATCACAAGAACGGTTAGCAAAAATCCCAGAACCACACGGGGGACCGAGTGAATGACCTGCAGAGAGCTGGGACCAAAGTACCAAATGCTACCATCAGTGACACACTACGCCACTAGGGACTCAAAACCAGCAGTGCCCGACGTGTACCCATGCTTACGGCAGTACATGTCCGGGCCTGTCTGAAGTTTGCTAGAGAGCATTTGGATGATCCAGAAGAGGATTGGGAGAAGTTTATATGGTCAGATGAAACCAAAATAGAACTTCTTGGTAAAAACTCAACTTGTCGTGTTTGGAGGAGAAAGAATGCTGAGTTGCATCCAAAGAACACCATACATACTGTGAAGCATGGGGGTGGAAACATCATGCTTTAGGGATGTTTTTCTGCAAAGAGACCAGGACGACTGATCCGTGTAAAGGAAAGAATGAATGGGGCCATGTATCGTGAGATTTTGAGTGAAAACCTCCTTCCATCAGCAAGGGCATTAAAGATGAAACGTGGCTGGGTCTTTCAGCATGACAATGATCCCAAACACACCGCCCAAGCAACGAAGGAGTGGCTTCGTAAGAAGCATTTCAAGGTTCTGGAGTGGCCTAGCCAGTCTCCAGATCTCAACCCCATAAAAAAATCTTTGGAGTGAGTTGAAAATCCGTGTTGCCCAGCGACAGCCCCAAAACATCACTGCTCTAGAGGAGATCTGCATGGAGGAATGGGCCAAACTACCAGCAACAGTGTGTAAAAACCTTGTGGAGACTTACAGAAAACTTTTGATCTCTGTCATTGCCAACAAAGGGTATATAACAAAGTATTGAGATGAACTTTTCTTATTGACCAAATACTTATTTTTCATTTTCCAAATCGAACAATGTGATTTCCTGGATTTCTTTTTCTCATTTTGTCTCTTATAGTTGAAGTGTACCTATGATGAAAATTACAGGCCTCTCACATCTTTTTAAGTGGGAGAACTTGCACAATTGGTTGCTGACTAAATACTTTTTTGCCCCACTGTATTCATGGTAAAAAAATATATGAAAATGCAAGTCAGTGATTGTAACAGTGTTTAGGCCAGCAAAAAAAAGCCTTGCTGACCCTGATGGCCTGCCACAGTATGCAGAAAGCTGATATCCATTCCAGTAGAGGAAATGAACACCAGTGCACTGCTAGAAGAAGTTAAAAAATCTGAACACGCTGATTTGACTCAACCACTACGTGCTGTTATAGTAAAATTATCGCCAGACCTCACTCCGCACATGCCAGTACCGTAATTTCCGGACTTTAAAGCACACCCATATATAAGCCGCACCCACTGAATTTGAAAAAGATTTTTATTTTAAACATAAATAAGTGTCTACACTGAAACTAATGAACTTTACACAGGCTTTAATGAAAGATAATGTCTGTTACAGGGTGTAACGTATGAAATATGTTGTGGCTCCTTTAAGAGCAGAGCGTTATTTTAAAAATAGGTATTACTGCATGTGTGCAAGACCGAGGATTATGTCCTTATTATTTTCTGATGCTCATTTCTAAGTTTCTTTGACTAACCCGTAACGCTGTTGCCAAGAAAAATAAAAAAGCACGAATTTTGGAAACCTGTCTGTGCTTATATGATTTCTTTTGCAACTGGAATTAGCGAGCTCTCCCTTCACCCAGACTCAACGCGTTACAACGGCTTGTATCTAAACAGTAGCCTACCAAGAAAGTAATTGTTCACTGTCTTCCTCCTTCCTTTTACAACTATTTCTCTCGGGAGTTTTTCTTTTGGCATTGTCGTGCGTTTAAAAAGCTTTTCTCCCGATGCCGTGCAGCTCAGAACACAGGTGAGGTGCGTTTTTTCGTTTCCGTACGGAAATTTAATTGGTCTAATGTTATGTCGCTCATTTTTTTGGCTCGAAGTTTGTGAAACCGGGAAAAACCCAGGAAAAATCCATAAATTAGCCGCTTCGTTGTTTAAGCCACGGGGTTCAAATCGTGGAAAAAAGTAGCGGCTTATAGTCCGGTAAGTTTTTTTGGATTGCTATCGAGTGTTCCATGAAGCTCCATAAAAATATACTTTACATTGGTTGAAGTGTAAAATCTCCTGCTATAGATCTCTGAACTCAACCCTATTGAACACTAATGAATGTTAACACTGGCTGCACCCCAGGTCTCCTCACCTCACCTACATCACTACATGACTGGTGGACCTGAGTGGAGGTTACTATTAGGGCAAAAGTGGAATAAGGTGTTTAAAAAGCGTTATGTCCACAAACTTTTGTCTACTGATTTACACCTTAATATATGATAAATCGGGTACTCTCACTATAAAGTATTACCATTTTTATTATTACGATTTTACAATATGTTTCTATTTTTACTTTTTTTTTTCATTCACTTAAACTAGGAGAGCCAAACTTGTTCCTCTAGGATTAAATGAATTAAAACTGATCCTTGGGATTATTTTACTATAACATCTCTCCCTGAAAGCTTTCTCTTTCTCACCTACATTAATATATACATATATTAGAGCTGTCATTCTCTTGCCTTCTTCTGGAGTAGTAGTTGCTGTTGTTGTTGTTGTTGTTGTTGTTGTAGTAAAACCAGTATAGTTGTTGTAACAGTAATAGTATTTGTAGTTATAGTAGTTGTACTGGTATTCATAGTAGTACTTGTAGTTGTAATACTCGTAGTAGTATAAATAGTTATAGTAATAATATTTGTAGTAGTTTTTCTGATAGTAGAAGTTGATGTAGTACTAGTAGTTGTTTGGAGAAGGAGAAGTAGAAGACTTTGTTGTAGTAATTGAAATAGTAGTTTAAGTAGTAAATGTAGTAGTAGTAGTAAAAGTTGTATTCGTAGCAATAGTAACAACAATAATAATAATAGTCATTGTTGCAATAGTAGTATCTATAATAGCAGTAATACTAGTATTAGTAGTTGTTATAATAGTAGTAGTACTAGTAGTAGTTAATGTAGTAATAGTTGTAGTAGTTGTTGGAGGAAGAAGGAGAAGTAGTAGTACTAGTCTTTGTTGTTGTTGTTGTTGTAATAGTAGTTCTTCTAATAGTAGTAGTTGTAGTTGTAATACTCGTAGTATTAAAAGTAGTTATAGTAATTATATCTGTAGTAGTGTTTCTGATAGTAGTAGTTGAAGTAGTACTAGTAGAAGTTGTTGTTGTAATAGTAGTTGTTCTGATAGTAGTAGTAGTAGTTGTTGTAATTGAAATAGTAGTTTAAGTAGTAATTGTAGTACATGTTTTAGTAGTAACAGTAGCTATAATACTAGTAGTAGCTGTATTTGTAGTAATAGTAATAATAAAAGTAGTAGTTGTAATAGTATTAGCAGTAGCTATAATAGTAATACTAATATTAGTAGTTGTTGTAATAGAAGTAGTAATAGTACTAGTTGTTTGGAGAAGGAGGCGTAGAAATCTTTGTTGTTGTAATTGAAATAGTAGGTTAAGTAGTAATTGTAGTAGTAGTAGTTGTATTCATAGTAATAGTAGCAATAATAGTATAAGTTGTAATACTAGTATCAGTTGTTGGAGAAGGAGAAGTAGAAGTCTTTGTTGTTGTTGTAATAGTAGTTGTTCTGATAGTAGTAGTAGTTGTAGTAATTGAAATAGTAGTTTAAGTAGTAATTGTAGTAGTAGTAGTCATAGTAGTACAAGTTTTAAAAGTAACAGTAGCTATAATACTAGTAGTAATAGTAGCAGTAGTTGTATTTGTAGTAAAAGTAAGAATAATACCATTAGTTTTAATAGTAGTAGTAATACTAGTATTAGTAATTATTGCAATAGTAGTAGTACTAGTAATAGTTCATGTAGTAATAGTTGTAGTTGTTGGAAAAGGAGAAGTAGAAGTCTGTGTTGTTGTTGTTGTTGTTGTTGTTGTTGTTGTTGTTGTTGTTGTTGTTGTAATAGTAGTTGTTGTAATAGTAGTTGTTCTGATAGTAGTAGTTGTATTCGTAGTAATAGTAGCAATAATAATAGTAGTAGTTGTAATAGTAAGAGCAGTAGCTATAATAGTAATACTAGTATTAGTAGTTGTTGTAATAGTAGTAGTTAATGTAGAAGTACTAGTAGTAGTTGTAATAAAAGTAGTAATATTAGTACTAGTATTAGTAGTAGATTGTGAGGTGTAGTTGTGTTAGTAATAGTATTTTAAGCAGTAATTGTAGTAGTAGTTAGTATTCATAGTAATAGTAACAATAATAATAGTACTAGTTGTAATAGTAAGAGCAGTAGCTATAATAGTAAAACTAGTATTAGTAATTGTTGTAATAGTACTAGTACTAGTAGTAGTTAATGTAGAAGTACTAGTAGTAGTTGTAATAAAAGTAGTAATATTAGTACTAGTATTAGTGGTATATTGTGAGGTGTAGTTGTGGTAGTAATAGTAGTTTAAGCAGTAATTGTAGTAGTAGTTAGTATTTGTATTAATAGTAACAATAATAATAGTAATAGTTGTAGTAGTAGTAGCAGTAGCTAAAATAGTAGTAATACTAATATTAGTAGTTGTAATAGCAGTGGTTCTAGTTATAATAATAATAACAGTATTAGTTATAGCAATAGTAGTAATTGCAATAATAGCAGTAGTAGTATTAATAGTAGTAATAGGGCTTGTTGTTTTAATAGTAAAAGCAGTAGTTGTAGTAGTAAAACTGTGCTTTTTCTTGTAAATAAGGAGGTAAAAGATGACCGTTTTGGGTCACCATACACATTAGTGAGGCCCATTTAAATAAATGAAGTAGAGCGTGTGAACAGGGATGTAAAGCTTCGAGCTTCCTACGAAACATAACTACTGATGTACACTCAGCTACATTTCAATACATAAACATAACCATAAACATAAACAGATTTCTCTTTTATAGTATAAAATCTCTTAATCTTAATAATATCTCTTTCCCACAGAGAAGGTAAAGAGGCTGTAAAGGTTTTTGCACTTCAATTTGCACAGCAAAGAAACGTTGCAACAAAACAAAACAGTGATTGAAATGATAGTAATAATGTATATTTGTGAATATTAGTGTATATTGTAGCAGTAAACATGTGACTGTAGATGTCTGGTCACATTCTTGTCAGTGAAATGCATTGAAAGCTGTTTGGGCCAGTTGATACTCGCAGTGAGTGTAGAGCCAACTCCCAACACTGTGTGTGTGTGTGTGTGTGTGTGTGTGTGTGTGTGTGTGTGTGTGTGTGTGTGTGTGTGTGTGTGTTTCATAAACAGAGACCGGAAACAAGGTATACTAGGTATGTTCTGACTAGTATTTGGACTTTGCATATGTGTGTGTGTGTGTGTGCGCGCGTGTGTGTGTGTGTGTGTGTGTGTGTGTGTGTGTGTGTGTGTGTGTGTGTGTTTTATAAACAGAATGGAAATAAGATACTAGGTATTTTTTGACAAGCATTTACACTTTGGTTGTGTGTTCCATAATCAGAAAAAGCAATGCTATAAGACACTAGGTCAGTTCTGTGTGTGTGTGTGTGTGTGTGTGTGTGTGTGTGTGTGTGTTGTTTACACCGAGTTATATAAAACACGATCACACACTCGTTCACTTCCTCATTCCTGCTCTCCGCCATCCCTGGGGATTGAACTCGGTTTCTATTTGATCTTTTCTCCGCCTGCCGTCACCTCTCTCTCTCTCTCTCTCTCTCTCTCTATCCCTCTCTCTCTCTCCGCCTGCAGTCCCCTGTGTGTAGGGAAGAAAGTTGTACCTCGGAGCCAGGCGCTGACTCTCTCAGAGCTCCAGGTCGTCGGAGGCTCCATGAGCGTGTGTGAGGAGCGTGTGATCCCGTCCCAAAGCCGGAGCGCTGAGCCGGACTTCTCCCGATCACCAGCTCCTGCTGCCGCCAGCACAAAAGGTGGTTTCTACTGAAACCACACCCACATCCAGGTAGACCACGCCCACTTACAGGTACCGCGCCTCCGAAAAACCAATAGCGTGTCGGGTATGCAAATTATGATAATAATAACAATAAGCAGAAGAAGAAAAAGAAGAAGAAAAAGAAGGAGAAAAAGAAGAAAAAGAAGGAGAAAAAGAAGAAGAAAAAAAAGAAGAAAAAGAAGAGAGGAAAAAGAAGAAGCAGAAGAAGAAGCAAAAGTAGAAGAAGAAGAAGAAGAAGAAGAAGAAGAAGAAGAAGAAAAAGAAGAAGAAGAGGCAAGAGAAGAATAAGAGAAGAAGAAAAAGAAGTAGAAGAAGAAGAAGAAGAAGAAGAAGAAGAAGAAGAAGAAGAAGAAGAAGAAGAGAAGAATTAGTGGTGGACGACGTACAAAAAACATGTTTTCTTCAGGTGTTGCAACAGCAGATCATCAGTCTCCATACTCGCCTGTCCTCTTCACCTGCATCTTTCAAACCAACTACCTGCATGTCTTCTCTCAACACATCTATAAACCTCCCTTTTGGTCTTCAAGTCAAGTCAAGTTTATTTCTATACGCTTTAACAACAGACATTGTCTCAAAGGAGCTTTACAGAATTTAACAGTTAAGGTGAATGGTGTGTATTTATCCCTGATGAGCAGCCGTGGCGACTGTGGCAAGGAAAAACTCCCTTAGATGTTATGAGGAAGAAACCTTGAGAGGAACCAGACTCAAAAGGGGAACACATCCTCATCTGGGTGACATCAAGAGTGTAATTATAGTCTTTAAACAATACAGAACACTGGAGAGTGAGAACTAACATGAGCACTGGAGTGTACGATTATGAGTGATGTTCTTTCTACAGTCTTATACAGTCATTTAAGGTTGTAGAACCAGGAGCTACTGAGCAACTCATAAAATAGCGTAACATTTGTGATCATCACAGATCCAACACCAGCTTCTCCATGCCAGAGCCTTCAAACACTCAAGGCATCTACTTCTTTAAAGGTCCACAATCTTCTTGAGGTGGGACGTGACTTGAGCTGGCGCAACCTCAGGATTTCTCGGGATCTTCCTCTTTTCCTCCTTCCTGGTAGCTCCATCCTCAGCATTCTCCTAACGATATACCCCATGTCCCTCCTCTGCACATGTCCAAAACCTCTCAATCTCACCTCCCTCACCTTGTCTCCAAAATTTCCTACATGCCTACATGAAGCTGGTGTTGGATCAATGATGATCTTAGATGTTGAGCTGTTTTATGAGTTGTTTAGTAGCTCCTGGTTGCATAAAATCTAATGACTTTATAAGACTGTAGAAGGATCATTACTTTTTACATCATTACTCATTACTCCGATACTCATGGTGGTTCTCACACTCTGGTGATCTGTATTGTTTTAGATTTATAACCACACTCTTGATATCACCTACACGAGGATGGATTCCCTTTGTGAGTCTGGTTCCTCTCAAGGTTTCTTCCTCATAACATCTAAGGGAGTGTTTCCTTGCCACAGTCGCCCCAGCCTTCTCACAAGAGATAAACAAACATTATTCACTTTAACTTTGTAAAGCTGCTTTGAGACAATATTTATTTACAGTGATCTTCAAGGATTTTATTTGGGAATCCAGTCCACTGCAGATGCACATACTGTAACCATTTACACACTCATTTCCACCCAGGGGGCATCACAAACCTGTCAATCCACCTCCATGCCTGTTTTTAGAATGTGAGAGGAAATCGGAGAACATCAAGGAAACCCAGTCAGACATGGGGAGAACTTGCACAACTCCAAACAGACTGTAACCTGAGCTCAGGATTATTTTGGAGACCCCGAGGCTGAAGCAATGGTATACAATCTAATACCTTGTTTAGCTGTTCCGGGCGTCTGGAGCATCAGGATCATGCTTTGCCTGGAATTCTTTAGATTCTCTATAAATTCTTGACATGAACGTTCAGGTGTAAGGGCACATCCTCTGATTAATACAGTTTTAAATCAAGTTCGTTTTCAGGTAACTGAATCTTCTGACGTAAGTGGAGCTCGTCCGTGACTGGTTGTACTGAAGCCATGCAAAATGCCGATCGTTCATGTAAACAAGTGCCAACAGGTCAGTCTGTGATCAAGCGTTACAAACCCATTTGCATCATATGCACATTTGTGCTTCAGTGTTGTGTCTGTGGACAAGCAAGTGGAGAAAACCTTAGGTTGGAGAAGTGGGAGCTCAGGAGTTAAAGCTCTGGGTTACTCATCAAATGGGTGGGGGGGTTCAAGCCTCAAGGACCCTTTGTGCTCCAGGGTTGCTGGAATCATGGCTGACCCCAGCTTCCTAACATCACTGAGATACGTGAAGAAAGAATTTCACTGTACTGTAATTTCATTATGTCATTTTAGCCCTTACCAGGACAAATACACACAGGATTGAGAAGTGAGAAGCACCATGTCAAGGGTTATGGCGAAGGGTCTGATACGTGTGGGTTATTGAGGCGTAGGTCAAAAAAGATCTCTACCCACACACAAACACACACACATACGCACACACAGATGTTGAAGGGCCTGCTATCAGGTATGAGCTGGACTTTATGGTGCTCCACCCTCTGTTTCAACAGGCTAATGTTTCACAGAAAGTCATTCCGAATTCTTCACGTGGAAAAAGCAGCGTTTCATGGAAGCGTTTTTTTTTTTTTTTTTTTTTTTTTTTTTTTCAGAAGACGCCTCACCAGAGAGCAACGAACAAAAAGAACAACAGGCAGTTTTCTTCTGAAAGAGCTCGTGTTGAGCTCGTGTTCTGAAATGAAACAAAATGACTGGATATCATAATTATAGAACATATACGTGTTGATTACCCTGATTTTCCACTCATATGTGGTTCTTCCTCAAACTTTTACCACAAAGTCGCAGCCACACAACTGAAAGGATGCCTCGCATGAAGACCCAAATTTGTTGTTTCATGAACATATGCTTTACATGGTTTGGAGTAGAAGATCTGCTGCTGTAGAGCTCTAAATCCTATTAAGTTTCTTTTCGGCTTCTCCCGTTAGGGGTCGCCACAGCGGATCCTCCGCACGTTTTGATTTGGCACATGTTTTACGCTGGATGCCCTTCCTAACGCAACCCTCCCCAATTTATCCGGGCTTGGGACCGGCACTAAGAGTGGCTGGGGATGGTTCCCTGACCGGGAATCGAACCCGGGTCGCAGCAGTGGGAGCGCTGCATCTTAACCACTAGACCACCAGGGGACCTAGAGCTCTAAATCCTATTGAACACCATAAATATGAACGCTGACTGCACCCCCAGGAACCTCCTTACTTCCACAAAATCTACTGAAACATTAAATCCCAGAAGATCTAAGATTGTTATAACAGCACATGAAGGACTGAATGTGGACTAGAACATATAGAAAACACTTATTTGCTTCCTTTTCAGTCAGTTTTTCAGCACTTGGCCATCAAAAATGTTTATCACGAAACTTGTCACAGTGTTGATTCACAGTTTGCTCTGAATACACAGTATAAAGTCCACAAGTAGGTTTGGAAATCTTCTGATTGTAGTGCACATCATCATGTCTGTATAGTTGTGTGTACAGAGAGCTGAAGCACAAACCTGGAGACTGAACACTATATATGAAAAAGTTTCTGGACACCCGACCATAAGATCAGTGTTTCTTTTTGAAAATCCCATCCCAGGGTCATTGTCATGCTGGAACAGGTTTTGGTCTCTGAGTTCTAATGGAAATTTGATGCTAATGTATCCAAAGACGTGTAACTTCTATGTTTGGAGAAGAAGCACATACTGTGCAAGTGGTAAAGTCAGGTGTCTCAATACTTTTGTTTTCATTGAACATTTCTAACCAGGATGTTATATATTGGCTTGTGTATTCATATTTGGATATAATCCAACTTCAATCACATTCAGTATAAACAAGTTTCAGTACCAAAAAAAAAAAGATGTTTAGAAGATGCTCAAGACATATTTTTTCAGAAGAAGAAAACCCTTCAGGATTTGTAGTTATTTAATCCTGCCACAAAATCTTGGGTGACTGGGTGAGTGAGGACACAAATGCAGGATGTCACAAGGGTATGGAAAAAACAGGCTTTAATAGAGAATAAGCAGAGCAATGGGGCAAAGGCAAAAACCGAGGTAAACAGTGCAATGCAGGGAAGAACCAAAACCAAAATCCAAAACAGTCCAAATTCAGAGAGCCGGCAAACAGAGCAACATAGGCAGAGCGGAAACAAAAACCAATAAACAGTTCAAAGTTCAAAACAGGTAACTAGGAAGGCAGAGCAGACCAGGGGTCAGGAACAGGAACAGGAGCAGGAGCAGGAGCAGGAGCAGTATAATCCAGCTAATACTTGAGAGGCACGATTATCCGGGGGCACGAAGAAAGTGTCACCGGCGGCCACAGCGGGGCTTGGGGTGAACTGCCACTGGGTAGAATGCCTTTGAGGTCATGAAAGGCCGAACGAAGCATGGAGCAAGCCTCCAGGTGGCTGCCCCAAGCACTTTCTGGGCGATGTGATGAGGCAGAGCAACGCCCTCTGCAGAGGTCTGAGGCGGAGCGACGCCCTCTGCGGAGGTCTGATGCGGAGCGACGCCCTCTGCGGAGGTCTGAGGCGGAGCGACGCCCTCTGCGGAGGTCTGAGGAGGAGCGACGCCCGCGGTCTGGACCATGTCGTCAGCAAAACCCAGGGGCCAGGCGAACACCTTGGAGAAACCCGGGGGTGGAGCAACGTAGACAGCAAGGATTGGGCCCTCGGTGGGACTCTGAAGCGGAGCGGCACCCTTGACAGGACTCTAAAGCGAAGCGCCACCCTCGGCAGGACACTGGAGTGGAGCGGCAGGATGGCAAGAGTAATCCTCAGGGACTTTGGAAGCCGGTGAGATAATCTGGCCTCGAGCTAAAGACTTGTGTGTCCTTAAATACCAAAAGACGCGGGAAAAACAGCAAGATGGCCGCTGACCCGGAAGTGCGGACCGCGGAACCAGAAGTGCGCGCCATGTGCCCGGAAGATCCTGAAAGTGTGGACTTCCAGTTCGCATCAGGCCACATTACACCACCCCATGACTAATTTTCTTTTAATAGCAGCATGCCCACTATTCCTTACACAACTTCTGATCTAACACCTAACTATTACATTCACACTGGATTTGTCACACACACACACACACACACACAAAACTGTACACTGAACCATATGCGGAGAAATGACCGAGAGCATAAAAAAAAAACATAAAAAAAAAAAATTGAAATACATAATAGAGTGAATAAATTTTACCAAATATGCACTTAAAAAAAAAATCTTACATGATGTTCATTCCAATATTACACATCACCCACTCTGGATATTTCAAAAGGCTGTGAATCCCCTCTCCAGGAGAGATCCATAACGTCTTCTGTAGGAGACAACAGTTGGCTTGAGATTGAAGGTCAAGCTGAAGAATGTGCTTGAGTCTTTGTGGACATGCCCTCCAATCACTTTAATGAGCTGCATGTAAAACGCCAACAAATGAATGTGTATTGAGACCTTAATCCATTATTCCATTATAAGGCACAAGTGAATATATACATATAATTTTGTATATTGTATATTTTCCACCTTTTTCAATCATTAAAAAACAAACAATAACGAAACAAGACTGTCAGGAATTAGTTTTTATCTGTTTCCCCACCAGAAGTTGCTATTATGTTGATGTGTCTATCATTAGTCGTCCATTGTTTTCACCTGTACCCTATTACACCAAGTGTATTTCAATTTAACTTTCCCTTCTGTCTCTGTACCTGGTTTGGTTGTTAATGTTATGTGGGATGTCTTTTGGGTGTCCGTGTATCTCTGGTCCTATCTCAAGTTGGCCCTGTGCAAGTTTTTGTGCTTTTTTTGTGTGTGTATTTACAATTTTGTGTATTTAAAGTTTTGTGTATTTCCCTAACAAGGCGTCTCTAAAAAATGATTTATGATGTGGCAAGGGACTAAAAATTATGAAGGGTGGCAACATCGGAGCAAGCATCCCTGCATGGTGTTTGAGGACTCAAGGAATGATATACATGTTCAGTGTATTCACTGTAATACTGATGTGTGACTGACTTTACCTGAGCCTGATATCTGGATTGGAAAGACATAAATAGTGTCTTGAGTTCTTAGCAAACCTGTATGCCAATTTTAATTTATTAAGCATGAAAAACATTTGAAAATCATGTACTGGTTTACTTAAGTCAAAAACACAACAAAAACAAAGAAACCCTTATTAAAATCAGCATATCGACAGACCCCACCAAATGTGGTGATGTCACATGACAAAAGTTCAATCCTGACGACGCAAATGTCCTGAACGAAATACTTTTGAAAATAGTTTAGAGTTAAACTGTTAGTCATTAATACATGCGAAGATATCATCAAAATTAACACTATTAATTCGGGCTGTCAATCGATTATAATATTTAATCGCGATTAATCGCACGATTGTCATGGGGTAACTCGTAATTAATCACAACTTTTATCTGTTCTAAATGTACATTAAATGAATACTTTTTCAAGGTTTTAAAACTTAAGTCAATATGGATAAAAATCTATGCTTTATGCAAATGTTTGTTTATTATTAGTGAAAACTCATGAAGCATGGAGACAAAATATACTTGTAAATGTTTTAAAGTTATTATGGTGTTTAAAATGATGGAAATCGTCAGCACACCAAACTGAACCTTTGCTATGTTTCCACACGGACGGCTTTAATTGCCGGATTTGCGCATCATGGCGGATTTTGTTAAAAACATGCTTAGAGATTAAAAAAATTTTTTGGGGAAGTTTAGATTTTTTATATCTGAGTAAATGTTGAGAATTAATTTGTGTTGCGTTGAAGGTTTTCATTTCACCTCTTTTATATTAATTATATAAATATATATATATATATATTAAAAAAGTCAAACAGAAATGCCTGCTGCGATAATCTCGCATTATTAAAATTTGTGAATTTGTGTTATTAACTCGTTCATTTTGACAGCCCTAGTAATAATAATATATAATATACTTACGTGTACATTTACACAAATGTTACAGTTCGTTAAGAGAGTCATTTTTTTGTGATCAGTGATCAGGCTGGTTGCATTGAATGGGTTTAATTCACCAAAACAAAGCAGTTTATATGAGTCGTTTCTTCAGACGGCGCTTAAATAGAAAGACTATATTTTATATTATATATACAGTGGTGTGAAAAAGTGTTTCTGATTTCTTATTTATTGCTTTAGAACAGGGGTCTCCAATCTTTTCCAGAAAGGGCCAGTGTGGGTGCAGGTTTTCATTCCAACCAATCAATGGTCACACCTGATAGTCATTGAAAATGAAGGTCATTAGATTTAAACAGGTAGAATTTGGTGTGGACTTGCTTGGTTGGAATAAAAACCTGCACCCACACTGGCCCTTTCTGGAAAAGATTGAAGACCCCTGCTTTAGAACCTTTTCCAGACTGATCAACCTCAATTACTTTCTTTCTCATTTGTTTCTGAATTTCTTTGGATCTCTTCATGATATCTAGCTTTTAAGGATCTTCTGGTCTACTTCACTTTGTCAGGCAGGTCCTATTAATTTCTTGATTGTGAACAGGTGTGGCAGTAATCAGGTCTGGGTGTGGCGAGAGAAATTGAACTCAGGTGTAATAAACCACAGTTTTAACACTTTTTCACACAGTGTAGTTTTGGATTTTGTTTTTCCTCAATAATAAAAACCTCCATTTAAAAACTGCATGTTGGGTTCACTTGTGTTCTCTTTTACTAATATTTAAATTAGTTTGATGATCTGAAACATTAAAGTGTGACAAACATGCAAAAAAATAAAAGAAATCAAGCACTTTTTCACACCACTGTATATAATATTCATAGGATTGATTCATGGGATAACATTGGGATAACAGTGCTGGGGTGGCAGATGGGGTGGCAATGCTTTTTCTTAGGCCGCCCCTGCCCTAGACTACACTTTGTCAGTTTTTTTTTTTTTGTAATTTTGTGGGTGGGTTTTTTTGTACTCTATTCTGTTGCTGTTCTTTATTTAGGCACCACTGCTGGGCCCTTAAGTGAGGCCCTGAACCCGTAACTACTTAGTTGTATCTTGTTGTAGATAAGAGCATCAGCCAAATTCTGTAATGTTAATCAAAAATTAACAAATTGAACAATGATGTTAAAATGCCAAGCAAAACAACCCTAAAAACAAACTAAATTGTCAAAGAACAAGGAACGTTATTTGCCTTTATTCGACGTTATCCACCCCCGCTATCTCCAAATTCTTACCTCTTTTCAATTTAAGAAAATACTGCTGCCAGAATCCATCCATCACTATATTTTTTTTCACTATATTTTTTATCAAGTGTCATGTGATTTATTCATGGTCTAAGCTTTGGCCTGTTTTTGACCCTGAACATATATTCCTCTGACACATTTATTACTTTTGGTAAATCACCTTTTTAGAAGCTAAGAGCAAAGTATATAGTGCTGATTCTAATCACACAGTAATCCCTATAGGGTGCCTGCAGGTTGAGTTCACTATCTGGGGAAAAAGGGAATGAAAAAGAGTGAAGGATTTACTGATGTACTGTTAATAAAGTGCATCAGAAAATCCTGAATGTTTCATAAACCGCAGTGTATTTTTTTAATGTTTATTCATCGTTATGTTTATTCTATAATATATATAAATGATCATGTGTCACCAGAACATTTTGCGACGTTTTTTCTCAGTGTCTTCGATCTTCCCCATCTGCAAATTTGGATTTGGCGAGAATTTTTGTTCCCAGGAACAGATTTTTTTTCGCACTTTCTTTTCGTGTCGTATTGCCGGATGAGGCAATAGGGAGGTGGGAGCTTAGTGCTTAAGGCATTGGACTTTGGATCTGAAGGTCATGATTTCAAATCTCACACCAAGCTGCAAATCCTGGGCCCCTAAACAAGGCCCCTAACCCCATATCTGCTCAGTTGTATGAATTAAATGAATGTAAGTCATGGCCCGGGTACAAATCCAGGCCAGGGAACCAACCCCAGCCATTAGGGTTGCACAAGCCAGTGCACTCTTAGTGCCGGTCCCAAGCCCGGATAAATGTGTTAGGTTGTGTTAGGAAGGGCATCCAGTGTAAAAACGTGCCAAAATGAACATGCGGATCATGAATACGGATGATCCGCTGTGGAGACCCCTAATGGGAGAAGCCGAAAGAAAGGTTAAGTCGCTGTGGATAGCTAGTGGACATGTACACTTAAAATCAGAGTGCATTGTGGGTACAACGGAGTTAATCACAATTTGGACACCACAACAAAATGTCCAACACGTGATGTAAGAACTATGTAGGAGTTAAAGAACGATTTAAGATAATATATTATATGATATTAAATTAAATTAAATTATAAAAAGAATAATAATGCTGCTGCTGCTGCTGCTGATGATGATGATGATGATGCTAATTATCATTAGTTTTCTTTTGTTTGTTTGTTTGTTTTATTAATTATTTTTATCATTATTATAACCATTATTGTTGTCCAGAAAACCAGGTCAAAAGCAGGTCCAGGCCAGAATGTTTCACAGCTAAAAAAATAGCTGACTGTAAATTAAGCAAGACTTCGCGAGAAGTAACTGGAAACGACGGTTAATACAGAATCTTCGAATGAGGAAGCGATATAGAAAATGACTAAAAGAACTGATTGTTCTTTTACCAACTAAATCAGAAAGCTGGTGCTCAACGCGGCTCTGCGAGTCCACGTTATTATTACGTTATATGTTGACTGACAACCTCCAGAAGTACATATCTGAATTTTTTCTTTTTTCTTTAGAAATGAGCTTCAACCTTCTCTCATCATATCTCTAATAACTAAGAATCGAAATTTCCTCATTTAGACATGACTCCAGGCCTGGTGTGTGTGTGTGTGTGTGTGTGTGTGTGTGTGTGTGTGTGTGTGTGTGTGTGTGAATACCACACATAGCTTCTGCATGTCTGAACTCGCTCCAGCTTACAGTAACAAACTTTGAAAGGAAAAGCATGTTCCGTATATTTGAGAAAAAAACATTGAAAGCCAGATCTCATTTCCAATAATACCGGAGTAAAAAAAATGAACGACAGAAAGAAAAAGGACAGGACGAAAGAAAAAAGAAAAGGATGATAAATCGTTTCTGTTCATATGATTTATATTTATGCCATTTGGCAGACACCGAATCCTCTCCATCCTCTACTACAGCTTTACTCATCTCTCCATCCTGTACTACTGATTAACTCATCTCTCCATCCTCTACTATTGCTTCAATCATCTCTTCATTATCTGCCACTGCTCCACTGATCCCTCCATCCTCTACCACTGCTCCACCTTCTGTCCATCCTCTATCACTGCTCCACTCATCCCTCTTCATCCTCTACCACTGCTTCACCTTCTGTCCTACTACTGCTTCAATCATCTCTATTATCTGCCACTGCATCAATGAAACCCTTATTCCTCCACTAATGTTACATTCTCTATACATCCACTACCACTGCTCCACCTTCTGTCCATCCTCCATCACTGCTCCATTTAACCCTTCATCCTCTACCACTCTTTCACACTCTGTTCATACTCTACCACTCCACATCATAAATGTAAATGGCTAAAATCTCGATTATACATGTCGAATCGTCACAGCTCCAGTACTTTTTCAATCTATTAACATTTATAGGATTTGGCAGATGCCCTTATCCAGAGTCACTTACATTCTTTATATAACTGGACCTTTCGCAGGTGGCGACTCGGCAGTGCCAGGATCTGAACTGAACCAGAGTCCCTGGACTTTCCAGGATTTTCTCTGATTATGCTTTTATACATTTTTTTTTATGTTTGTTGGACTTTTGACCAAATTTATAATGGAATCTTTAACCTGGACAGTTCTGTCTCTGTCCTGGGGTTCACACGCCCCCTTGTGGCACATCCCAAAAGTGTCTGAATATCAGAGTGTTGACCCTGGTTCGAGTCTTGGCCCTAATACATGTTGTTATTTATGTATGTGTCCACACTTTATTATATGTTCCTGCACTTGCATATGCTTCCTGATCATGACGTGACCCTCAGGCTTTAATACAATAGTATTCAATTTCTTAAACAATTTAATATGTAAAAAAAAAATATATATATATATATATATATATATATTGTATATAAAACTTAGAGCAATTGAAAAGGACAATATATGAGATGAGGATAATGATTTCATTTTGTCTGTACAATGATATCGTACACTGTAAACTCTGTACCTCATCAGAATATTTGTATATACAATATTAACGGATTCACGAAACTTGGCTTGACAGTCACTTCCTGTTTACCACATCGATGCCGCATGACGCGATACTTCAGCAACATGGACATCTGACATATCAAAACGCTCATCACAGTGGACACAGTTGATTGGTGGGTAATATAGTGATGTCACATGACTTTATGATGTCACTGTCACCCATCCCATAAAATAATAAATGTAATGGACGCGTTATGTTTCACAAACGCTCGTTGTAGTTGATTGACTGGTAAAGTACAAGTGTGTACTGAACATATTAACCTGTTTTCCAGCTTCATGAGGAAGCTAATTATACATTTTACTTGATAGATTTGGAATCTGCTCCTTTTTCGGATTTATGTGTTTATTTATTTGCTTGTTTGTTTATTTATTTACTAGACGCTTTTAATCAGAGGCATTCAGAGCTGTTAAAGGAGTCGACGCTCAGAGCATAGATGGGAACTGAAACCGAACCCTCAATACAGACACTCAGACACTACACACACACACACACCACACACACACACACACACATACACACACACAAATAAATGAAGTGCTCCGTCACTCTAATGACACTCTGATCTGATCTATAATTTTAGGTTTACGCTCTCTGTCCTCCGACACAAATAACTGTTCAACCTAAAAGACTGCTTTACACACCAGGGCTTTTAATGAGCTGTACATTTCTAATCATGTGCAAAAATAATAATTATAATAATAATAATAATAATACATATACATATAGTAATAAAACATTATTATTTGATTGAATTAATAATCATTTTAAAATATTTTTATATTGGTTTTTGATAATTATTCAATAAATAATAATATAATATATAAACAACAATTAAAATGATTATTATTTATTAAATAATTATCAAAAAACAAAGTAAAAATATAAAAAAAAATTTATTAATTCAATCAAATAATAATGATTTATTAATATATGTATATGTATTATTATTATAAGTCAAGTCAAGTCAAGTCAAGTTTATTTCTATTGCGCTTTTCACAACAGACATTGTCTCAACGCAGCTTTACACAAATCAACAGTGAAGGTAAATGGTGTGTATTTGTCCCTGATGAGCAGCCATGGCGACTGTGGCAAGGAAAAACTCCCTTAGATGTTATGAGGAAGAAACCTTGAGAGGAACCAGACTCAAAAGGGGAACCCATCCTCATTTGGGTGTTATCAAGAGTTTGATCATAAATCTTTCAACAATACAGAACACTGGAGAGTGAGAACTAACATGAGTACTGGAGTATAAGATTATAAGTAATGTTCTTTCTGCAGTCTTATACAGTCTATATGGTTAGTAGCTCCTAGTTTTATGAGCTCAGCATTTGTGATCATCACAGATCCAGCATCAGCTTCTCCATGCCAAAGCCTTTAAACACTCCAGGAGGTCCAATGTCAAAACTCCACACATGCAGTGGGATCCAAATGGCACTGGTACGTCTCTAGATGGTTCGGGATGTTTGCGAGTTCGGCATCTACTTCTTCAAAGGTCCGTAATCATCACGAGGTGGGAGGTGACTGGAGCTGGCCAAACCTCAGGATGCCTCGGGATGGGGAGGGAAAGAGAAGCAGTGGAGAGGAATTAGCGTAGCTGCTGTTCATGATATTAACAGCACAAGTTGATAATGTGCATGTGATCAGATGCTCTGGACCACAAGGTTGTGATATGTGATGTGTGTTATGTGTAGGCTTTGCTAAAAAGATATGTTTTTAATCTACACTTAAACTGGGTGAGTGTATCTAAACCCCGAACACTGTCAGGAAGACTATTCCAGAGTTTAGGAGCTAAATGTGAAAATGCTCTACCACCTTGGACGAGCTTCTCTGCATCGGATATAGACAACATGTTTCTTAACTTAGAAATATTTCTAAGGTGAAAGAAGGCTGTTTTTGTAACTTGGTTGATGTGATTTTTAAAAGATAAGTTGCTCTAAAATAACTCCCAGGTCTTTTACCGTTGAACTAGTGGTTACAGAACATCCGTCTAAATGCAGGTTGAGATGCTGGAGCTTCTGTATACTAGTTTTTAGGCCGATAAACAAAAACTCAGTCTTATCAGAATTTAGTAGTAGAAAGTTATGGGTCATCCAATCTCTTATTTCCTTAACACACTCAGTTATACGAGCTAATTGAGCTGTATCGCCTGGTTTAGATGAGATATATAGCTGAGTATCATCAGCATAACAATGGAAGCTAATTCCATGCCTTCTAATAATATTTCCTAACGGAAGCATGTATATTGTGAAGAGCAGGGGTCCTAGAACTGAACCTTGTGGCACGCCATAATTTACCTGCATTAGCCTGGATAGCTCTCCATTTAAATCTACGAAATGTTAACGATTATTATTATTATAAAATATTATTATTATTGAACATATAACCCAGCCATTATGGTTGCACAAGCCAGCGCACTCTTAGTGCCAGTCCCAAGCCCGGAAAACGAGGAAACGTCTACAGAGACAGCAGGAAAAGGAGCAGTGTAGGAGAGTGGAGGTTCAGGTTGGTACTTTAAATGTTGGTACTATGACTGGTAAAGGGAGAGAGGGAGCTGATATGATGGAGAGGAGAAAGGTAGATATGTTGTGTGTTCAGGAGACCAAGTGGAAAAGGAGTAAGACCAGGATCATTGGAGGTGTTTAAACTGTTCTATAATTGTATGGATTGAAAGAGAAATGGTGTAGGGGGGATTCTGAAGGAAGAGTACAGTAAGAGTATAGTGGAGGGGGGTATGTCTGGTCTGTCTATATTATATATATATATATATATATATATATATATATATATATATATATATATATATATATATATATATATATATATATATATACAGTATATAGACAGACCAGATAGACTCAGTGTATTGGCACTGTTGGGGCCCTTGAGCAAGACCCTTAACCCTGTGTGCTCCAGTTACATACCTGATCCTGCGTTCTTACCCCAGCTTCCTAACATCGCTGGGATATGTGAAGAAAGTATTTTACTCTGCTGTAAAGATCAGGTTCTTGTGTAAACTGCTACTCGCTTTTTTTTTTTGCGCCTTTTTGTTCCACGTTTCAAATGTTGCTCTTTTTTTTATTATTCTGTTTGGTTTTATTGTGTTTATTTTGTAGATGTGCACTTTATCAAAGCAATCGCTGCACATGCACCTGCTTCTTGCTTTAGGATGTAACAAGTCCATTGTATTTTATGAATAATCAGATATACTGGGTTTAAAATTGACAAGCCTGGTCTTGAAAGTACTTGGAATCGGATCGAAAAAATAAAAAAGTGGTATAGCCCATCTGTACTCCAGGGTCCACCAGAGAGTATACGAGGTGGTTTTAGTTTTGGGACTCGCTCTGTTTACAAGAAAGTACTTTATTTGTTCACATTTACACACTATTACCTTCGCAATAGTCCCCTTGCACAGCAATAATGCCCCCCAGTGGTCCTGCTGCGAGAGAGAGACACCAAGCAGAGACGGGTGGAAGGGTTGCCGAAAGGTGACTGAGCATCCCGGGTGAAAAAAAAGTTCACCATGTGTGCTCCATACTAGCAACAAGAAGTTCTTTCAATTCTTCATGGCAAAAAAAAAAAAAAGAAAAGAAATAAAGAAGGTGAAGAAAATGTCCTTTATTAATGTGATGAACAAATGAATAAACGAATATGATCTTGTTTCTGACTTAATATTGTAGTGAGGTTTTATAGGGAGGGGCAACATGACCTCCAAAATACACCATATAGACAAAAATCCACAAAGCTGGAGGCACATAATTGTATAAAATGTCTTTTAATGTGGTAGAATTACATATACAGGTGAACTGAGACCCAAATCTGTTCCAGCATGACAATGCTACTGTGCACAAAGCCAGATCCATGAAGATATGATTTGCATGGTTTGGAGTGGAAGACCTTCTGCTATAGAGCTCTAAAACCCATTCGAACAAGATGAATGTGAACGCTGACTGCATCTTCGCCCCCTGGCCCACATCTCCATCAAAACCTGACTTTACTAACACCCTTACAGCTGAATGAATCTTCACAAATCTGCTAGAAACATCTTCCCAGAATAATGGAGGTTATTATAAGAGCAACTGGAGACTAAACGAAGAAGGGGATGTTCACAAAGCACATCGAAAATCGAAACATCTGAGCGAAGAACATCGTGAGATATTTTGAAGGCCAGACAGTAAACTGTGTTATAATAAAGCAGACGTTTTTTTGGGACACTTGTGATCATTAATATGAAATGAGTCCAGCATTTAACAGGAAAATCCTGCATTAGATCCGAACAGAAGATGATACAGAGTACTCGATTAGTGTATTGCGTTTTTGGTGGGTTGCCAGATTCCTTGGAAAATGGAGGCGGAGAAGTGCAGCTAGTCTGAGCCGGAAAAAAAAAGATGGACAGATTACAGCCACCATGAATATACAGTAGAACAACAGTTTTATTTGACATTATTGTGATACTAATTTTAAAGAGAATGATTGAGAGAATGAAAGAGTGACGGTGTTTGAGATTGAGAGTGAATAAGAAAGTGAGAAACAGTGAATGAGAGACTTAATGAGAGAAAGAGAGTGTAAGAAAAAGCAAATAAGAAAAAGAGTGAGAGAAAGAGGTAGAAAGTAAATGTGAGATTGAATGAGAGATTGGGAGAAAGAGAGAATGAGATTGGGAAGAGAGAAAGAGAGGAGGGATGAGAAAGTGAATTAGAGAAAGAGAAAAGATTTGAAAGAGTGAGAATGAGGGAGAGAAAAGGTGTCAATAAGAGAATTAGAGAGTGAATGAGTGTGAACAAGTGAATTAGAAAAAATGAGAATGAGAGAGTGAGAGAGAAGGAGAAATTGAACGAGAGAGTGAATGAGACAGAAATAGAGAGATATAAGAGAGTGAATTTGAGATTGGATAAAAGATTGAGAGAGAGTAAAAGAGCTTAGAAAGAGAGAGAGAGACAGAAGGAGAGAGTGAATGAGAGATTAAGGGAGAGTGATTGAGAGAAAGAGAGAGAGTGATTGAGAGAGAGAGAGAGAGAGAGAGAGAGAGAGAGAGAGAGAGAGAGAGAGAGAGAGAAAGGAAATGCATGAGGGAGGGAGGGAGAGAGAGAGAGAAAGAGAGAGAGAGAGAGAGAGTGATTGAGAGAGAGAGAGAGAGAGAAAGAGAGAGAGAGAGAGAGAGAGAGAGAGAGAGAAAGGAAATGCATGAGGGAGGGAGGGAGAGAGAGAGAGAGAGAGAGAGAGAGAGAGAGAGAGAGAGAGAGAGAGAGAGAGAGAGAGAGAGAGAAGAATGAGAAAGTGAATGAGGGAGAGAATGAGAGAATGTGTGAAAGAGAATGAAAGCGATTGGAGGAGTGAGAGAAAGAAAGAGAGTATGAGAATGATATTGTAGGCGCATATGCACACATTAAATTGCACATCGGCCTCGTTATCATATGCACGATACAATTATTTTGCAAAACCTTTTACTTCATTGCAGACGAGGATTTTCTTTTAATTAGGACCGCGCGCGCGCGCCGAACGCGCTTTGTACCACAAGGCGGCGCTGCGCCATGAGCGTATACGGGGGGGGGGGGGGGGGGGGGGGTTGCGCTTTTCACGCTTTCCCGGTATAGAGATAGAGAGGGAGAAAAAAAAAACAGAGAGAGTAGGAGAGAGGGAGGAAGGCAGTCCAGGGTCACGCCGGTGCTCTCCGATTTAGAAACACTGTCAGCCGTGCGAGCGCGCGCAGCACGGAAGTAATCTTCCTTACCCCGAAATAGCAATTACAGTACATCCGATTTTAACGGTAAAGCCGTGCATTGTGATTATTCTCCACTTTCTCCTCGCGCGTTTAGATCCGCCCAGTAACCGCGCGCGAGCTCACCTGCGCACCGGAGAGCTTCTACCCAGACCAGGAGGAACCCGCAAGGAATCCCGGCGCGCGCGTGTGCGTGCGTGCGTGCGTGTGTGTGCGTCACCTCCGAGCGACTAGCCTGGGTTCTCCAACAAGCGCGTAAGCGATCGCTCCCGAGGAACCGATTCATCTTCATCATCCTCATCTTTATCCACACCGGATAAACCGAGGCTCCCGTTACATTTCTGCGCTTCCGGAGAAGGAAACAAAAAACCTACATCAAAGAGAGAAAGCATGCCGCTCGCGCAGCTTGCAGAGCCATGGCCCAAAATGGAGCTGGTGCAACTGGAAACGGAGGTAAGCCTCTGAGATCCGAGTCTGGTCTCACCACCAAACCTGGTGTACCTCCACTTACCTGCCGTCTTTTACTACCACGGGTGGTCAGCTGTAGTGTTCGTGGGTGAATATAAACCAATAAAGCTTCAGATGTGAAGCTTCTCAGCCCAGGCTTTTCTCCTGCTCCTGCTGAAGAGAGTTTGGTTGGTTCTGAAATGTTAGTCCAAAAAAAGTTGTTTTTTTTAAAGATTTTAAAGTCAGTGGTCTGATATGTTATGACGGTGTGTGGAGGATAAAGTCTTAGGAGTTACAAAATATATTGGTCAATATACAAATCTAAGCACAATATCAGGGGGAGAAAAGATTAATACTACTCCCAGGAGAAAGATATTACTGACTATACACCCAGGGGAAACCCTAACCCATCGGGAAAGATCAGTCTAACCAAACTATCAGGAGAAAACCACATTAGTCTTAACTACACTCCCAGAAGAAAAACCGATTACTCAAATGATTCACTCGGGAGGGAAAAGGATGATCGTAACTTGTGAGGAGGAGAAAACAGTTTACTTTATTTATACTCTTAAAAAGAAAACAAATATTGACTGTACTTTCAGGATGGAACGTTAACGATGGTTGAAAAAACAAGATTACTTCGGTTAAAATCTCATGAGGAAAAGATTACTCCAAATATACTCTCAGAAAGTAAACAGATTACTCCAAATATACTCTCAGAAAGTAAACAGATTACTCTAAATATACTCTCAGGAAGGAAACAGATTACTCTAAATATACTCTCAGGAGGAAACAGATTACTCTAAATATACTCTCAGGAGGAAACAGATTACTCCAAATATACTCTCAGGAAGGAAACAGATTACTCTAAATATACTCTCAGGAAGGAAACAGATTACTCTAAATATACTCTCAGGAAGTAAACAGATTACTCCAAATATACTCTCAGAAAGTAAACAGATTACTCTAAATATACTCTCAGGAAGGAAACAGATTACTCTAAATATACTCTCAGGAAGGAAACAGATTACTCTAAATATACTCTCAGGAAGGAAACAGATTACTCTAAATATACTCTCAGAAAGTAAACAGATTACTCTAAATATACTCTCAGGAAGTAAACAGATTACTCTAAATATACTCTCAGGAAGGAAACAGATTACTCTAAATATACTCTCAGGAAGGAAACAGATTACTCTAAATATACTCTCAGGAAGGAAACAGATTACTCTAAATATACTCTCAGAAAGTAAACAGATTACTCCAAATATACTCTCAGAAAGTAAACAGATTACTCTAAATATACTCTCAGGAAGGAAACAGATTACTCAAAATATACTCTCAGGAAGGAAACAGATTACTCAAAATATACTCTCAGAAAATAAACAGATTACTCTAAATATACTCTCAGAAAATAAACAGATTACTCTAAATATACTCTCAGAAAATAAACAGATTACTCTAAATATACTCTCAGAAAATAAACAGATTACTCTAAATATACTCTCAGGAAGGAAACAGATTACTCTAAATATACTCTCAGAAAATAAACAGATTACTCCAAATATACTCTCAGAAAATAAACAGATTACTCCAAATATACTCTCAGGAAGTAAACAGATTACTCCAAATATACTCTCAGGAAGTAAACAGATTACTCTAAATATACTCTCAGGAAGTAAACAGATTACTCTAAATATACTCTCCAAGTAAACAGATTACTCTAAATATACTCTCAGAAAATAAACAGATTACTCCAAATATACTCTCAGGAAGTAAACAGATTACTCCAAATATACTCTCAGGAAGTAAACAGATTACTCTAAATATACTCTCCAAGTAAACAGATTACTCTAAATATACTCTCCAAGTAAACAGATTACTCTAAATATACTCTCAGAAAATAAACAGATTACTCTAAATATACTCTCAGGAGGAAACAGATTACTCTAAATATACTCTCAGGAAGGAAACAGATTACTCTAAATATACTCTCAGGAAGGAAACAGATTACTCTAAATATACTCTCAGGAGGAAACAGATTACTCAAAATATACTCTCAGGAAGGAAACAGATTACTCTAAATATACTCTCAGGAAGGAAACAGATTACTCTAAATATACTCTCAGGAAGGAAACAGATTACTCTAAATATACTCTCAGGAAGGAAACAGATTACTCTAAATATACTCTCAGAAAATAAACAGATTACTCTAAATATACTCTCAGAAAATAAACAGATTACTCTAAATATACTCTCAGGAAGGAAACAGATTACTCTAAATATACTCTCAGAAAATAAACAGATTCATCCAAATATACTCTCAGAAAATAACCAGATTACTCCAAATATACTCTCAGGAAGTAAACAGATTACTCTAAATATACTCTCCAAGTAAACAGATTACTCTAAATATACTCTCAGAAAGTAAACAGATTACTCCAAATATACTTTCCACTTCAACAGATTTACTCTAAATATACTCTCAAAGTAAACAGATTACTCTAAATATACTCTCAGGAAGTTAACAGATTACTCTAAATAAACTCTCAGGAAGTAAACAGATTACTCTGAGTATAGTTAGAATAATCTGTGTTCCCCTCAGGAAAGTAAATGTAGAATAATCATCTAACTATTCTCTTAGCAGGGAAACTGATTACTCTAATGATCCTCTCAGGAGGAAAAAGATTACTCTATAGCTGTGTTGCTAGAAAACATTGACAATCACACATGGAATTTCTTTCATTTGCGTAAATTTTTATATGTTTAGTAACAACTTCATTGATTTATTATAGTTCTGATAGTTCAATTCGGGTGTGAAAGCATTTGTTATAGGATCATTAATATAAGGAAAAGAAACACGATATAAATGCCAATTTAGTAATCGTCAGCTACAGTTGATGAACATTTCTATTTTTTCACAGTATATTAAGTTGATCAGTCACAAAATGAAGAAAAGTGTAGTGGAAGCCAGGCTGAGAAGTTGCATTGTGTTTTTGTGGATTTAGAGAAAGCGTATGACAGGGCACCGAGAGAATAGCTGTGGTATTGTATTAGGAAGTCAGGTGTGGCAGCACTAAAGTGTGCAGTAGGAACTGGTTCAAGGTGGAGGTTGGACTGCATCAAGGATCTGCTCTGAGCCCTTTCCTGTTTGCAGTGGTGATGGACAGGTTGACAGATTTTCTGTGGACTATGATGTTTGTGTAGATGAGAGGGAGGGCAGTGGAGGGGTGGGGTTGCAGGGAGAAGAGGTGGAGAAGGTGGAGAAGTTCGGGTACCTGGGGTCAACAGTGCATAGTAATGGAGAGTGTGTTAGAGAAGTGAAGAAAAGAGTGCAGGCAGGGTGGAGTGGGTGGAGAAAAGTGATAGCAGAAGTGATTTGTGATAGAAGAGTATCTGTGAGAGTGAAAGGGAAAGTTTATAGGACTGTGGTGAGACCTGCGATGTTGTATGGATTAGAGACAGTGGCATTGAGTAAAAGACAGGAGGTGGAGCTGAAGGTAGCAGAGCTGAAGATGTTGAGGATTTCGTTGGGAGTAACGGCGATGGACAAGATTATAAATGAGTTCATTAGAGGGACGGCGCATGTAGGACGTTTCGGAGACGAGGGACATGGGGTATATCGGTAGGAGAATGCTGAGGATGGAGCCACCAGGAAGGCGGAAAAGAGGAAGACCGAGGAGGAGGTTTATGGATGTGGTGAGGGAAGACATGCAGGTAGTCGGGGTGAAAGAGGCAAATGTAGAGGACAGGGGGTATGGACACGGATGATCCGCTGTGGCGCCCCCTACTGGGAGCAGCCGAAAGAAGAAGATTTGGCACGCATAATTATCTACTATCAAACAGGCCACACCCCTTCCATCCTCTTCAGCCCCTCTAGCCGGCAAATCAGGGTTGAGTTTTAACTTTTTCAATTATTCAAATTTGCATTTTGTTATTAGCGCTTGTGTTGAATGCTAAAGTGAAAATCCGTGAGTGTAAGGTATCATGTAATGTTTGTATGAACGCTGTTCCTCCATGTTTGTACTGAAATCCTGAAATCGTGTTCAGCCGTGTTTAGGTGTTGTGGGAGTTTTCTAAATCTTTCCCTGAGAATCCAACATGTTTATTTTTGAAGGTCCGGCCCTAAACTTAAATGTATACAAACCGTAATGAAGTAGCACAGCTGTTAATGTTTGGAGTTAGAGGGATTGCTTCTGAATCTGCTCTCTCTCTCTCTCTCTCTCTCTCTCTCTCTCTCTCTCTCTCTCTCTCTCTCTCTCTCTCTATCTATCTATCTATCTATCTATCTATCTATCTATCTATCTATCTATCTATCTATCAAGATTTACTGACGTATTAATGTCTTTTTGTCCATTAATATGTTTAAAATTTCTCCCAATAGTTAATTTCATGACGTTTTTCTTATTTTTGGTCAAAGTCTCTATCTGATCAGATTTCATCATCACGTATTGCCGTAAGGCCAGCACTGTGAGCATCAGTGCTGAAACGATTCCTCGAGTAACTTTAGTAATCCGATTACCAAAATTCGATGCTTCGTTTAGTCTATTTAACTCCACACCGAGTACTGTGTTTCCCCACGGGCCATTATTACTGCCGCACCACCCGCTAAACTCTGGAGCGCTCTGGACAGGTAACACGGAAGATTCTGCAGAATGAAAAAATAGAGGAACGGAGAGAAAACAGCGAGGGCTGAGGAGAAGATTCAGGGTCAATACAATTTGAAATAGATTTTAATATTTTTATTTATATGCAGTACGGTCAAAAAGTCCCTTTAGTGCCTGGAAAATTACATCACGATATCGTGCGAGATTTAATCCATAAATACATTAAGGGCAAATAATTGAGTTTCATTAAACAAATATTTTCCCATAACCTGCTCTATGTGGCTACTGCAGAGGGACTTTTTGAATGGGCAATTAAATGCACTAAATGGGTTTAGTTTTTTCCTCACACATTCCTGCAATTTCAGCAATTAAAATGTAAATTTTTCTAAAAGGGAAACAAATTTTAACAGCCCTGTCTAATTTTCTCTCTCTTATTTAATAAAGAAAAAGTTATTTTTATTCGATTATTCGATTAATCGCTGAAACAATCGGTAGAATAATCGATTACTAAAATAATCGATAGCAGCAGCCCTAGTGAGCATGTTTGTACAAATACTATGTTGCTTGAAGCTGTTGCTTTAACCAATCCGCCTGCTACTTGCTTCCTCCAAGACCCTCTAGAAGGCTTCCAAACACATTTTCTCATCTTTTAATCGGATGGTCAGAGAGCGCATTAGTCAGACTTGGCAACCCATCTGTAGTAAACTGCACAAGCTCAAATATACTCGTGGATTCAATAGCTGTTTTTTCATTCCACGATGGCTGACCAAGGAGAAGAAATCAATTTGCTTGTGTACTTTCAAGGACATTTATAAGACCGATTTTTCAAGAAAAGCTGGAAATTGTAAGGAAAGGTCGGGCAAAACAGTTCAAAAAAGCTTTTATGGACTTATGTTCGTTTTCTTGCATTTCCTGTAGAATTTGTACAAAAACACACATTTGCCTTCATTTGAAATCCACGGGAAATTTTAATGAATAGGAAAAAATTTTACAGAAAACCCAGGGTCATTTTATGAGGTAAATATCGATACTTCTGCTAGAGATGATGTATGTGGGTAGTGGTGCAGCTGTGGCTACAGTGAAAGGAGACTTTTGAAATTGGGTTTCTTGCTTTAGTTGTGAAATTAATTTTCTTTGTGTGAGATTCCTGACTGGGTTTATAATGATGGTATTAAGAGGTGAAATGATTGAAGGCTGTGGTTGTGAAAAGGCCCATACTCACCCCAACATAAATGAATACAAGGTCCCCAATTCTTGAGGTGGTATCAAAAAGTTTCGAGACTAACGGTGTTAACTGGTGCTGTTCTGACCCATGTGCGTTACCACGTCTGTGATTTAGAACAAAGAGCAAACGTGAAATTCTTCCACAGAAAGGTATGTTTTTAGTGGCGCTTCAAGAGCGGGAAAACATCACTGATCGGATCAGGAAGACCTTCAACGAGCTCAACCCTCGAAAATGTTGACATTGTGCATGATGATCTTCAGTCCAAATGATCTCACCCTACTGGCCAGATTCGGCTCTTGCGGGCTTTGCCCTCTTCCCGAAGATAAAGATCATTGTTTTGACACCATTGTGGAGATCCGTCACGAATCGCAGAAGGTGCTTGACACACTTTGAAAAGAAGACTTCCACTACAGTCCCGAAGTGGCAGGAAAACTGGGAGCGCTGTATTACTGTGTAAGGGCATGGTGTGTAAAACGTAGATAAAATACTTTTTTGTAAACACAGCGAGTCTCGAAACGTTTTGTTAATACCTCGAGTTAATACCGCAAACAATTTTAAAAAAAAGCCCTTAACCCCTAAACACTAATGTTGTATATTGAGAAGATTGAGGTTCTGGGTGTGTGTGGGTGTGTGTGTTAATTTGAATACACAGTCACTAGCAGGAAGCGAATTGTGGTTGTGTGTTGGAGTGTATGGTGGCTGTGTTTCTAGGCCATGGTGTTTGTTGGGACCTGGCTGTGATCTGCACCTGACTTTTGGGACCCTATAAACACCTTTAGCAGAAATGTGTTTTGTTGGTCCGAAAAGAATCGCAATGTTTACACGCTCATCGGTAATGCTCTAAATCCGATCTAATACCGATCCATCAGAATCAAAATCTGAACCAGATCCAGTCTAATACCTCGCTAGCGCCACCCTCTAACATATTAAGAGGAAAGAGTGTATTTACGTGGCCCCTGACCTGCCTTCATATCTTGTTGTTTTACCACTCAAATCATTGTTAGTGTTTTAACCTGCCGTGTCCTTGGTGTGTATGTGGGTGTGTGTGGGTTTGTTTTAATCAATCACCATCCCTGTTTCTGAATCTCTCTCAGACAGAAAACAGAGCAGAGGTGAAGGACACACTGGACTAAATTGGAACATGTCCTCGTTGTTTTCAGCTAATTTTTAGGAGTCATGTGTGTTTGTAAGAAAAAGAGATGATGTGTGTAAGAGATGTGTTAGAGAGTGGTGTGTTTGAGTTTTTGTGTGTGTGTGTGTGTGTTAGTGGTTATGTGAGAGTAAGTCTAATTGTGTGAGAGAGAGATGTGTGTGTGTGTGTGTATACACGTGTGATTGTGTTAGTGTTATAATGTGAGATTGTGTGTGTGTGTGTGTGTGTGGTGTAAGGGAGAGAGATAGAGAGAGAGAGAGAGAGAGAGAGAGACACAGACAGACAGACAGAGAAAGTGTGTGTGTGTAAAAGTGAGAGAGTAAGTGTGAGAATTAGTGTGTGTGCATGCATGTGTGTGGTTTTGTGAGAGACATAGTGTGAGAGTGAGCCTGTGTGTGAGAGACACGTAGACTGTTCGTGTGTGTCTGTCTCAGAGTGAGGGAGTGCGAGAGTTAGTGTGTGTGTTTGTGGTTGAGTGAAAGATGTGTAAAACACATGTAGTCTGTTTGTCAGAGTGACTGTGTGTGTGTTTGATGGAGAGTGAGATTGTGTGTGTGTGTTTGATTGAGAGTGAGAGAGTGTGTGTGTGTGTGTGTGTGTGTGTGTGTGTGTGTGTGTGTGTGTGTGTGTGTGTGTGTGTGTGTGTGTGTGCTGTATATAAAGATTATTTGTAAGTAGGTAGAGTGGTGAGCAGCAGGTCATCAAATCTGAATTTTCTTTTCTTTTAATCCCCTCTCTTTCTCTCTGTCTCTCTCAATCTCTTTCACTCCATCTCTCTCTCTCTCTCTCTCTCTCTCTCTCTCTCTCTCTCTCTCTCTCTCTCTCTCTCTCTCTCTCTCGCTCTCTCTCTTTCTCATTTTCTCCTTCCTGCTTTCTGTCATCTGCACCACTGGTTGATGGTGAGCAGAACAGATGTTCTCCATATTTTATGTCATGTTTCAGTGTGTGTATACACTTCTGCTAGCTACACACACACACACACACACACACACACACACACTCTCTCTCTCACACACACACACACACACTCTCTCTCACACACACACACACACACACACACTCTCTCACACACACACACACACACACACACACACACACACACACACACACACACACACACACACACACACACACACACCTTTGCAAGTTCTATTGCCAGTTGTCTTCAAGGATTCCTGTCAGAATAAACTTTGTGTTTAATTCTCCACAGCAGGGCCATCATCCCTCCATCCCTCTATCCTCTACCACTGTTCCACAGATCCCTCCATCCTCTACCACATCTCCACTCATCCCCCACTGCTCCATTCATCCCTCCATCCTCTACCACTGTTCCACAGTTTCCTCCATCCTCTACCACTGTTCCACAGATCCCTCCATCCTCTACCACTGTTCCACAGATCGCCCACTGCTCCACTCATTCCCCACTGCTCCACTCAACCCTCCATCCTCTACCACTGTGCCACAGATCCCTCCCCCCTCTACAACTGCTCCACTCAACCCTCCATCCTCTACCTCCTTTCTCTATCACTGTATAACGCCACCCCTATTCTCTACCCCTGATCTACTCAATCCTCCACTCATCCCTCTGTTCCCCATCCCTACATAACACTGATTCCATCCTCTACCACTGCTCCACTCATCCCTCCATTCTCCACCAATGCATAATGCTCCCTTCATGTTCTGCAAACTGGACCACACTTCTTTCATCTATTGCTACCTCTCCACTTATCTCTCCATCCTCTACCACTGTACCACTCCTCCCGCCATTCTCCACAACTACTGTACATAACACTATCTTCATCTTCTACCACTGCTTTACTTATCCCTCCATCATGTAACTCTGCTTAACTGATCCCTCCATCCTCTACCCCTTTACCACAAACCTTCCATCCTCTACCACTGTTTTACTGATCTCTTTATCCTCTACCATTTCAGTGTACAAAGAAGGCCTGTATCAACAAGACTGTATCAAAAGGAACAAACTTGTGCAAATGCCTTAAATGTAAATGTTTGAAATCTCGTTTTATTCTTAATTTTTTCAAGTATTGAAAAAGTTTTCTGTTGTGGTTTGTATTTTTTCAGAATTGATATGAAAGTCTGTTGGATGATCACAAATGTTTTTAATTGCATTTTATTGACAAGGTATTTTTGTCTCCCACTAATAAGTTTTATAAATAAAATTCATATATATTTAAATTATTTTAAGCAAATGAGTTGTTGCGAATCGTGCACATGGTGACCAGGCACATGCGGGTCAGGACGTTTGTTAACCCCTTTGATCAAGCTTGGTAGAATTGTTGTGCTCCATAGGCATTAGGACAAACATTTGTATGTATTGCCAACCCCCGTTATTTTCTACATTAGAAAGAATGGATAGAAGAAGTGAAGAATGAAGTTGTTTCCACTAAAGTTGTGAATAAATGATGACATTATTACTGTATTAGATTCCAAATTGAAGAAGTTGCATTTGAGAGAAAGAAAAATTCGATATAACCTGATTCAACCCATGGTTTTCTCCTGATCCACATTCCTGAGGTTTGAATTATTGTAGGAACGTTTCACCTATTCGATATAAAGAAAAATGTACAACACTGTAAAAAATCACAGGTTGATGTTCAAAGTCTACCCATAATCCACTTTGTGGAAGTGGAAATCCAACATACACACTTCGTCGTTTTTTCGAACTCGCGCCCTCTCTACCTCTCGCTCTGTCGTTTCTCTCACAAACCGTTTTCCTCCTGCTGTAAACTTGTAGCCTGAGGTTGTCTAATATTGAACACAGACTTATGTAACAGAAACGCTTTTATTATGGCATCCTGTCACAGTTGGGTGAATCCACAGTGGAACCGCAGACGTGTCTCTTCTTCATCAAGCATTTGGTTTAAGTTTGGTTGCGGTACAAGCTCAAGTTCATTTCATCTAGTGGTTATTATTATTTAGTTTATACACGTCTGTATGTGGACACCTGAGTCCCATTATCAAAATTTTCAAGCATTTAATCTAGAGGTCAACTGTTTCATTGGTTGTGCAGATTAATCTTCAACAATAGTTGATTGCTGGAACTATCAGGTATCGGAAAAAATCCATGGAGAGTTTTTTCGGCTTCTGGTCCTCTGTAATTACGTTGCCTCTCTTCGTTTTATAAGAAATACCTAAAAATTACGTACAGTGTGTATCGTACATTTACACGCGACAAAGAACACACAACGTTGTGTACAAAATCGCGGTGCTGGGATGCTAAAAATCTTAATTATACAGCTGGGGGAACACGTCTGGCCAATCGGAACAGCCCGTTGATTTCATCATGGTTGTGATTGGCTCTGGCATTAAAAAAGGGCGGGGTTGAAGACTCGTGTCATCAGGTTTAGGCAGTGAAAATAAATAATGCAGTGCCGTGTATCTTTAACTCCGCCCCTTTTTGGACATGTACACTCCAACCAATAAACAAGCAGAGAAACTACGCATAGGCTACACTACTGTACTGTGCTACAGTATTTACTATAAATGTGATATTTCAACACTTTCTTTTAATGTATGTTTAAAGAGTGTGGAAGGATGATTTATGGCTTAAATAATAAAAAACAGGGACGACTGTATTATATGTATACTTCATTTAATTTGATTTTTTTAAATATTCATATTTATTTACATTATTTATTGGTATGTCCAACACAGCTATCTGTATTTAAAAAAGCCCGGATAAATTGGGGAGGGTTGCGTTAGGAAGGGCATCCAGCGTAAAACATGTGCCAAATCAAACGTGCGGAGGATCCGCTGTGGCGACCCCTAACGGGAGAAGCCGAAAAGAAAGTCAATTTCAAAGACTACATTCAGTATATGGACAAAAGTACTGGAGCATCTGATTTTTGAGCCCAAATCTCCACAAAATATAGTGAAACATCTTAATAGAATGGAGGTTATTATAAGAGCAAATGGGAACTAAATGAGGAAAGCGATGTTCAAAAGCACATACCAAACTTTTGGGAATTTAGTGTATGTAGATCCAATATTTTCAGATTTTTCCCCCCTTTATTTGGATAGTTATCTATTATTTCACCATCAGTGGGATGTTAAAGGATGAGATACTGTTCACTTGACACTTGTTGGGATTTAAGCAGTGTGGAAAGGACTAAATGATGATATATTTTTATATGAAAATCTTTTATTTACTTCTTTATTTACCCCATTTAGAATTTTTTTTTTTTTAATGTGCTAATACTTACCCAATCAAACTCTGTTTTTTTTTTCCCTCCACATCGTTCAGACTAAAGATATATGGCAAATATTCACAAATAAACTCATGCATATATAGATTTAAATATTAGACTTCAGGATAAATTTTTTTCTCTACTCAATTTTCCCTAGTAGCTTGACATTTTACACGGCCTTTATTTATTTAATTTTTTTTATCAGAGCCAGTCACGCCATATGTCCCTGAAGTATTAATAATAAATGATTTCAGTCTGCTGATGCTTTGCCAGTAACAAACCACTGACTCATCACTTGATATTCACAAAACCCCAACGCAATCTGTTTGTGCTTGTCCGCTTTTCTGAGCTGGAGCTAAAAAATACGCCCGGACACGTCGTCTTGGGGAACGTTTCTATCATAAAATTATACACTTTGTATATGTGATTATATCTGGATTATTCTAGACTATTGCTAAAGAGCCTTTACACCTCAGGTATTCATTTCTGCTGCTGCTGTAGTTCAATTTCATGCGTTCATTTCTACAGTCACTGTTCCTACAAAGAGACATGGAACTGGTGCCATCCAAATGAGGATGGGTTCTCTTTTGAGTCTGGTTCCTTCCAAGGTTTCTTCCTCATGAAGTCTTTGTTTTTCTTGCCACATTCGCCATTGGCTCGCTCATTATATAAGGAACAATCTTTTACATTCTTTTAAAACTGCTTTATCTCTGGAAATCTGCTTCTGTTCATTGTTAAAAGCGCTATATGAATAAAAAATTAATTGAATGAATAATGTTTGTGGTGAAGTTTTACAGAAAGAGCTTTTTTTTCATTGAAATTTAATTTGTAGAGCATTTTTAACAATGGACGTTGTCCCAAAGTGGCTGTACAGAGATAAATAGGTTGTAAAATGTGAATTTACACTGATCAGGCATGAGAGAGAGAGAGAGAGAGAGAGAGAGAGAGAGAGAGAGAGAGAGAAGGTTGGATGGTGTGGAGATGGTGAAGCAGGAAGTGGATAGGATTAGTGAGGAGGAAGTGAAAACAGCGATTAAGAGGATGAAGAGTGGAAAGTCGGTTGGACCTGATGACATGGAGATGTTTAGGAGAGATGGCAGTGGAGTTTTTAACCAGATTGTTCAACAAGATTCTGGAAGGAGAGAAGATGCCTGAGGAATGGAGAAGGAGTATGCTGGTACCGGTTTTTAAGAATAAGGGAGATGTGCAGACCTGCAGTAACTACAGGGGAATTAAGTTGATCAGTCACACCATGAAGTTATGGGAAAGAGTAGTGGAAGCCAGGCTGAGAGAAAAGGTGACCATCTGTGAGCAGCCAGTATGGTTTTATGCCGAGGAAGAGCACCACAGACGCCTCATTTGCTTTGAGAATGTTGGAGAAGTATAGAGAAGGACAGAAGGGGTTGCATTGTGTGTTTGTGGATTAAGAGAAAGCGATTGGAAGGTGAGATTGAGATGGTTTGGACATGTGCAGAGGAGGGACATGGGGTATATTGGTAGGAGAATGCTGAGGATGGAGCCACCAGGAAGGAGGAAAAGGGGAAGGAGAAGGTTTATCAATGTGGTAAAGTAAGACATTTACATTTGTGTTATTTAGCAGAAGCCAGTGTCCAGATTGACATACAAAAGTGCTTTGAGTCTCTAGCAATGAATAAATCTACACTGGTACGCTGGATTACAAACTTGGAAAGGGCTAATTTAAGTGTTTCAAGAAGAGGTTGGTCTTCAGCCGTTGCTTGAAGATAGACAAAGATGCTGCAGTTCATTCCACCACCTCGGTGCCAGAACAGAGAAGAGCCTTAAAGTGTACTTACCTCTAATTCTGAGAGAAGGTGGTACCAGTCGAGCAGTGCTGGAGGATCTCAGACAGCGTGGTGCAGTGCGAGGTTTGTGATGAGGTCTCTAAAGTAAAATGGTGCTGATCCATTTTTGGCATTGTAGGCAAGCATCAGTGTTTTGAATCTGATAGCTACTGGAAGCCAGTACAGGCTTGCAGGTAGTTGGTTTAAAAGAGGCAGATGTAGAGGACAGAGTAGTATGGAGACTGATGATCCGCTGTGGTGACCCCTAATGGGAGCAGTCGAAAGAAGAAGAAGAAAGAAGAAGAAGAAATAACATTATGACCACCTGCCTAATATTGTGTTGGTTCCCCTTTTGCTGCCAAAACAGTTCTGACTCATCGAGCATTAACAGCATGAACTTCTTCAGCAGTTTGAGCTACAGGAGCTCGTCTGTTTGATCGGACCACACGGACCAGCCTTCGCTACCCACGTGCATCGATGGGCCTCGGCCACCCACGATCCTGTCGCCGGTTTACCACTGCTCCTTCCTTAGAGCACTTTTGATAGATACTGAGCACTGCAGACCAGGAACATCCCACAAGAGCTGCGGTTTTGGAGATGCTCTGACCCAGACGTCTAGACATCACAATTTGGCCCTTGTCAAACTCACTCAAATACTTAGTTGCATGCTGGATTACAGTATCTCACAAAGGTGAACATAATAACACTTGAAACATATGCTAAGTTGGCAACTGCCTTGCTGAAGGTGATTGAGTGGCAGACCTGATCCCTATTGGGCACCCGTGGAGCACCATGTGTCTAACATTCAGCAGCTCGATGATGTCATTATGAAGGAGTGGAAGAGGATCCCAGCAACAACCTGTGCAGCTCTGGTGAATTCCATACCCAGGAGGATTAAGGCAGTGTTAGATGACAATGGTGCTCACACAAAATCCTGACACTTTGGACACAGTTTTGACGTTCACTTTTGTGTACTCACTTTTGTTGCACAAAAGAGATGCCAGTCCTGTCAGCATCATGCTCAAAGACTACACTTATTATAATCCGTTGTTAAAAGTGATATACGAATAAAAATAAATTGAATGAAATAATGTTGAATTAATGTCAGTGCCTATAAGTTTATCCCTGATGAGCGAGACAGTGGCAACTCTGACAAGGAAAAACTCACTGAGATGGTCTGAGGAAGAAGCCTTGAGAGCTACCAGAACTCATCCTCATCCTGGTGACACAGAATGTGACTATTCATACCAGTTTCAACATTGTTGATGTGTACTGTTCATGGAAAGGTGCTCACATGCAGAACCTTTCAATGTAGCAGTCTGTTGTTTTTTAATTACAGTTCAAATCCATCGTAAAAGCTCTTTTTTTTTTTTTCTTGAGGACGGTTCTGTTGGTTAATCGAGTTGAAACTGTTACTGTTTGTACAAAGCTAAAGTGTGTGAAGTGAATTGTCTATGGAAGAGGGCCGTGCCATTACTTTCTCACGTGTTAATTAGACACAAAGGCTAAAGTCTTTTTTTTTTTTTTTTTTTCCTTTTGAATATCGAAGAATCTTGGCAGCTTGAGCCGTTACCACAGTAACACCTTTGCTTGCATGCTGTTATTGTGCCCTGAAGCTCTGCAAGAAATAACTGTGTGCATGTCTTCCTTCTTTTTCTGAAAGCAATCAATAAGGAAGAGCTGAGCAATGCAGCTTCGAATTCCTTATCTACCCTCCTTCCTTTTGTCAATCTCTCTCTCTCTCTTGCTTTCTCTCTCTTCTATTTAGTCCTTCCTTCCTTCCTTCCTTCCTTAAAGAAGAAGGAAAAGCCTCAAGGCTAAATTTTCTAGCTAGATTAGCAAGCAGCTAGCAGAAGCAGATGGCTAACTAGCTTAAATGGCCGCTAACTAAGCATTAAGCACCAACGTAATATTGTTCTACTGCTTCAGTCGGTCTCATATTCATTCATTCATTCATTCATTCATTTATTCATTCATTCGTTCATAACTTTCGTATTTTTTTATAGCCAAAAGTTATACATTGTGTGGACAAAACGTTGTGGACACTTGAACGTAAGATTGATATGCGCTTGATGAACATCTCATTTTACATTTAGTCCCAATTTACACTTAAAAAAAACCTCCACTCTTCTGGGAAGATGTTCCACTAAATGTTGGAATGTTCCTGTGGAGATTTGTGTGAGATTCATTCAGGAAAGTGAGGTACTGATGGTGGTGAGGTGAGGAGGCCTTGGGTGTAGCCAGCATAAAAAATTCATCATGTTCGATAGGATTTAAGCTCCATAGCAGGAGATCTTCCAGTCCAACCCATGTAAAGCATATCTTCATGGCGCTGGCTTTGTGCAACAGTGACATGCTGGAGCGGGTTCGAATATTCTAGTTTATGCAACACATCCAAAGACATCCTATATAATTGTGTGTCTTTCTGACAGACAAACGTCTCGTGCTTTTCTTTCTGGACAGAAAACAAATCTGAAAATCACTTTACAGATACTGAAACGAATAATTAGCAGCCAGATTTCGAGGTCAGGGTTTTATTGGCAGCCCCCTCATGTGTCTGCTACATGATGCGTCTCGGTTACGATGCTAATATCTCACCTTGGATTCAGCCACTGTGTTGGTACGAGCAGAACATATCCACAGTTTATGGTGTTCTATTCAACAGTGTTGCTGATTATGTGTGTGTTTAGTGCTAACATAAGCAAAAAATGCTTATGAAGCATATTGCATTTGCACATTGGACAACAAATCATGTAAAACTCTATATATTACTAGAGTTATTTTTCCGCTCGATGTGCACTATGTGGACAAAATCATTGGGACTCCTGACTTTTGATCATAAATCCAGCCTTCTGCTGCAGGCATGGAAGCAGTGCAGGAGTTTGTCGAATACATTTTTGCTTAGGCTGAGTTTTAAGCTTCTAAAAGTTTAGCAGTGCTGTTCTGAGTAGAGATTGGAGATTGTAAAGTTTTTCAAGACAGGGGCTTTTGAGTGTAGGAGTATTGGCGGTCTTAGAGTGTAAGCATTTGCAGGCCTTGTTTTGGGGTTTTGGGGTCTTCAAGTGTAGGAGTTTGGAGTCTTCAAGTGTAGGAGTTTTGGGGGTTTTAAAGTATTTTGGGTTTACTCAAATGTATAATTTTGGGGGAGTTCAATAGTAGGAGTTTAGGGCTTTCAAATTTAGGAGTTTGGGGGTTTTTAAAGTATAGGAGTTTGGGATTACTTAAATGTAGGAGTGTGGGGGCCTTAAATAGTAGGAGTTTGGGAGTCTTCAAGTGAAGGCGTTTGGGGGTTTTAAAGTATAGGAGTTTGTGATTACTCAAATGTATGAGTTTGGAAGCCTTCAATAGTAGGAGTTCAGGGCCTTCAAATTTAGAAGTTTGGGGCCTCAAGGTTAGGAATTTTGTAAACATTGGGAGTTTTTGGGGCCTTCAATTTTGAGAGGTTTGAGGTCCTGGAATATAGGATTAATCCAAGTGTTTAGTGGAATTTACTGTGGAACTGTCACTGTTTTCCACATGTTCTCCACATTGTAAAAACCCCATAAAAGTTGTTTACTCCGAACTGAATTAGAACTGGTCTATGAACCGTTTACTGTATATAATAAAAATTTTAAACTCCAGTTGCTGCACTTTTATCGAATGATATGCATCAGGAAAAAAGTCTTACCAATGCTGTTTTTATATAACTTCATCTGAGTTGCAGGAAATTGTCATTGTGGGTACTTCTGCTTTCCCTAAAGTTTTGTGGTGACCATGTGACTCATCAGCAGCTTAACAATGTTAACAGCCATGAAATCGTTCTTCTTTTAAAGTAACTGAAGGAAGACAGGGGTTGTATAGTGGTAGTAGTGTACGAGTGTACCAGCATTAACAACGTTTTTTATTGACACTTATTTCATATACTAAATTGGCCTCCGGTGTCTTGACCCCAAACTTCTCTTGCCTTTCTCTTTTTCTCCCACTCATTCTCTCACTCTGTTTATGCTCCTTCAGTATCAGTATTTTTTCTTTTTTATTCCTAGATGCCTGGCGGTCAAGCACATTGAGTGAGATGTTGATTTAATAGACACCAGAGACAAGAAATCTTTTGGCTGTTTATTTAGTCCAGATTTTCTGAAGGCTTTAGGTTTAGCACCAAAATCACTTCCACTGAAGGAATTCCAGTTTCTTTAGTGTTAGTGGTATCTAGCCTGCTTTCTCTTGAAAATGACACTATATAGACAACCATATTGGAACACAGATTTTCCAGTCGTATGTGAATTTTTTTCTGTTACCACGTTGGAGCATCGCAATTGTATATAATGTTTTGAGCTTAAACCAGAACCTTTCACCTCGACTACATCAGGTTCTGACTTTACTAACACCCTGGTGGCTGAATGAATCACCACGAAATGTAGTGGAACATCTTCCCAGAAAAATGGAGGTAATTATATGAGGAAATGGAGACTAAATGTGGAATGGGATGGTTTAAAAGGTCTAAGGATCTCTTGCTGAATGACTGGGAACACCGGAAGAGTACATTTATGTGCAATGCGCTTCACATTAGTACAACTCAGCATGATTCACAAATCGAGTTCTCCACAGCCAGCAGGTGTCCTGCTGACATTCCGTTGACCCCCGCTTTCTTCTGACTTGCTAATCTGCTGATTCTCACCCATGAAGCAGCACTCGTCGCTTACTTCATGGCTACCAACTGGAGAGGGTGAAGGCTAACACGTGCGCTTGCACACTCGCACGAAGCTAGCCGCTTCTCTCCTAAGGGTGATGTAACACACTCATGCTGTCCATTCTCTTCTTCATCACTCAACTAAAAGGTCTATTCGTCTCAACCAGAGCACACAGACTTTTGTGCTTATTTGTCAGCTGCTGATGTTTGAGGGCTTCAAATTCACCAATCTCCAGACAACCGTTCTGTTGCATTTGTGCGCTAGCTAATCTTTTTTGTTTGGGTTTTTTTTTTTTGACACACGCAAGATCCGTATGCGCTTATTTTAAACATTCCATTCCTAGACTCTATTTTCTCTTCTAATAACCTCCATTCTATCGGGAAGATGTTCCACTAGATTCCGGGGAGGATTGTGAGAGATTTATTTAGCCGTTAGTAAAGTCGGGTACTGATGGAGGTGAGGGAAGGAGGTTCCTGGGGTGATTCACATACATCATGTTCAATAAGGTTTAGAGCTCTATAGCAGGAGATCTTCTACTCCAACCCATGCAAGCATATCTTCACGCTTTGCACAGGGGGGCGTGGTCATGCTGAAACAGGTTTGGGTCTCATAGTTTGGGCAAAGTGGAAATGTCATGCTACAGAGAAGTCCTATACAATTGATTTGATTTGACAATTGTGTGCTTTCAGGATTGTGGTAAAATCATATATGGCTGGAAAAGTCAAAGGTGTCCCCCCTTTTTTTTCCCCCCATGCAATATATGCACCGGTTCTGCATACTGTAATGCTTAACTTTATGGATACTGTAGAGGATTGAGTCTGAGCTGTGTTTGTTTTTTTCCTTCTTACTTTGGCTTGAACTGTGTGTAATGGAGTGGTTTGTTTGAATAGGCTTTAATAAAGGGCTTTGCATGTGCATGCATGTGCCGGAGCACTTGCCTTGGCGTGTGTGTGTTTGCGTGCCTGCGCACATGTGCAAAGCTATAAGAATGGCTGGGGGAGGGCAGGGGTGTATAAGGAACTGGGGTGGGGTGTGTGTGGGGTTGACTTAGACATGCATTTGCACACTTTGTCAGCAAAATTAAACACCTGTCCTCTGAAATCCGTCTTCTTTGTTTGTTTGTTTTTCCACAGAACGGACAAAGCACCGCTGAAGATGGAGTTGCTCCAGGGGTCAAGGTAACACTAGTTCTTCATAGTCATGTGCTTTTATCCAGTTAAGGAGAAGTAAGCGTGGTGGGGTTGGATTTGGATGCACGCACGTTCGTGTGCACGCACACACACACACACACACAGACACACACACACAGACACACACAGACACACACACACTATTGAAGTGACCTTTAAATCCAAAGACTAAAACAGATTGGATTGCTCATATTAGCATCTAATTAGCTCATTTAAATTAATTTGTTGGGAAACAGATTTCAGGGATGCAATTACAAGCCGAATCAGCAGTTTAGTGGTTTATTAAACATATTAAGGTCCATTAGAAAGAGTTTACACTTATTATTTAGGTTTATTTTATTTTATATGGATCCGCACACACACCGCCGCACAGCACAGATTATGGATTGGATCATGGATCCGCGAATACAACGTCCAATCAGATACCAGGGCAGCATTTCAGGTCGATATCAGGGTCTAGATGTCTCTAGGGTTGTGCTTTGTGGGGGGAGTTTAACAATACACACTGTACGGACAAAAGTATTGGAACACCCGGGTTTTCCAGCCACATGTGACTCTCAGTGATGACAAAGTTGGAGAGACACAATTGTATAGGATGTGTAGCATGAATCTTCCCTTCATTTAAGACGCAATAATTAGATTTGATTGGAAAATTCAAACAAATCAATAATTTATTGATCGATTGATTTTTTTTTTTTTTTTGGGGGGGGGGGGGCAGGTTGCCAGGGTGTATCTCTGCAGTACATTTGGAGAAAACAACTGCATAATCTGTGTTTTTTTTTTTAATTTATTTAATTTTATAATCTCTGCACCAAACTAAAACAGATATCAAATCCCCTGCTCACCTAACCTGATTAATTAATTGATTTAATAATTAAAGCAAAATGTTCATAATAAAAAAATTTTAATAATTTTTTTTCATAAAAAGATTTAAATAAACGTGACTAATAAAAATTGGTTTTGGCCAAAAAAAAAATACCCTCAATGATCTTGTTTCCATTATTGTGAGTGAATTTTTTCATTCTTTATTTAGTCATAAACCAGTAGGAGTAAACACACTTTATACAAGCCAAAGGCCAGAATCAGACATTTGGTGCCACAGATGATATTAGTATCGGCATCTCTTAGAAGTGAGATGTTAAACTGCTGGTGCAGATGCCTACAGCTGTACATGCTTTTTGAACATCCAGTTTAACATTCAGTCCCCAGTTGCTGTTATAATAACTTCCACTTTTCGGAGGAGGATTCAACAAAGGCTAAATTCTGTAGTCTTGACAGGTTCACCAGCCCATTAATGGCCGTTTCAGACGTTTTCCTGTAGTGTGACTTCTCAAACCAAGAACCAATAGGAGCATTGAACCTGATGACGTGATAAGCGTGATTAGACCACCTCAGGGAAAATGTGGTAGTTGGTACTGCTAGTTACCATTAGCGAGAGAACGGCGGAATGACGTAAAACATCGGACGAGTCCTTTTCTCGTGTCTCAGTTTTTGAATCCCGTACGGTCTGACATTATAGGATTAAATGGGATCCCTCTGGCACTTTCTACACTAATCCGGATAAATCTGAAAATGGCATTTTTTTATTTTTTATTTTTTTTTGTCTAAAAACAATCTGCGACCGCAGTATCGTTTTCAACCGTTTCCCAAAACTTGCTTATGTAACACCGAAACGTCTGAAAATACTTAAGTCCTTGTACTGCACTGTAGGTAACACGTTTCAACCCGTGTAATTTCTGCCTGGCGTTTTAAATGTCATGGCAATGACAAAAAAAAATGTAGCAACATTCGCAAAGGACTATTAAAAAATTGCACACTGTGTGCCCAGCATTAGCTAAAAGCATGTATTATCCAACGTTAAGTGGGAGGGGGCTTCGTTGTCACCGCCCCTTCCTGCCCCCTCTCTTCACTCAGAGTCCAATGCGAGTTCATAAGTGTTTTTGAACATGTCTGAGTGTTTGAAGTACTGGCCAACCTTTAGAAATGGCCTTTTCAGAGTTATAGCAGCCGATCTCCATCTCGCTCTTTGAGCATTTCAGCTGCGATGGAGAAAATGTAATCAATGCGAAAGCACTCAAATCTTTCTGGCAATGTGAAATGCCAGTGCAACTGGTGACGATCGTTTGGAGTATTTCTGTGTCTTCAGCTGCAAGATGAAAATAAAGCGCACACATTCGGCATTTACACATTTGTATTAGCATACTGTATGTTATTAGCGGTTCAGTTTTGCTTAGTTTTTTCTCATTTATTTCGGTAAATCTCCCAGGCATCACAGTGAGACTCTCTCTCTCTCTCTCTCTCTCTCTCTCTCTGTCTCTCTCTCTCTCTCTCTCTCTCTCTCTCTCTCTCTCTCTCTCTCTCTCTCTCTCCCCCCCCCCATAGGCTTATCTGACCTGGTTCCTCTTTCTTTCTTCACTTCTCCTTTTCCCTGCTTTTGCAAAACACAGCAGCTTCCCTGTTTGCTAAAAAAAATCCCTTCATATAGTTTGGTGTTGAGTGCAGTTGTTTACCCTGCAGTCACGTCTAGATCGAAATGCTTTCTTAGCTTCTGGTGAACCTGCCGGGATTGTCTTTAGCAGGAGAAGGCAAGCCATAAATCTGCGATTGAGACAGGTTGTTTCGGGTCTGTGTGCTGAGCATGTGTGTGTCTGTGAGCGTGTGAATGAACGACACTCGCAGCAGGTCTGTTAGTGACACAAGCTAAAAGAAGCCTGACTGCTAATGAGTTTGAGCCGGATTATCACCGGTCTACAGAATAACGAGGCCACACACACACACACACACACACACACACACACACACACACACACACACACACACACACACACACACACACACACATGCACTCAATCATTCATGCATTTTAGGGCAGTTTCTCCCATTCTTCTTTGCAGAACCTTTCAAGCTCCATCAGGTTGAATGGGGAGCGTAAGTGCACAGCCATTCCCAGAGTCATCTCGTAGACACTCCTTTGTTATCTTGACTGTGTGCTTAGGGTCGTTGTTCTGTTGGAAGATGAACCATCGCCCCAGTCTGAAGTCCAGAGCGATCTGAAGCAGGTTTTCATAAATGATGTCTCTGTACATTGCTGCATTCATCTTTCCCTCGATCCAAAATAGTTCCTGCTGCTAAAAAACATCCCCACAGCCTCCATTCTCAGGCCACACCTTTATTAATAGGTCACGCCCCTGGTATTAACATGTGCCAAGGCCACACCTATCTATATCTATATCTATATATATATATATATATACAGTACAGACCAAAAGTTTGGACACACCTTTTCATTCAAAGAGTTTTCTTTATTTTCATGACTATGTAAATTGTAGAGTCACACTGAAGGCATCAAGGGCTATTTGACCAAGAAGGAGAGTGATGGGGTGCTGCGCCAGATGACCTGGCCTCCACAGTCACCGGACCTGAACCCAATCGAGATGGTTTAGGGGTGAGCTGGACCGCAGAGTGAAGGCAAAAGGGCCAACAAGTGCCAAGCATCTCTCGGGGAACTCCTTCAAGACTGTTGGAAGACCATTTCAGGTGACTACCTCTTGAAGCTCATCAAGAGAATGCCAAGAGTGTGCAAAGCAGTAATCAAAGCAAAAGGTGGCTACTTTGAAGAACCTACAATATGACATTTTTCAGTTGTTTCACACTTTTTTGTTATGTATATAATTCCATATATAATTCCACATGTGTTCATTCATAGTTTTGATGCCTTCAGTGTGAATCTACAATTTTCATATATATATATATATATATATTGTAAACTCTCGAGAGAAATAATTGTGAAAGGAAGGAGGAAGACAGTGAACAATGACTTTCTTGGTAGGCTACTGTTTAGATACAAGTCGTGTAACAGACACTGTCTTTCATTAAAGCCTGTGTAAAGTTCATTAGTTTCACCTGTAGACACACTGCGGCTTATACACAGGTGCGGCTTATTTATGTTCAAAATAAAAATCTTTGTCAAATTTAGTGGGTGTGGTTTATATTTGGGTGCGTTTAATAGTCCAGAAATTACGGTATATATATATATATATATATATATATATATATAATATATATATATATATATATATATATATATATATATATATATATATATATATATGTGTACGGTAATTTCTGGACTATTAAACGGTAATATATATACCGTCACACCTCATTTTGTTTATTAGGCTCCATCACTTTTATTATTTATTATGTTTCTATCATTAGTGTTCAGAGGCCACGCCTCTATTATTATAGTTTAGAGGCCACACCTCTATTATTTAAATAAAGAAGTCACCCCTCTTTTCTTAGGCCACTTTGACATTATAAGCATATGCGGAAGCCACGCCTTTATATTCAGCACTCCATTATAAGCCACACCTTTATTCGCTAGCATTCACAGAGACCATAACTCCATTATCTCTCACACAAGTGTTTGGGTTAAATAGTGTGTGGTGCAGTGTGTGTGTGCGCGCGTGTGTGTGTGTGAGTGCAAAAAAAATAAAATGAGCCTGTAGTCGTGACTAGTAGATATTAATGAGACGCCCACACACACACTCCATCACCCCTATATACCGTGTCCTCTCTCTCTTACTCTCAATATACACAAGTATTACTACATTACAGGGACTCACAAGTCTGTGTTTCAGTGACGAAAAGAGCTGCATTAAAAATGGCAATCTTTACAATAATAAAAATAGAACATTTTTACAACAGATTAACTTTGTGTGTAACAGTGTAGCATGCCCAACTTTCTTCACTCGTAGTGACGTTTCCGTTCAAACCGACCCGCAATGGCTCCGAGGACTCCTTCTCCAAGGAATCTTCTCCTGAATTCTGCACATGATGTGAATGTTATTATCATGAGGTCGTAATTGCAGTCTAGTGCTAATTTACACTGTTCATACAATGTGTTAAACAGCTACAATGTTTGAAAGTTTGGGGGTTTGAGCCTCATTAATGCCAAGCTGCCACTTTTGGGCCCTTAAACAAGGCCCTTAATCTTCTATGCTTCCGAGGTGCTGCATCGTGGTTGCACACCCAAACATTCTCCCTGCCTCTTAACATCGCTGGAATATGCAGAGGAAGAATTGTACTGTACAGGTATAATGTTTTTCTCACAATATTGCACATATGAAGATAAATGTACTGCATGACCTTATTAAAATGAATATTTAATGTATAATTCATGAATGTTTATAGAGATAACGGGTGTCTCAGGCACAAACATCGAAACATCGTTCTCCCAAATGAAACATTAGACAGGATGCACGTCTTCGGTCGTTGTTTCCTGCGCATTGTTTGGTCTCCGGATGTTTATGTTAAAGTAGTAAAAAAAAAAAAAAAAAAAGTGATCCCAAGTGTGAGTTCATTCCCTGCACAGAGTTCCTGTTTCCACTATTTGTTACGTTACAGCCTAATTCCAGAATGGATTAAATTCATTATTTTCCTCAAAATTCTACAAACAATATCACATAATGACAACGTGGAAAAAGTTTGTTTCAAATCTTTCTATCCAAATGTATTTAATGTACGAAATGAAAAAAATAAAATAAAATCACGTTCATAAGTACATTCACAGTTGAAGCTCATTTGGCACCAATTTCAGCCTCTAGTCTTTTTGAGTTTGATGCTACAAACCTGACACGTATTTTTGGGCAGTTTCTCTTATTCTTCTTTGCGGAACGTCTCAAGTTCTATCAGGTTGGATGGGAAGTGTCAGTGCACAGCTATTTTCAAATCTCTCCAGAGATGTTCAATCAGGTTCAAGTCTGAGCTCTGAGCCACTCAAAGACATTCACAGAGTCCCGTAGCCACTCCTTTGTTATGTAAAGTGTGTGCTCTGAGTAGTTGTCCTGTCGGAAGATGAATCATTGCCCCAGTCTGAGGTCCAAAGTGCTCTGGAGCAGGTTTTAATCAAGGACGTCCCTGTACATTGCTGCATTTATCTTTCCCTTTGATCCCAACAATTTTTCAAGTTCCTGCTGCTAAAAACATCTCCACAGCATGATGCTGCCACCACCATGCTTCACTGTAGGGATGGTATTGGCCAGGTGATTAGCGGTGCCTGGTTTCCTTCAGACATGATGCTTGGCATTCAGATCAAGATCATCAGTCTTGGTTTCTCATGGTCTGAGAGTCCTTTAGGTGCCTTTTGGTAAACTCCAGACGGGCGGTCATGTGCCTTTTACTGAGGAGTAGCTTCCGTCTGGCCACTTTACCATACAGGCCTGACTGGTGGAGTGCTGCAGAGAGGGTTGTTCTTCTGGAAGGTTCTCTAGCATCATGTGATAATCGGGTTTTTGGTCATCTCTCTGACGGTCCGTGATCCCGTGATCGCTCAGTTTGGCCAGGTGGCTCTGCTTTAGTAAGAGTCCTGGTGGTTCCAAACTTCTTCCATTAACAGATGATGGAGGCCACTGTGCTCATTGGGACATTTGATGCTGCAGAAATGTTTGTCCCCTTCCCCAGATCTGTGCCTCGACACAATCCTGTCTCTGAGGTCTACAGACAATTCCTTGGACTTCATGGCTTGGTTTGTGCTCTGACCTGCACTGTGGGACCTTCTATAGACCTTTCCACATGTCCAATCATCTGGATTTACCACAAGTGGACTCCAATCAAGTTGTAGAAACATCTCAAGGATGATCAGTGGAAACAGAATGCACCTGAGTTCAATTTTGAGTGTCATGGCAAAGGCTGTGAAAACTAATGTACATGTGATTTTTGTTTTTTATTATTAATACATTTGCAAAGATTTCAAACAAACTTCTTCCACGGCGTCATTATTGGGTTTTGTTAGTAGAATATTGAGGAAAATAATGAATGTAATCTATTTTGGAATAATGCTGTAAACAGTGTTTAACGCGTTACTGTAACGCAGTTACTTTTGACAGTAACTAATACTGTACTGCATAACTTTTTTAAATAAAGTAACTTCGTTAGCGTATGGTTCGTTACCCGTTACTTTTATAAATGAATGAAATTGGGCTGAAGTGTAGATTACAGTCTGACCTGTTTACAGCAGAGACGCATTGTAGGATTGGTGGATAAACCACTGTAAACATAAAGAAGACGCACTGTGGGCGTGTCTCTGTTTATTCAGGTCTGTGCGGCAGTAATGGCGAGTCGAGGCGACAGCAAGACGAGTTTCTCAAAGTGGAAGACAAAAACGTTTTAGTCAAATGTAAGCTTTTCTGGCTCGAAGCTCGTATCTACTGCGATAAACAGCAACTCCAATCTGTCAAAGCTCCTCCAGAAACTACACTGTTGATAGTTTTCATACTTCAGCTGTGAAAGGAACATGTTTAAGAGCTCAACACAACAGCTTTTATGATGCAGAATCCACTTTAGCTTTTGATTGTGAATATATTATTCAGCTTGTTTTGTTATTTATTTCAGAAATCCTTGTGATATATTCAGTTTGTGCTGCTCTGACTTTAATAAAATAGTGTTTAAAAATTACTGTGTGTTTAAGTCAGTTTTGTGTTTGTAGACCAGAACGCATAAAAAGGCATTAATGGGAACATTAAAGAAGGTTCTTTAAAAAAAAGAACTAAAAAGTTACTTTTAACAGTACCGCATTAATTTTTGGTGTAAATAATCAAAAGTAACAGTTTTCACTTTTTGAATGAAGTAACGAGTAACTGTAACTAGTTACTATTTCTTAGTAACGAGGACAACACTGGCTGTAACATAACAAATGTGGAAGAAGTGAAGCTCTGTGGAAACTTTATTTTGAAAGCTATTTTGACAATAATGTCTGTATGTTGCGTTGTTTCAAGAAGGACAGTAAATCTGTACTGCCATGTTTGTAACGATCAGTCTGTTGTGAATGCGGTGAGCGGTTTAGAAACGTTGCCTTATTATTTTCCCAGTATACTCATTTATTAAACTATAGAAACCTTATTTGGTTATTTTATCTTTTACTCTTAAGAAACATTCCGATTTTGCACGGAAACAGTGAAACCGTACCATAAACCAGTGTACAGCGTTGTTTCCCGACCAGCACCGAGTTTGTCGAGTGGATTTGAAAGAGCAACAGCTGCTGCATGACGTATCCAAAAAAACACGATACCGAATTTACACACGACAGATCCACAATAGTGTGATTAATTGTCCTGGTGCGTCTGCGCCTTGCAGCTGTTAGCATCTGTGCTCTGCAATGCGTTTTATTCTATCCGGTGATTGTAGGAACCATGTACCTTCTTCTGTTATCACTTGTGTCAAGCTTAATGATGAAAAATGAAACCATATACACCTATTGTGTGTGAGTGTGTGTGTGTGTGTGAGAGAGAGAGAGAAAGAGAGAGAGATGAAGTGTGTTAATGTGAGCTTTAGTCCATTAGATACACTATATTGCCAAAAGTTTGTGGACACCTGACCATAAGATTGAACATCCCATTCCACATTGTCTCCATTTGCCCCTTTAATAATCTCCACTCTTTTGGAAAGATGTTCCACTAGATTTTGAAGAGATTTGTGAAGATCCATTCAGCCACAAGGGTGTAATGTTCATATTTCCGCTTCCAAAACTATCCTATAGCGTTGCTGCTGTTATGTTTTCCACAATTCCGCAAAGACGCGTCACTAGATTTCGGAGTACGCCAGTGAAGAGGCCGAACGGTGTCCTGTTGAGGGTTGTAACGTTTAACGGTGCAAAATCGATGAAAATACGTGACTATTAAAGTCGGTCGAGATGTTAAAACGAATCGTGATGAATTTTTTGTATTGCTTCATTTTGGCTTTTTCCGGAAGACTAAAAATGAAAGCAGCGAGCTGGAAACGGACAAAACAACAAACATGATGTATAAATAATCAGTATACTGAGAAGCTCCAGTCATCTCTGTCTTCATGTAAATTATGCTATTACTTAGCCAAACCTCACTAAAAATAGATTTTTTTATTTATTTTTTTTTACATTTTTTTTTATAATTGAATGTAATAAGTCTCATGTACCGGAAAAGAGGAAGGCCAAGGAGGAGGTTCATGGATGTGGTGAGGGAAGACATGCAGGTAGTTGGTGTAAAAGAGGCAGATATAGAGGACAGGGTGGTATGGAGACGGATGATCCGCTGTGGCGACCCCTAATGGGAGCAGCCGAAAGAAGAAGAAGAAGAAGAAGTAGTCTCATGTAAAATCTCAGAACCACCAACCTGAAATTCATTCACACAAATAACTTATTTTGAACAATAGAAAAGAAAGTTGATGGTATAAACTTTTTCAACCATATAGGTATGTACCTTTTCCTGTCCATCTTCATCCATCTGAGTCTTCCTCAACCGGTTATACATGTCTATCTAACTGTTGTTCTTCTGGTGTTTATAGTTCAAAAGGTTTGAGGAGTAAATACCATATAAATGACAACCAAAGTGATCTGTTATTGCTATATATGTTTTCCCCATAAGTTAAACACTGGTCAAGGAAGAGTATCTCTTGACCAGTAAACATTTCCCAGCCAATCCTAAAATGAACAACATTGATTGCATAACACAAAACGCCTAACACATATAACACGATTACAACGTGCGTCTGTTTTAATGGCAAAACCATACAATGCTTTTTTCTGCTGTATAAAAGGAAGGATTTCAACTACTGGTCTAACCCATTGGAGCTTTATTTATTATTATAATTTTTTAAAATTATTATTCATTTATTTGTTTTACAATTAGAATTGATTGTTTTTTGATATGAAATATATTTTACAAAAAAATGTCTAGCATTCAAATGGTTTTGTCTGAAAAATATTAAAAGGCTACTTTTTGATTGATGTTTTATCTTAAATTCTAATAAAAAAAAAAAATCAAAACAACAAAAAATATAACGAGAAAATCTTATCGTCAATCCAGAATCGTAAATCGTATCATGCGATGAGTTTGGTGAATCATTACATCCCTAATCCTAATGGTCCCCATTTTTATCCAGCAGATACCAATTTGTTATTTACAATTTGCTGTACCCATTTGCCCACACCCCCAAAATTGGCTTCAAGTGCCTCTGCTTTAAGCTTGACGTCGCCCCCATTTTATCTCGAAATCCCCCTCTCCTTTATTAACGTGGCGCCTGACGGATTGTGGGAAGAATCGCAGCGGTTAACCCCTGGCCAGACTTTTCATTCTCTTTAGATAAGCGGATATTTCAAAAAAAGAAAGAAAGAAAAGAAAGCGAGGGTTTAAAATGATAGAAATTCATTTTGATTTTTCACGACAGATTCCGGATGCGGTGCAATAAATCAGTATTACAACCTGCTGAGGTGTTTTAGTATTCTGTAGACAGACCTCGCCTGATCTCGAAAAGTGGATTATGAGTTTGAATTGCGTTTTCTGTGTGGGTGTGTGTGTGTGTGTGTGTGTGTGTGTGTGTGTGTGTGTGTGTGTGTGTGTGTGTGTGTGTGTGTGTGTATACACGCACTCCCAGTGGAATAGTGAGGTAGTAAGTGCTTTTTCTGCTCGTGTGAATTTGATTTGTAAACGCTCTAATGTAGTATAATGGCCTCTTAGTTTTGATTTTCACAGCCATATGTGGGTTCCACACGCCACTGCCACTTTAAGAGGGTTTGGGGTGTGTGTGTGTGTGTGTGTGTGTGTGTGTGTGTGTAAGCAAGCATGCGTTTAATAGGGGGTGGTTTGCGCGACAGGCTTTGATATCGTTTTTCCTTCCCACCTCTTTTTTGAGGTCAAATCTCTCTGAAGAGCCAGTCTCGCTCATTAATTTTTCAGCACTCGCCACTGCTTTGTGGCACAGCCGAGTTGCCATGTTACTCGATGCCCACTAGCATTAGTGTTTAAGAGCTAATCCATGGGGGGTCGGGGATGGGGGGCAATCAGAGTGTGTTTGGGTTCAAAGCTTTGAATCAGCCCGAGCGTTTAGACCGGCGCAGTTGGCTGTCTGAGACCTGCAGCTAAACATGCAGTGCATTGTGGGAGATCAGGGTCTCGGATTTAAGACTCGTTTGTTGCCATGAGACCTTTTCAAAAGATCATCCAACTCAGGGTTTTCCTTTGTGTACAGATTTGCCAGCAGGAAATGTGGATCTTCATAACTGAGGCCAATGCATTTTGCATCTCGATGCACAGCCAACAATACAATACATAAAAGATACGTATGAAGCAGCTACCGATGCGCTATGATTCCCCCATAATGCGATGCAGCGCGATTTGATTCGATTCAACGCAATACCATTCAATTCAATACGATGCAACTCAAAATGTTACAGACAGACAGCAAACCATCAATTTACTCAAGTGTCTTCTGACTTCTAACACATGGCTCCTTCACAAACACACCTTTATAGTGCAGATAAAAGATGAAATAAAACCAGATGTTCTGTCTCCAAGAAGATGCAGCTCTACCTCTGCCATGTTAATCTGTATTCCATGTATCTTTCAGGACACGCCTCGGTCTCCGTACTGTTACCTCGTCATATTCACAAGGAGAAATTCGATCTACATATAAAATATTGGTCACAAATTATTGGTCACTTTTTAAATAATAAAAGTATCGGGCATCTACTGATGATTTTTTATATAAATAAATGCAAATATGTTCAAAACGATGCATCACGATAAAAATGGCGTGTAAATCTTCTTCTTCTTCTTTCGGCTGCTCCCATTAGGGGTCGCCACAGCGGATCATCCGTCTCCATACCACCCTGTCCTCTATATCTGCCTCTTTTACACCAACTACCTGCATGTCTTCCCTCACCACATCCATGAACCTCCTCCTTGGCCTTCCTCTTTTCCTCCTACCTGGTGGCTCCATCTTCAGCATTTTTCTACCAATATAATTCATGTCCCTTCTCTGCACATGTCCAAACCATCTCAATCTCGCCTCCCTCACCTTGTCACCAAAACATCCTACATGTGCTGTCCCTCTAATAAACTCATTTCTAATCTTGTCCATCCTCGTCACTCCCAACGAAAACCTCAACATCTTCAGCTCTGCTACCTCCAGCTCCACCTCCTGTCTTTTACTCAATGCCACTGTCTCTAATCCATACAACATCGCAGGTCTCACCACAGTCCTATAAACTTTCCCTTTCATTCTTGCAGATACTCTTCTATCACAAATCACTCCTGTCACTCTTCTCCACCCACTCCACCCTGCCTGCACTCTTTTCTTTACTTCCCTAACACACTTTCCATTACTTTGCACTGTTGACCCCAGGTACCTGAACTCCTCCACCTTCTCCACCTCTTCTCCCTGCAACCGCATCACTCCACTGCCCTCCCTCTCATTCACACACATGTACTCTGTCTTACTCCTACTGACTTTCATTCCCCTTCTCTCCAGCGCATATCTCCACCTCTCCAGGCTCTTCTCAACCTGCTCTCTACTCTCACCACAAATCACAATATCATCTGCAAACATCATAGTCCAGGGAGACTCCTGTCTGACCTCGTCCGTCAACCTGTCCATCACCACTGCAAACAGGAAAGGGCTCAGGGCCGATCCTTGATGCAGTCCAACCTTCACCCTGAACCAGTCTGTCGTACCTACTGCACACTTTACTGCCGTCACACTGTCCTCATACATGTCCTGCACCACCCTCACATACTTCTCTGACACACCTGATTTACTCATACAATACCACAACTCCTCTCTCGGCACCCTGTCGTACGCTTTCTCTAAATCCACAAATACACAATGCAGCTCCTTCTGTCCTTCTCTATACTTCTCCATCAACATCCTCAAAGCAAATAAGGCATCTGTGGTGCTCTTCCTCGGCATGAAACCATACTGTTGCTCACAGATGGTCACCTCTTCTCTCAGCCTGGCTTCCACTACTCTTTCCCATAACTTCATGGTGTGACTGATCAACTTAATTCCCCTGTAGTTACTGCAGGTCTGCACATCTCCCTTATGCTTAAAGATCGGTACCAGCACACTCCTTCTCCATTCCTCAGGCATCCTCTCCCCTTCCAGAATCCTGTTAAACAATCTGGTTAAAAACTCCACTGCCATCTCTCCTAAACATCTCCACGCTTCTACCGGTATGTCATCTGGTCCAACCGACTTTCCATTCTTCATCCTCTTAATCGCTGCTCTCACTTCCTCCTTACTAATCCTATCTACATCCTGCTTCACCAACTCCACATCCTCCAACCTTCTCTCTCTCTGATTTTCCTCATTCATCAGCTGCTCAAAATACTCCCTCCACCTTCTCAACACACTCTCCTCACTAGTCAACACATTTCCCTCTCCATCCTTTATTGCTCTAACTTGCAGTACATCCTTCCCAGCTCGGTCCCTCTGCTTGGCCAATCGGTATAAATCCTTTTCTCCTTCCTTAGTGTCCAACCTCTTATACAGTTCCTCATATGCCTTTTCCTTGGCTTTCGCCACATCCCTTTTAACCTGCTGCCGCATCTCCTTGTACTCCTGCCTACTTTTCTCATCACTCTGTCGATCCCACTTCTGTTTTGCCAATCTCTTTCCCCTAATGCTCTCCTGCACTTCCTCATTCCACCACCACGTCTTGCTTTCTATTTCCAGATGTCACACCAAGTACTTTTCTAGCTGCCTCCCTCATCACTCCTGCAGTAGTTGCCCAATCATCCGGCACCTCTTTACCACCACCAAGCCCCTGTCTGACCTCTTCCCTGAACCTCACACTACACTCTTCCTCCTTCAGTTTCCACCATCTTATTCTTCTTTCAAACCTTACTTTCCTCCTCTTCTTCTTCGCCTCCAAAACCATCCTACAGACCACCATCCGATGCTGTCTAGCTACACTGTCCCCCGCCAACACCTTACAGTCTCCAATCTCCTTCATGTTGCGTCTCCTACTCAGAAGATAATCCACCTGTGTGCACCTTCCTCCACTCTTATACGTCACCCTATGATCCTCCTTCTTCTTAAAATACGTGTTCACCACTGCCATTTCCATCCTTTTAGCAAAATCTACCACCATCTGCCCTTCCACATTCCTCTCCTTAAAACCATACCTACCCATCACCTCCTCATCACCTCTGTTCCCTTCACCTACATGCCCATTAAAGTCTGCCCCAATCACCAATCGTTCTTTCCTAGGTACACCATCTACCACTTCATCTAATTCACTCCAGAATCTTTCCTTCTCCTCCATCTCACAGCCAACTTGTGGAGCATAGGCACTAATGACATTTATCATCATCCCTTCAACTTCCACCTTCACGATCATCACCCTATCAGAAACTCTCTTCACCTCCACTACACTCTTACTGTCCTTCAGAATCACCCCTACACCATTTCTCTTCCCATCCACACCATGATAAAACAGTTTATACCCACCTCCAATGTTCCTGGCCTTACTCCCTTTCCACTTGGTCTCCTGAACACACAACACATTTACCTTTCTCCTCTCCATCATATCAGCTATCTCTCTCCCTTTACCCGTCATAGTACCAACATTTAAAGTACCAACCCGAACCTCTACTCTCCTACACTGCTCCTTTTCCTGCCGTCTCTGTAGACGCCTTCCTCCTCTCCTTCTCCTCCTTCGGCCAACAGTAGCCCAATTTCCACCGGTACCCTGTCAGCTAACGATACCTGTGGTGGTCGTTGTTAACCCGGGCCTCGACCGATCCGGTATGAAATTCTCATTTGTGATCCGCATATTTGACTTGGCACATGTTTTACGCTGGATGCCCTTCCTAACGCAACCCTCCCCATTTACCCGGGCTTGGGACCGGCACTAAGAGTACACTGGCTTGTGCCCCCCTAATGGCTGGGTTAAAAATGGCGTGTGTAAATGACGTTTGCAAATCGATGCATCACAACTTTTATGCCGACGCACCGATGCAAATCAGGGGATCTAACCATCCCTAATCCCATCCCTAATCCTGCACAAAACCTTCTAAACCCCAGACTCCACACCCAACACCAGAGTTTGACTTCACTTATGCTCTAATAGCAGAATAATATTTAGATGGTAGATGGAATGGAAGAATGGGTGTGGTGCTGAAGTGTGTACAAACTTTAGACTTCATAGTGTACATTCTTATACTGTACATTGAACGGTCATGTATTATTAAGGATTATCGCTCACCACTTTCTATCTGTTTATCATAATATTTAATGTTTGAATTCACAGATGCTAAAATGAATCAGAAACAAAGTGCTGACACTGGAGAATCCTCTCCTCTAAATGAAGCTCTTTACACAGAAAATGTAAGAAATCATGATGCATTGCACTGTATTTGTGCGTTGTATTTTCACACAGGAAATCCACGAAGCACTGTTGTGTAGTTGATAAAATAAACAGTAGTGCGCTCTTATTTATTTATTTATTTATTTTTAAGTACTAACAGCGAAATCAGCCTTGCGTAGTGCAGAGTCAGCGTGTACCCAACTGTGGCGTCTCCTCTCAGTGAGATCATCCGTGTAATTCCAGAAAGAAAGATGTGTCTGCCTTCGTCTTTTACATTATAGAGCTCAGATTGCTGGAACCGACACCCACTGGCTTGAGTCCTGCAATTAGCATACTGTATTACTGAGAGAAGAGAGGAGAGAGAGAGAGAGAGAGAAAGAGAGAGAGAGAGAGAGAGAACGAGAGTAAGTGAGAGAGTATATACATACATAGAGTGTGAGGTGTATATCAAAACACCTCGTATATTCAAATAAGCAAAAAAAAAAAGCAAAAAAAATCTTCTGTGTCCCAAAAATTACAAGGTGAAAAAAATGAACTTTTTCAGTATATTTTATTATACCGTATTTTTCGGACTATAAGCCGCTACTTTTTTCTTTTTTTCTTCATGAATTTTTCCAGGGTTTTTCCCGGTTCAACAAACTTCAAGCCAAAAAACGGAACCCCATAACATTAGACATATTCCTCGGTCTTGCACATATGCAGTAATACCGGGAAAAATGTCTGTCTGTCTGTCTATCTATCCATCTTCATCTGTGTGTCTATATACTGTACATACATATATATATATATATATATATATATATATATATATATATATATATATAATATGTGTGTGTGTATATGTGTATGTGTGTGTATACACACACAAAAAGTATTGTATCAATGATTGGTTTTGCTTCAATGCAACTGTTTACACTGGAAAAATCTAAAGACATTAGCGGTCTTGTACTGCATAGCTACTGTATACAAATAAATACGCATATTGTCAACTAAAAAACATATAATTAAATATTCCAAGTTAATTTTTTCCCCTTGTCATTTTCTGAGTATTGGTCTGGACACAGAAGATTTTTTGCTGGTTTGAATGTTTTTGATATACACGTCCCACTCCCACTCAAATAAATACACTATGTGTACAAAGGTCTGTGGACACCTGACCATAAATTGTTGGGGTTTTTAAACATCTCATTTGCTATTAAAACAAGCTAAACGTTTCTGGGAAGATGTTCCACTAGAATGTGGAGTGTGTTAGTGGAGATGTGTGGATTCGTTCATCCACATGGGTGTTAGTAAAGTCAGGTACTGATGTTGGTGGGATGAGGAGGGTGTTAAATAAAGGTGTTAAATAAGGTTTAGAGCTCTTTCTCTTTTAGAGATCTTTCACTCAAACCCATGGAAAGGATATCTTCATGGATCTGGTTTTGTGCACAGGAGCATTGTCATGCTGGAATTTGTGAATGGAATATTTCATGCTACTGCATCCAAAGTTGTCCAATACAATTGTGTGCTTCCATGTTTGTGTTAACAGTTTGGGGGAAGAAACACATATGGCTGCAAAAGTCAGGTCCATATATCTTTACGTACGTGATCTCACATTTCAGCAATTTTACTATATCTTTTCAAGCGACAATACTATAGAAATGAAACTTGTCAATGTGCAGCCTGTAAAGCAGTACAGATTTACTGTCCTCTCAAAATAACTCTACAGCCACTATTGTCTATATAATATTGTCCCTTGAGAAGACATACTATAATACTATAATACTCAATTTAGTAAAATAGTATAAACATACATATAGTGTATGGAAGTATCAAGGATGCAATGCTTTACCAAGCACACACTACAGGAAACCCTAAAAAAGACTGTATCAAGGCATACTGTCTACCAGTAATTTCCGGACTATTAAACGCACCCAAATAAAAGCCCCACCCACTGAATTTGACAAAGATTTTTATTTTGAACATAAATAAGCCGCACCTGTGTATAAGCCGCAGGTGTCTACAGTGAAACTAATGGATTTTACACAGGCTTTAATGAAAGACAGTGTCTGTTACACGGCTTGTATCTAAACAGTAGCCTACCAAGAAATTCATTATTCACTGTCTTCCTCCTTCCTTTCACAACTATTTCTCTCGGGAGTTTATCTTTTGGCATCGTCGTGCGTTTAAAAATCACCATCGGTGAATCTTTTCTCCCGATGCCGTGCAGCTCAGAACACAGGTGAAGTGTGTTTTCATGCCCGGTTGTTTTCAGCGTGACGAATGATTCGCATTTCCTGTAGACAGTCCGAGTGAGCGGCAGGTCAAACGTCAGAGGAACATCATCCATATTTATGATGTGGTGCGGCCCGATTCAGTGGGAGCGCATCTGATTTAATATAAAGAGTTTCATTGGTTCACCTGAACCCGTTCAGCAATTTCATTGGTCTAATGTTATGGGGTTCAGTTTTTTGTCATGAAGTTTGTGAAACCGGGAAAAACCCGTAAAAATCCATAAATTAGCCGCTTCATTGTTTAAGCCGCGGGGTTCAAAGCTTGGGAAAAAAGTAAAGGCTTATAGTCCGGAAAATACAGGACTATATAATTAATAATAATTTTCTAATAATTTTTTTTACCAGACATTGTGTCTGACATTTGTTTTAGTGTTGTTTTTAACCCATCAAACTTGTTACATGAAAATCTAGAAGGTTACTAAATGAAGTTGTATATATTTTGTGCCAGTGGTTTTGATCTAATGGGAGTAGAATATCGTGATGAGTCGATTCTGCCAGAGCTGCAGGTTTCTCACAGCAGACTGGATGAATGTAAATCATGCCATCTTGGATTCACCAAAAAAAACACTGACAGCTTTCAGAGGGAAGATTATCCTTCCAGAAGGCAATTTTATTCCCTTCATTTCCTCCTTCTTGTTTCTTTTCTAAAAGCTTTTTAATATGAGGAAATTAGTTTCAGCGATACGGGAGCAGGCGTGCGCTGATATTAAATTTTCACCTCGTCGTAATTGGCCGAACTTTCATTACCGGATCCGAAATTATAGAGTGTTTTATTTATTTTTCTTTCTAAAATGACTGTCTTAATTTTAGCCATGGGAAGTGCAATTTGCCTTGACTAAACAACTGAAAGTATGTACGAACTGAGGCACTATACAATGTTGTGCATTCTGGGTATTGTTTAATCAGTGGGTTCATTATTTAGACCAAATATCCCATTAAACCATTGGGTCGTAACTGCCTTAGATGATATTCTCTCATTTTTTTGTATGAGACAAATGAATGTCTTGCACTTCCTTGCGTAAGATTACTCCCCTTGGTTATTACATCTTCAAGATTCCTCAGAATCTTATCAGCTGCACATATCAGAGTTCTGATATTTCTTGAGATCCTTCTTCGGAAAATTGCACAAGCCCAAACATTCAGCATTTGATAAACCAGTATTAATTGGTATAAAATGAACGTGAACGCAACGCTTTTACGCACAGCCTCATCCAGAGCGACGTACAAGAGTGCTTTGTTCTTCTATCAATTAATTAAACAACATTGGTTCACTAGGTTGCAAATTTTGGACACCATCTGCCTAGAACTCTCCTTCTCAAAAACATAAAGAAGGAACATTAGTGCTAGTTTAAGTGTTTCAGGAGGAGGTAGGCATTCAGCTGTCGTTCATTCCACCACCTCGGTACCAGAACAGAAAAGAGTCTTGATGTGTGAACTACTTCGTCCCCTGGGAGATGGTGGGACCAGTCGAGCAGTGCTGGAAGATCTGAGGCAGCGTGGTGCAGTGAGCGAACTGATCATATAATACACATTATTTAATTATTACATATATAATGGAAATGTAGCTCAAGCAACCATAATGCAGAATCAATGTGAGCTTTATTTTTAATTGCTTAGAAAAAAAAAACTAAATGAAAAGGAATTAAACTAAAAATTTTGAAGTTGTAATTTTTTTTTATATTTGATCAAACCAATCTAACTCTGAGTTACGTTACAGTGCCAAAGTTGATTATATATAACATTGGCTCAGTCAAAGCCTGGAGTTTACTTAATAATAATTTCGCATTTACTTTATACCGCTTTATATTAATTTACTATTCCGATTAATCTAATAGTAAATACCTTGATACTGATTAACTTTGTAAATATCAATTTTATACACTTATTACTGAATTGGTTCTTGGTTTTGAAGTCTAGTGTGCTTTGCTTCATGTTGAAAGGTCTTGGTCTCTTAAGAATAGCACAATGGTTAAGATGTTACACTTCTGGTCATTAATTCAAATCCCACCCCAATTTAGCTGCCACTGCCGGGCCCTTGAGCAAGGCCCTCAGCTGTATGAATGAGTTAATTGTAACTCTGTGGATGAGGGCATCTGCCAAATACCGTAAGACCTAATTAGACCTCATTCGTCTTGCATCATTAGTGCTGCCTGAAATCTCGAAAAGTTTATAGATTTCTGCGAAATCTTTCTGAAACCGTCATTTAGTAGCATTTTCTCATTTCAATGGCACGCTGCGATTCTGCAGCGGCTCAGTCTCTCCGAGTTTAACGAGTGCCATTATTCTGTCCTGTTGTCATGGTATTAAATAAGCAGCATGGCAACCACATTAGCTGCTCATTCTGAATTTTAATGCGTCGAAGGATGAAAGGGCTGCAGCCGAAGCCTGTTGACTGAAGGAGGTAGAAATCGGTCCATTTATTTCTTTTTGTATTAAAATACAATTCGACATATTGATAGGACAGTGTTCAATGCAATGCAGAGGAGATAATACTGTCTGGAAGGGTAATCTATAGATTCCTAGGTTTTTGTAACAACAAATAGGGAATAATTGTTCAAAATGCACATAGTGATACAGATTTTATACAGATTTTTTTTCCCCACGCTTTGAACCCCTCGGCTTAAACAATGAAGTGGCTAATTTATGGATTTTTACGGGTTTTCCCCGGTTTCACAAGCTTCATGCCAAAAAACTGAACCCCATAACATTAGACCAATGAAATTGCTGAACGGGTTCAGGTGAACCAATGAAACTCTTTATATTAAATCAGGTGCCCTCCCACTGAATCGGGCCGCACCACATCATAAATATGGATGATGTTCCTCTGACGTTTGACCTGCCGCTCACTCGGACTGTCTACAGGAAATGCAAATCATTCGTCACGCTGAAAACAACCGGGCATGAAAACACACTTCACCTGTGTTCTGAGCTGCACAGCATCGGGAGAAAAGCTTCACCGATCGTGATTTTTAAACGCACGACGATGCCTAAAGATAAACTCTCGAGAGAAATAATTGTGAAAGGAAGGAGGAAGACAGTGAACAATGACTTTCTTGGTAGGCTACTGTTTAGATACAAGCCGTGTAACAGACACTGTCTTTCATTAAAGCCTGTGTAAAGTTCATTAGTTTCAGTGTAGACACCTGCGGCTTATAGACAGGTGCGGCTTATAGACAGGTGCGGCTTATAGACAGGTGCGGCTTATTTATGTTCAAAATAAAAATCCTTGTAAAATTCAGTGGGTGCGGCTTATATTTGAGTGCGTTTAATAGTCCGGAAATTAGGATATATATATATATATATATATATATATATATGAGAGAGAGAGACTCAGATTCAGGACAGTTTACATTTTCAAAAAGGTCAAACACAAATAAAGTAATCTCAAAAAAATGCATCATGGTCTTGATGTTATGTGATTATATCATTCAGTAAATAATGTGTACAATGTTATCTGTAGGTTTTATAACCATTTTTGCCAAATCTAGCTCAGTATTATTGTTATTATTTATTGAATAATTTTTACACACTGTCCAGGACCAACAATAAATGAGCTCTGCATAAAGGAAGAGTGCATGTCATGTAATACGATCATCATCAGACAAGCTGTTACGCTCTGTTTCCTGTTACTGATGTTACGTGTGTCTAATCAGATTTTACACTGACTTATTCCACATTCAGACATTCGCCTGAACACTGACTAGTGACTTTTTGTGATACGGGGAGTGCAGTAATGCACATAAATATCTATTTAATATCACTAAAGGCAGAAATAATTTTATTTCTTTGGAATGGGGAACATGAGACAAAAAAATCGAAAAATTAAAAAGACAAGTAGACACTTGAAGACAATCAAAATGTCCTCTTTTTGAAGACAATGTCTGCTCGTACTGCGTCACAGTAATGCGCAAGTCTGTTGTAAGAAAGCGCTATCTGCCCTCTTCTACATACATGAGGTTATGGTAGTCTAGGATTGGCTAAACATTGCTGTGATTGACAGGGGAATTAAGGGCATCATTTTTTGGGGGTTTTGAACTTCCTGCAGAAAAGCTGGGATACGAACTTGTGATGCACAGACACCTTCTTTTTCACCTTCCTGTTCGCCGCCGCCGTCGTCTTCTTATTCTTCTTCCTTTATTCTTCCTTCCTTTTTTTGTTTCATCTCCTTTTTCTTCTTTCTCTCCGCCCTCTTGCTGTTCTCCTCCTTCCTCTTTTCCTTCAACTTTTTTTTTCTTCTTGTTTTTATATTCTTCTTTTTCACCTCCTTCTTCACCTTCCCCCGAACACAAAATTCAGTTGTTCACCTGATTTGCTTCAGTTCTTCCTAAGAAAAGAATGAATGGCACAACAGTCAATAGTCTCTGCCCACTTCGATTTTAATTTGCATTACACATCAGACCTTTTTTTGTGAACTCGTTCAGTGTGGTGTCACAGAACCGGAGTCTGACGTCTCGCCTCAGTCCAACACGATAAACTGTGCAAACTTTATGAATCAGTTTTCCGGATAGGACCATGTAATGTCCATGTGGCGGTGACGGCGCCTCGAGTCAGCGTGTTACTGTGTGTGGTAGAAAACCCAGAGACGCGTCGTGCATCGTGACGGACACGCGTGCGCACGCACGAGTGTGTGAATGGGCTCGAGCAGGTGGTGTTTGTATTGCGTAGTATTACAGCAGCTCCGCTCTGCTCAACCTCCATCTCACACTCCAATCTCGGTTTGATTGCACACACACATTTGACCGCTTGTAAGAATGACTAAGCTTCGAGTGAGAGGAATCGAGTGGGAAGGCAACTGTGCACACAGTTTATACTAGTGTTTCAAAAGCTTGGCACACACACACACACACACACACCCGCGCGGCATTCAGAGTCGTGTCCTTTTTTCCAGGTGCACAAACACACACACACACACACACACACACACACCTATTTATTCAGTTATTTTTCAGTGCCTATTGTTACGGAAGCTCTTTGCATTCACAAAGAGAAAAAAAAATCACAGAAAGGATCTCATAGTTACGACTTAGTAACTCATAATTACGACTTATCTCATAATTATGACTTAATATCTCATATCCTACACACTGAGATTGCGTGATCTAACGTTTCCTGTCTGAGCTTTTGTTGCGTCTGCAGACCTCGTTTTTTTTACAAAAATACCATTTCCAGTTGACTGCAACCTAACAGCGCGGAAATTTCATGGCTTGTGGCACAGGTGGCATTTCATAACCAAAAACAAATCCTGTCTCTTTAAGAAAGAACTTGTAATATTAACTCATTATGTGAATAAAAGACACCAGACAAAGAATCCACCTCTTCCATTTAAACCTCTCCACCACCATGGGTGAGAACAAAGATCTGTCAAAGGACATGAGAGACAAGATTGTAGACCTGCACAAAGCTGGAATGGGCTACAAGACCATCAGCAAGAAGCTTATTGAGAAAGAGGCCATTGTTGGCATGACAGTTAGAAAATGGAAGAAATACATAAGTCAATCGCCCTCGCTCTGGAGCTCCACGCAAAATCTCACCTCATGGGGTGAAGATGATTCTGAGAAAGTTGAGGGATCAGTGCAGAATTACACGTGAGGGGTTTGTTAATGACCTCAAAGGAGCTGCAACCACAGTCACCAAGAAAACCAATGGTAACACCCCGAGGACCCTCTGCTCGAGAACGCACATGAACAGACCCGTCTGAAGTTTGCCATTGAGCACCTAAATGATTCAGAGAAGACTTGGGAGAATACGATGTGGTCAGATGAGAGCAAAATTGAGCTCAACTCGACTCGCCGTGTTTGGAGGCAAAGAAATGCTAAACATGACCCTAAGAACACCGTCCCCACTGTCAAACATGGAGGAGGAAACATTCTGCTTTTGGACTGTTTCTCTGCTAAGGGTACAGGAAGACGTCACCACATAAACAGAGCCCATGCACTGTAGAATCTTGGGTGAGAACCTCCTGGCCCCAGCCAGAACACTGAAGATTGGTGGTGGACGGGTCTTCCAGCATGACAATGACCAAAAACGATGACCAGATACGACAACAATCTGATGGTCTTGTAGCCCATTCCAGCCCTGTGCAAGTCCACAATCTCGTCCCTGACGTCCTTTGACAGCTCCTCGGTCTTTCCCATGGTGCAGGAGAGGTTTGAATGAAATTATTGGATTATTGAATAATAATTTTTTTTTTTATATTCTGTCGTTCTCTGTTAAAATAAAACCTTAATAAAAAAATTCTAGACTGTTCATTTTTTCCAGTTCTGTTCTTTTTGGACACATTGCTCTTCTTATCTTCTCAACTCTTCTGGAAGTTTTCATGGTCGCGTGAACAAGTGCTGTGTGTGCGTTTCTGTGAGCTGCTGCTTTATAAGGTCAAGCTTGATGTTATCATACATTGTGTGTGTGTGTGTGTGTGTGTGTGTGTGTGTGTGTGTGTGTGTGTGTGTGTGTGTTGCTAGGGCTTATGTTTTGAAAGGTGCTGATAGGAGGGTGTAAACTTAAGGAGATAGAGAACAAACCCTGGAAATACTGATAAGCTGTGTGTGTGTGTGTGTGTGTGTGTGTGTGAGAGAGAGAGAGAGAGAGAGACATAAACACAGAGAAAGAAAAAATAGGAGAGAGAGAGTGATGGAAGCAAGACAGAAAAAGGAATGGAAAGTAAGAGAATTAAAGAGAGAGAGAGAGAGATGTAAAATGACAGAGACAGAAAGAGTGAGAGAGAGATAATCAGAGAGAAAGAAAGATAGCGATGGAAAGTGAGAAAGGAAAACAGAGAGGGAGAATAAGAGAAAGAGAATCAAAGAGAGGGATGTAAAGTGAGACAAATAGAGAGACAGTGATAGAGGGATGGAAAGTGAGAGAGGTAGAGAGAAAGTGCAAGAGAGGGATGAAAAGTGAGAGAGGAATGAAAAGTGAGCGAGGGATGGAAAGTGAGAGAGGTAGAGAGAAAGTGAGAGAGGGATGGAAAGTTAGAGAGAAAAATTAAACAGACACAGAGACAGATAGAATATAAGAGAGAGAGAAAGAAAAAGAAAGAGAAGGAAAGAGAGATCACCACTTTAACTCGTCATTAGGAGGAGTCAAGGTCAAATACCTTACATTCCAATAGAATGCACACACACACACACACACACACACACACACACACACACACACACACACACACACACACACAGAGCATAGCTGCTCTTCCAGTGTGTGGTTTTTTTTTTTCTGTGATATGAGGCACAGTGGTGAACAGTAGGGAAGTGAATGTAATTCGTTACTGTACTTAAGCAGCTTTTTTGCATATTTGTACTTTACTGAAGAATTTCCATTTGACTTCAACTTCACTACATTCCAAAGTCAAATATCTTCCTTTTTACTCAACTCTATTTTGCAACATCAGTCGTTCCTTTTTATTTGAGTGGATAAAAACATAACCGTTTAAACACGCAGCAAGCCGTGTGTGTGTGTGTGTGTGTGTGTGTGTGTGTGTGTGTGTGTGTGTGTGTGTGAGACTGTAAGACTCGGCAGTAAAGCAGGCACATGAACAGGAAATAAATAGATTGAAATGTAATACAGTCTGCACAAAGCCTTACTGCAGACCTGGGCAAACTACGGCCGTGAGGCCAATCATAAATTACAGGGATGCACCGAAAATTCAGCCACCGAAAATTTTCGCCCGAAATACCTAAATCACCGAAACAACACGGCAGAAACACAATTGTAATGACGCAATAAAAAAGCGCAGCAGCACACGGTTATCTGGATAAGAGCAACATGTCTGCGGTGTGCGGATAGCGATTTGCAAAACATGTAATGCTAAAATTCGAAGAGGGGGTGTTTCTGCAAAGAGTTTCTCCAAGTCGGGTTTAATTTATCACCTGAAATCCAAACATCCCGATTGCCATTCTAAATATGAGAAGAACGCGGCGCAGAAAAGTAAAGTCGATCCGAGCATGCGCACTCCGTCTGTAGAGGACGTTTTTGAAAAGGCAGGAAAGTTTTCCAGTGATGGTGCCGAGGCAAAAGGCATAACACACAAAAAATGATGCTATTCATTGCCTTAGATCAGTGGTCTCTAGTGGCTCGACGGGTTGATCTTTGAAACATTCCCCGTGGATCCCGAAAATAATCATTATTATAATATAATATTATTTATTACACAGCTCTTCTTAATGCTGTAGATTAGAACCTTTCATTCACTTGAATGGGCTTCCAAATGTTCAGCGGTCAATTATTTTCGTTTAACAGACCGCTGCTAATAATTGACCGCTGCCTGTCTGTCAATACTATGAATGGAAACAAATAAATAACAATAATTTATAATAAATAAAACACTTTTGTAATTGATTTATTCTTTGAATTGCAATGCATTGATTTTAGTGAGGTTAGTACTCATTTATAGCCATAAATGCAATGGTTCTAAAAATTGACAATCTTTTCTTTTTGTGTTTCAGTTTTGGCCTTGGTTTCCTCATTTTTGGTTTTTGGTTTCTGGTTTCGGGCAAGAATTTTCATTTCGGTGCATCCCTAAAATATTATCGTTGGTGTGGCCCTCTGACACAATTCAGGTTTCTCATGTGGCCCCTTGTAAAAATTAATTGCCCACCCCTGCCTTACTGGCTGAAGGACAGAGACTCCTTCACACATGAACACACACACACACACACACACACACACACACACACACAGACATGATGATGGGATGCTGTGTAAGAGAGAAGGATAGAGGAACTAGAAGCTTTGGTGTATTGGAGTATTAGGTCCTTTCTTCTGTACACGTACACACACACACACACACACACACACACACACACACACACACACACACACACACACACACACACAGTCTCCCTTCTTTTTTGGCTTTACTGTGATGCAGTGAGTGTAGGTTTGTGGTTATTTATGTTGTTGCTGTGTCAGCATTAGTGTGCATTAACTTCCTGTTTTGGACGACAGCCTCACTTGCTAATATGATGACATCATCATCCAGTGCCACAGTTCAGCTGAGCTGACTTCTTGTCTTGTGAGTGAGTGAGTGAGTGAGTGAGTGAGTGAGTGAGTGAGTGAGTGAGTGAGTGAGTGAGTGAGTGAGTGAGTGAGTGAGTGAGTGAGTGAGTGAGTGAGTGAGTGAGTGAGTGTGTGAGTGTGTGTGTGTGATGATTATGGGGTTGTCTTTAGTTAACAGTAGCAGGGTGAACTTATGCAGCATTAACATTCTAGATAAACTGCTGCACTCTTATATATATACACACACAGACACACACACACACACACACACACACACACACACACACACACACACACACACACACACACACACACACACACACACACACACACACACACACAGAGTCAGTCTTTCTCTTTCCCTCTTTCACACACACATACACAAACAATTATACTCTTACTCCCACACATCTCCTCAGACACACACACTCTTTTGCACACTGACCACACACACATACACACACAGTCATCTATATATTTTCACATTGACCACACACATGCAACAGCACATTGTCATCTCTGTATACTTGCTGTGGTTCTTCGCCAGTCCCTACTTATTTATTTGTGGTGTTTGATGATGGATTAGTAGCTGATGGGAGTCTAAAGGTCGCAGTCTGTCGAGTCATCCGGGGTTTTTCTTTTTCTTATTCTGACGTGGGGTTTCGGAGGAACCCAGCACAGAGTCCGTTCAGTTCCCTTTGGGTTTGCATCGTGGGTTTTGGTAAATAAAGTGCTCGATAACTCTGTTCTATACACACACTGTCCGTCTGACAGGTGTTCACTCTAAACTTCAAGTGTGTTTAAATCCTTCTTTTCTTTCTCTCTCTCTTCCCTCTTTTATTTGTACATTCATCTCTGAGCAGGATGAAGATGTTGCCTACCTGTTCATGATAACATTACTAGAGGTCGACCGATTCATCGGTTTTGCTGATTAATCTTCACCGATATTAATTTGCTGGATAGTTTTTCCGGGTTGCGTCTGTTGCTGTACAAGGTCTGCGTTATACAGTAGGAGAGCGACTTATAGAGATGACTCACTGACGACACATGCTGTTTTTGACATGAGACTAGAGATAAGCTGTTCCTTTTTCGTGTTCAAAGTTGACAGATAAAATAAAAATATATCAGTAGAAATTAACAAACAAAAAACAACTCTTCTAATAATTTAAGTTTATGTTACAAATTTAATCTTACTATAATGCGTTATCATTTCACATTAATCCAAAGTCACGCTTAAATTGTCCATTTATTAATGTCTTCACAACATTTAAATTACATTTATTTTTATTTTTAAGTTTTGTTACAGAGTTCAGTGTTAATTTTGGTGTTTTTTCAATCCAGTACCTTTTATTAAACTATCAGATGAATTATCGGTTATGTATATAGTAATATACAGTATAACTTGTGCAGCTGATAAGGCATGTCAAGAAGATAACATGATAGATTGAAGAGGACGAATTAGAACATCAGGGTCCAGATGTTCCCAGCTGTGGCACATTGTAAGCTGTTATTTAAGCCAAACCTGGGCACCCAGGAAGAGTTGTGTTCAAGTTTGGGCTTCAGAAGCTTTTTGTGGAATAAAATTTGGTGAGCTAGGCTTTGCTCCCCATGTGCAATGTGCTCAGGACCCCATCAAACCCATGATCCACTGGTTATTTGGAGTACTTTTTGGTATTTTGGTATAACACTGCAGATCAGGAACATCCAAGAATACCCGCCGTTTTTGTAGAGATGCTCTGACCCTGAATTTCTGACTCTTGCCAAAGTTTCTCAGATCCTTAAGCTTGCCCTTAAGCATTTTCCTGCTTCCTAGAAATGTCTGTAGAAAATACAAAAACTGAAATATCATATCTACATAAGTATTCAGAACCTTTACCAGGTAATTAGTTGGAGCACCTTTGGTAGGGATAACAGCCTCGAGTCCTTTTGGGTTCGATGCAACAAGCTTTAACACCTGGATTTGTGGATTTTCCGGCATTCTTCAGTGCAGATCCTCTCAAGCTGGCTCAGGTTGGATGTGGAGCGTCAGTGGACACTACTTTTATGTGTCTCCAGAGATGTTTAATAGGGTCCCTAATCCACTCCTGTGCTGTTTCGGCTGTGTGCTTAGGTTTGTTGTTGTCGTGCAGAAAAACACCCCACACGGCATGAAGCTGCCACCACCATGCTTCACTGTTTTGGGGATGGTTTTGTGCAGATTATCAGTTGTCCCTGGTTTTCTCCAGACATAGCAGGCCAGACAGTTCAAGCTTGGTTTCAGACCAGACCAGAATCAGAGTCCTTCAGGTTGTTGGCAAACGCCAAGTGGGCTTCCGTGGGTTACACACTGAGTAGAGGCTTCCGTCTGGCCACTCTGCAATAAAGCCTAAATTGGTGGAGGGCTGCAGTGATGATTGTCTTCACACAGGATCACCATAGCTCAGTTCGAGTGACCATCGGGTTCTTGGTCACCTCTCTTACTAAAGCCCCGATTGCTCACTTCGGCTAAGCTCTTATAAGAGTCCTGGTTGTGCCACACTTCTTCTATTTGAGAATTCTTAGGTCATTGTGCTTTTAAACATCTTCAGTGGAGCAGAATTTTTTGTAGCCTTCCCCATATGCTATAATCCTCTCTCTAAACCGTCAAGGCAGTTCCTTTGACCTTGGTTTCTGCTTTTATCTGCATTTTCAGTTGAGCGGTGTGTGCCTTTCCAAATCATGTCCAATTAATTAACTTTTAAATGAACTTTTAAACAGGGGGACTCTAATCATGGTGTAGAAACAACTCATGAATGATCAAGAAAGAAAGTAGGCACAAGAGCCCATTTTTAATGGTTATTGCAAAGGGTCTGAATACATGTACATGTGATATTTCAGGTTTTTGATTAAAAAATTGAATTGGAAATTTCTAGAATTCTGAATACTTTCCTGAATGCACCTCTAAATGCCCCTGCCAGCCAATCAGAAATGAGTATTTAAAGGTTGTATATCATTGAACCAATTATCTTCACATGATGGCCTCTTTGAAGGTCATGCAGAAAGATGTTCTAATTTTTACTCCAACATCTCTCAATTTATTTTGCGCAAGCACACACACACACACACACACACACAGAGAGACACAGATGCCGCTTTCTGACAGTCTGACAGCCATTAAAATCTTGGAGAAATGAGAAAAGTCAGCCAGGCTTGAAGCACGTTATTCACTCAGAAGTTTATTCACCCTCATCGATTTTCTTTCCTTCACTCGCTTTATACAACACCAACACACATCCCAAACATAATCTGCCTTTAGCAGGACTGAAGATGTTCCCATAGGTTGAAATTCTGCGACTCCGAATGCCACCGCTTATGAGTGACATCATTTGTTAGGGGTGGAGTCATTCAGGAGATGAGACCACACCCCTCAGATAGGAAACCTGTTTACTCTGATCAGTCTGAAGTACTGCAGTGCTGATTGTTGCAGCGATGCTTCTTTCTAAAGGGTCCAGACTCCTGGTTTTACATTTCGGGTCACTTTGTAGTGTGCACTTCTCTTAGTGCCCTACATCAGAGGACGTGTTGACAAACGTGTGTCAGGTCATTACAGGGCAATTTATATCCTGATTATTGTTTATCACTTCACTTGGTGCAAAGTGCTCTTTGGACCCTGACACACATTCTATTACACACCTACAAGCGCACACATTCATCTCTCTTTCTAGCTCTCTCTATCTCTCTTCCTGTCTATCTATCTATTGATCTACCTCTCACTCTCTTGCTCTCTGTCTCTCTCTCTCTAAATATTTGCTCTATTTATAATCTATTTATCCCTTTCTGTCTGCCTGTCTGTCTGCCTGTCTGTCTGTCTGCCTGTCTGTCTGTCTGTCTGTCTGTCTGTCTGTCTGTCTGTCTGTCTGTCTGTCTGTCTGTCTGTCTGTCTGTGTTGCTTGTTCTCTCTTTCTTTCTTTCTATCTGTCTGTCTATCTATCTCTCTTAATATCTATCTATCGATGTCACTCTCGCTATCTGTCTTTTATTCTTTCTGTCTTTAACTATCTGCCTATCTATTTATATTGTTTCATCTTTTTCTCTCTTTTTATCTATCTTACTATCTGTCTGTTTATCTCTCTTTTTTCCTTTTAGGGAGTGAGTAACATTTTTCTATAGGCTTGTCTCTTTCCTAAGGTTTACTCCTGTATTTCCTGTGTGTGTGTGTGTGTGTGTGTGTGTGTGTGTGTGTGTGTGTGTGTGTGTGTGTGTGTGTTTGGTGATTTATTAATGGGTTGTTCTTGGTTTATCAGAGGCAGGGCAAACTCGACCTTACTCAGGGTTAAGAGTATTCCACATAATAGATTACACACACGCACGCACACACGCGCACACACACAAGTTCTCACTGTTTTGCACACGTTCTTGCACTCGCTGCAATGCTGACTCACTGGTGACACTAACTTTTGCACACTCCCCCTCTCGCACTCATTCACCACGGGGCGGAGCTCAGTGTAGTGAAGGTCTCCGATTAGTTGAAACTTATGTCGCTTACTTGATGTTTTAAACGTGTTTTTGTTCGCGTTATTGTTTGCTTTAAATGCAGACTGGAGAGAGTTTTGTGTGTGTAAAATAAAACATCTGTCCTTTTGGTGCACAGCTGGAGTGAAACGCCATGTTCACGTTAACAGTGAAAGTCACCTCCGTCCCGCGGTTTCATCACGTCAGATAACGAACGTAACCATGCAAACACACACTTACACATTCAAATACAAAGAGTTAAAAGGGATGTAGAAAGTCTCAAGTGGAGTAAGTGGATTTTGGGTAGGAAGGTTGCGAGTTCAAATCCCAGCACCCTCAAGCTGCCACTGCCGGGCCCTTGAGCAAGGCCCCTTAACCCTCAGCTGCTCAGGTGTAAGTCGCTCTGGAGAAAAAACGTCTTCCAAATGCCACAAATGTAAATGTGTAGGTCTACACTTTTTGCTCAGAGATGGACCTCTATGTTCCGCTGCCGCTCCCATTGTAAAACCGAATAAAGGTCATGCTGATGATGTTCTCATGTTACATAACTGCCTCTGTGATGATTAATCTCTCTCTGGAATGAACTCGTCCTGACGTATAGTTTAGAGCGGAATCTGGGTCGAAGCAGTCTGCAAATTCTGACTGGACTATTTAAAAAGACCATACAACCCAAAACAGAAAAAATTCTTTGCACTGAAGAAGTGTTTACCGTATTTTTTGGACTATAAGCCGCTACTTTTTTCCCACTTTTGAACCTTGCAGCTTAAACAACGAAGCGGCTAATTTTTTGGTTTATTCCTGGGTTTTTCCCGGTTTCACAAACTTCAAGCCAAAAAACTGAGCACCAAAACATTAAACCAATGAAATTGCGGAACGGGTTCAGGTGAACCAATGAAACTCTTTATATTAAATCAGATGCGCTCCCACTGAATCGGGCCGCACCACATCATAAATATAGATGAGGTTCCTCTGATGTTTAACCTGCCGCTCATTTGCTAACTCCAGTTGCAACAGAAATCATATAAGCACAGACAGGTTTCCAAAACTTTTTTATTTTTCTTGGCAACAGCGTTACGGGTTAGTCAAAGAAACTTAGAAATGAGCATCAGAAAATAATAGGGACATATTCCTCGGTCTTGCACACATGCAGTAATACCGGAAAAAATGCGGTGGCAGGCTATTCCCAAAATACCGCTCTGCTCTTAAAAGAAGCCACAACATATTTCACCCGTTACACCGTGCAACAGACACTATCTTTCGTTAAAGCCTGTGTAAAGTTCATTAGTTTCAGTGTAGACGGCTTATAGACAGGTGCGGCTTATTTATGTTCAAAATAAAAAACTTTGTCAAATTCAGTGGGTGTGGCTTATATATGGGTGTGCTTAATAGTCCGGAAATTAAGGTATTGTAATCATCCAGGGGTCTTCAACATTTTTCAGTTCAACAGGTTCAACAAGTATACATTTCCATGAAATTGAAATAAAATATTTGATCGGATTCTAAATTAATTAGCGGACCCCCCTGCAGTACTGCGGACTCCCAGTCGAAGACCCACGTTATAATCTATTATACTGCCTTATAAAGCTCTAAAATGAACTGGATGCATTGCGTTTAAGAATAAAAGATACCAAATTGGATTGATTTTCTACAAGAGGGCCAAGAACTGATTTATTCCTCTCGTAGCTCAGTGTACCTCGTACCAAATTAGAAGCTGAGCAATGAATGTAACTGCATGGCAAATAGGAGTCAGTGGGGGGTTTTATCTCCCCCCCCCCCTCATTTTAGCTTTAACGGATAAAATTTGCAGACGCCTGACCATAACATTTGTATTTTCGAACTTTTCACTTGTAGTCCCCATTTGCTGTTATAACGCCCTCATTCAGACACACACCCCAACATTTGAGCTCATTCAGCCCCCAGAGTAAACTCAGGTACTGATGTAGGTGAGGTGAGGAGGTTCTTAGAGTGCAGTCAGCGTTCACATTCATTTCAAAGGTCTTCAGTAGGGTTTGGAGCTTCATAGCAGGAGATCTTTGTGCTGGCTTTGTGCACAGGGGCTTTGGAACTGGTTTGGATCTCCCAGTTTGAGCGGAGGGGAAATTTCATGCGACCGCATCCAGAGACGTCTTATACAATTGTGGTTGCAGAAGAAACGCATTCAGCTGGAAAAGTCAGGTGTCCAAGTACTTTTGTCTTCATAGTGTGGAAATAAATGATCAGTTTTAATTAGGTTTAGGCTTTTCGAATGATTCAGTATTACCCTTAGGTGTAATAGAGCTGCTAGGTGCATCTGTTGTTGTCCTATAATATTGCTCAGTGCTGTATGCAGGGTGTGTGTGTGGGTGTGTGTGTGTGTGTGAGTGTGAGTGAGTGTGTTAGATGGTAATTAATGGAGGTCTGTCCTGAAATTGATGTTTTTATTGTTTAATTGAGCTGCTTCTGGCTTGAATTGGGAGGGCGTGTGGGCTGGTGACTCTCTGTTTGTGTGTCAGATTGAGAGAGGGCTGTTTTCGACAGCAAGCTTTATCAAGTAAGAGAGGAGCATTCGTAGTGAAAGAGAGTTTAAATTAAGTGTGTGTCAGGCCAGGATTAGGACCATCCTGACCAAGAGATATGGGGATATCGGGCTAAAATAATTATTGTATAATATATGACGTGTGTGTGTGTGTGTGTGTGTGTGTGTGTGTGTGTGTGTGTGTGTGTGTGTGTGTGTGTGTGTGTGTGTGTGTCTAATATATATATATATATATATATATATATATATATATATATATATATATATATATATATATATATATATATATATCCATACATGTATATGTATGGATATATATAGGAGTGTGAAAAAGTGTTTGCCCTCTTCATTTAAAAACTGCATGTTGTGTTCACTTGTTATATTTTACTAATATTTCAATTAGTTTGATGATCTAAAACATTAATGTGTGACACATGCAAAAAATAAGAAATTAGGAAGGGGGCAAACACTTTTTCATATATTTTTTATAAATATATAAATATATAAATAATGTGTGTGTGTGTATGTATGTATGTATGTAATCTATAACATTGACTAAACAGTTGTGGGGCGGGGGGGTAAATATAACACACTTATTTTTAGCTCGCTGGCTTGTTGCAAACTAAAGATGAACCTCAATCTATGCCCCCTCACCCACCCAGCCCCATTTTGTATCACAAAAATGCAGTAAATGTGAAGTTGTTCTGACTTCTGCAGTAATATTGCAGCATTATTTACACTGTCCTGTTATTAGGTGTGCTGTAAATGTGTCAAGTAATGTTGGGTTTTTTTGGAGCCGTGGAGGTTTTGATTTCTAAACATTTTACTTTAAACACAGAAGTGTGAGATTGTGTATAGACTTAAACTTCAATAGATTTATTGAACTCAATGAAAAGGATTAGTCGAAATGGCTCATCCTTTTGACGATGATGTAGGGCGTAGGGTGTCTTTTTCCCATCGCTAATTTACAGACCCCAACTGTTACAACCATCGTTCATGCTATTAAGCACAAATATACACTATATGCACAAGAGGTGCAGTTTCGCGACACCTAACTTTTCCAGCCATATGAGCTTCTTCTACAAACTGTTACCACGGAGATAAAATATACCTTTATTCGTCCCACAGTGGGGAAATTTCCAGAAATTTGGGGGTAAACAATTGTCTATGCTGCGGTAGCATGAAATTTGGTTCTCTTTAAACCTGTTCCAGCATGACGATGCCGCTGTCTACAAAGCCAGCCCGATGAAGGTATGCTTTCCATAACTTGAACTGGAAGATCTCTTGCTATAGAGCTTAAATTCTTTCGAACCCTTGCGGTTGCATGAATTTGAACAAATCTCCACCAAAATCTAGTAGAACATCTTCCCAGAAGAGTGAAGATTATTATAAGAGCCAGTGGAGAATACATTTGGAATGGGTTGCTTCGAAAAGCACATACAAAAATGTTTATTTTATTATTACGGAAGATTTGTTGAAACCAGTTAAGATCCGGGAAAACCACCAGTCTCTTTAATGCAATCATTTTTTTCCGTTGTGGCAATCCCAGCAGGCTAGCAGCACAGTCCAATCTGATCCGATCTTCATGCTGTGACCTGAAGAGCAGCTGGAGGTGTTGATATTTCATCTGGATCAGTGAATATCACCAAGACTCTGAATTGAAGTGATCAGTGACCTTTTTATTTTCTTTCAGTTCTAAGATTAGTCTTTTCTTCTTACATTTTTTTTCTTTTTCTTCATTCATTCATCCATTCATTCATCTATCCTTTTATCTTCAGTAAGTGTTTGTGTGTATGAATGTGTTGCGGCACGTTATCGCATAGCAGTGTCGTCATGGTTACCGAGCTCAAGCGTATCACTATGGTTACTTTACAGCCATTTTTTTTTCTATCTGTCCATTTCTTGCCTTTATAGATCACACTCATTCTTTTTCTCGCTGTCGTTCTCTTTGTCTCATTCTCTCTCTCTTCTTTATTTGCTCACTTTCTTTGCTCACATCTTTATTTGTTCGATACACTTGTCTTCTTTCTTTTCCTAGTCCTCATGCAATTTTTCCTTCTCGCAAACGCATATTCAGTCAGGTTTAAATTTGGGGTTTAAATGTCTATCTACTTTTTATTTTCATGACAGGTACTGATCATCATAGGGTTGGTCAGAGTTTGACTTGGGACCCAGACACAAGAAACTGTCTGCATGTGCATGTATAATGTGTGATTTCTCACACAATTCTTAACCTGGTGTAAAACTGTGGGAAGATGGAGACTGTAGGGTAGTGATGGACTATAGGGGAAAGACTCTCGAAAAATGGAGGACCTTTTTGGGCAGAGGCAGAATGCAGGGTAGTGAAGGACTTTTGGTGAGAGGTAGAATGCAGTGTAGTGGGGGACTTTTGGTGAGAGGTAGAATGCAGTGTAGTGGGGGACTTTTGGTGAGAGGTAGAATGCAGTGTAGTGGGGGACTTTAGGGGAGAAGCACAATGCAGGGTAATTAGGGACTTTAGGGGGGAGGCAGAGTCTAGGGTAGTTAAAGCTTTAGGGGAGTGACAAACTGTAGGGTAGCATTAGTCTGTAGGTGAGAGGCAGACTGTAGGGTAACAGGATATTAGGAGTGAAGAGGTATTCTAGAAGAGTAAGAGGAATTCTAGGGTATCTAAAGGCTTTAGGTGAGTGGAAGACTAGGGGCAAAGGCAGAATGCATGTTCATTTGGATCTATAAGGGAGAGGCAGAGTGTAGGTTAGTAGAGGACTTTAGGGGGCGAGGCAGAATGCACGGTAATTGAGGACTTTAGGTGAGAGGCAGAATGCAGGGTAGTGGGGAACCTTAGGTGAGGGGTACAACGCAGGGTAATTGAGGACTTTAGGTGGAGGCAGAATCTAGGGCAGATAAAGGCTTTAGGGAAGTGACAGACTGTAGGTTAGCATAGGACTTTAGGGGAGAAGCAGACTGTAAGGTAAAGGAGGACTTTAGTGTAAAGGCAGAATGCAAGTTCTTTAAGGATTTTAGGGAAGAGGCACAGTGCAAGTTAATTGAGGACTTTAGGGGAGAGGCAGAATGCAGGGTAGCAAAGTTCTTTAGGGAAGTGGTAGAACGATAAGTAGCAGAGGACTTTAGTGGAGTCAAATATTTTTTGGGGGGAGGCAGATTGCAGGGTAGCAAAGTTCTTTAGGGAAGTGGTAGAATGATAAGTAGCAGAGGACTTTCGTGGAGTCAAATATTTTGGGGGGGAGGCAGAATGCAGAGTAGAGGAGGACTTTGGGGGGAGGCAGAATGCAGGTTAACTGAGGACTGTAGGGGAGAGGCAAAATGTAGGGAAGTGGAGGACTAGGTAGAGGCAGAATCTAGAGTAGCTAAGGGTAATGGAGGACTTTAGGGGAGAGTCAGAATACAGGATAATAGAAGACTCTAGAAGAGAGGCAGAATGTAGGGAAGATGAGAACTTTAGGGGAGAGGCAGACTGTAGGGTAACAGAGGACTTTAGGGGAGAGTCAGAATACAGGATTGTAAAAGACCCTAGAAGAGAGGCAGAATGTAGGGAAGAGAAGGACTTTAGGGAAGAGGTTGAAGCTAGGGTTGCTAAGCGCTTTGAGAGCGTGAAATACTGTAGGGGATCGTCAGAATTTAGGGTAACAGAGGACTTTAGTGGAGAGGCAGAATCTAGGCAAGCTAATGGGGGATGAAGGGAGATGTAGAATGCAGGGCACTTGGGGACTTTAAGGAATAGTCAGAATGCAGGGCAGTGTAGGACTTTAGGTGGGAGACAGACTGTGGGGAAGAGGAGAGGCATATTCGTCTTTGGAATGGCTGAGGAAGGTCTCCAGCTGTATATTGCAAGTTCAATAGGGTTTTGTGCAAAAGGTCATTGGAAATTTAGCTGGACTTTAAAGTAGAGAGAGAGAATAGGGAGACTGTAGGGTGCCAAATGACTTTAGGGGAGAAACAGAATGCAGTTTAGCAGAGGACTGTAGAGAACAGTCAGACTGAAGGCCAGAGACAGATTGGAGGGAAAGGGAGGGGCATATTCATCCTTGTTTATCAGGAATTGTTAATGAGGATCTCCAGCTGTATGCTGTAGGTTCCTTGGGGTTTGGGTCATTGGAAATGCAGCTGGAGTTTTTCCTGTTTGTATGAATTGGTGTGGTTGGTGGAAAAACTATTTTGCAGAAGAATAGATAGCAGGAAATAACCATTTAAGCTCACACTTTCTCTCACACACACACACTCAAAAGTACACGCCCTTGAAATGAGAGCTCTGTGTTTGTGTGTGTCTGCTTGTCTAGTGTGTGAAAGTTTAAAGTTGTATCATCTGCCTGCAGCGACGTGTTATGAGTGGTGTGTGTGTTTGAAAAATACATGCTGTTTGGCAGTGTTCTGAGTAAAATTACTTTGTTCTCTCAACTTTAATTTTTTTAATCGTGTGGAATTCATTTAAGCTTTGCATTCGACGCAACCATCACCGAGCTCCAAAACTCTCCTTGTGGTCTTAGTCTTAGGACTGAGGCTGTACGTGGTTCCTCACAGGTGATAGACATGAAGGCTTATGAGGCAAGAACCAGTCAGATCGAGAACCTCAGACATTTTTCTATCACAAAGCTTCTATTTTAAAACCCACATTTGAAAGTTTTGGTCCTTCCCCTTTCATCTTTCGTTCCTCTGCGGCTCGGCTCACTTCGTTTCACTTTTCTGTCAGTATTAATCTTCTTCTTTACCTGCTATTTCACCTTCTAATCCCTCCTCTGGGTTTTACTGTCAGAGATTAATGAGGGAAAGTGGATGCTGTTTCACCATGCAGGCTTTTCAGCTTTTTTAATAAATCAGTGCCTGACCTCTAGTGGTCAACAGGAAAAGTGTACTTTGATGTGTTAAAGAAAAGACAGGGAGATTTGTTCCAATAATACAGTTCAGCTATGTGTGTGTGTGTGTGTGTGTGTGTGTGTGTGTGTGTGTGTGTGTGTGTGTGTGTGTGTGTGTGTGTGTGTGTGTGTTTCTGAACTGCACAAATGCCAGGTCTTTATTAAGTGCTCTTCCTCTTATGTACAACCTCGTTAACATTTTTATGATGCTCATGTCCAGTCGATGCTTGAGGTCGTGAAAGGAGACACACATGCGCACTTGCACACGCACACACACACACACACACACACACACACTTCTGACAGTAAGCGTTCTGGTTATGGACCCCAAGTATTCCATCTTTTCTGTATTGTCATACCAATTTTGTGTGTGTGTGTGTGTGTGTGTGTTTGTGTGTGTGTTTGTGTGTGTGCTGGTGTAAATGAATGCAACTGGACAAAAGTAACACTGCATGCAGTATAAAAATTTCAATAATGCAAGTTCTCATATTCCAGCTGTCAGATTTCGGCAGTTTGGAAACACTAACACACACACACACACACTCACACACACCATAGTAAGGCACTGGAAACAGACACTCACACCACTGAACGCTTGTTGCTCACTTTCAGCAGTGTGTGTGTGTGTGTGTGGTTCAGGTCAATGCATTATCTTGCGTCAGTCGTTATTTCTGTTTAATTTTTTCAGGTTTTTGTTTAAGTAGGTTGAATATGGGTTTAAGAATGCAAGGATTAGGGGTAATGAGATTAGAGTTAGGGGTACTTAGATCAGGGTTGAGGTAATGTGGATAGGGTTAGCGGTACTTAATATGGGGTTCAGGTAATGTGGTTACGGTAAGTGTTACTTGGGATTGGGTTGAGGTAATGAGATTAGGGTTAGGGGTACTTGGAAATGGGTTGATGTAATGTGGTCAGGGTAAACTGTACCTAGGATAGGGTTGATGTAATAAGGTTACGGTTGGGGTATTTAGTACATGTACTGCAGTTAGGGCTAGGGGTACCGAGATTATGGTAAAGGGTTCATAGGGTATGTTGGTGTATGTATTGGTGTGTGTGTGTGTGTGTGTGTGTGTGTGGTCACTCTGTGACTTTGCCCATGAGTTGAAGTTTCCTTAGAAAGTTCTGGTATTTCTTTCCGCCTCATTGGCCATCCCCTCTCTCTCTCTCTCTCTCTCTCTCTCTCTCTCTCTCTCTCTCTCTCTCTCTCTCTCTCTCTCTCTCTCTCTCTCTCTCTGACACACACATTTATATTTGCATTTCCCTTTTTTTGCCTGAGTGTGTATGTGCATGTATGTGTGCAAGCGTGTGTACACGAGCTGCGGGTGTCACTGGTCTCTGTGTCAGCGGTGAGCTCGGACATGTGGAGGCATATCTTCCGCACCAAACATCGCGTGCCTCAGGCAAGTTTCCTCCACTCAATCCATCCACTGAAGAGAGCGAGGCAGAAATGGAAAGAAAAGTGGAGTGATAGAGAATAGTGTGTGTGTGTGTGTGTGTGTGTGTGTGTGTGTGTGTGTGTGTGTGTGTGTGTGTGCGCAGGGGGGTTTAGGAAGTCATAAGTGCAGTGTATTAGATGTAGGACAGGAAACAGCTGTAGCGGCTTCTTTCCCCTCTGACCTGGGAAGACCTCACCTGTTTCGTTCCACCTCAGCGCGATCTTTTCAGCCCCACCTGATGCCACCTCAGTCTGAACACCAGCATGAGCACCTAACACAGCGCTATGTAATGTTTCAGATATGGACTTTAGATGTTAGCAGGTTTGCGTTCTTGACAGGAATGAGTATTGTGAGAGAATGATGGTCTCATGTGTGAGGTTAATTTGCATTTGTAAGGGTTGTGCTTGACTTGTTTACTAATATAACTGCCAGTTTTTTAAAACGATTTATTTATACTTACAAGTGTCTGGTTTAATCTGTTAGGTTATTAATTTATCAGCTGTAAATGCTTTGGATTAGTGGTGTTTTTATTCCTAACCATGTTTTTTAAGGGTTGCTTCAGGAAGGGCACGCAATGTGAAACTTGTGCCAAATTAAATATGCAGATCACTAACCTACATTTTATACCGGATTGGTCGAGGCCCGGGTTACCAACGACCGCCACAAGTATTGTTAGCCAACAAGGTACCAGTGGAAATGGGGCTACCCAAGGTGGGTCTAAACTGTTCTATCAGGGTGTGGATGGAAAAACAAGTGGTAGGAAGGAAGAGAACAGTAAGAGTGTAGTGGAGGTGAAGAGAGTTTCTGATAGGGTGATGAACGTGAAGCTGGAAGTTGAAGAAGTGATGATGAATGTCATCAGTGTTTATGCTCCATGAGTGGGTTGTGAGATGGAGGAGAATGAAAAATTCTGGACTGAGTTAGATGAAGTGGTGGAAGGTGAACCTCGGAATGAAGGATTGGTAATTGGGGCAAATTTTAATGGGCATGCTGGTGAAGGAAACAGAGGGGATGAGGAGGTGATGGTAGGTATGGCTTTAAGGAGAGGAATGTGGAAGGGCAGATGGTAGATTTTGCTAAAAGGATGGAAATGGCAGTGGTGAACACTTATTTTAAGAAGAAGGATGATCATAGGGTGACCTATAAGTGGAGGATGGTGCACACAGGTGGACTATGTTCTATGTAGGAGACGCAACCTGAAGGAGATTGGATACTGTAAGGTGTTGGCAGGGGACAGTGTAGCTAGACAGCATCAGATAGTGGTCTGTAGGATGGTTTTGGAGGTGAAGAAGAAGAGGAGGAGAGTGAGGACTGAAAGAAGAATAAGTTGGTGGAAATTGAAGGAGGAAGAGTGTAGTGTGAGATTCAGGGAAGAGGTCAGACGGGGGCTCAGTGGTGGTGAAGAGGTGCTGGATGATTGGGGAACTACTGCAGGAGTGATAAGGAAACAGATAGAAGGTATTTGGTGTGACATCTGGAAATAGAAAGGAAGAAAAGAGACATGGTGGGGGAATGAGGAAGTCCAGAAGAGCATAAGGAGAAAGAGGTTGGAGAAACAGGATTGGGATTGACAGAGCAATGAGAAAAGTAAGAGGAGTACCATCAGCTTGAGAGTGTTGTTTTTTGTATTGGAAGATTTTGGTAGTTTTGTGCCGGTATATTTTATGGATTGGTAGTTTTTTGGAATAAGTGTATGTTTAGGGATTTAAGGCGTTCGGATAAGTTATAGAGAGTGTAAAGGGAGTAAAAAAGCTTTTGGACAATTAAGAAACATCAGGAGTGTTTTTGGGTTTCAATAAAAATGGAACACACATGACTGTTGAAATAACAGAAGCAACAAAGGAAGTGCAAACTTGAGTAAGTTTTACGTTGTCACACCCCACAGTTTTCGTTGTGTGTTCTGAACAGAAGCTTAAATAAACCCAACCATATCAGTAGAGATTTCACAGTCATCCGTTAAGATGCCGAGGGAAATCGGCTAGTACCTGACGTACGCGAGCTTCAGACACGACCACTTTCAGCTGATTAATGCTTCCTGCTTGATTTTATTACACATTTTCAGGGCTACTTTTCTAAATGAAGCTCAAGTTTCACACGGGCACAAGCTTGGATATGCCTACAATGAGAGGAATTGGGATTTCTTAAAATGATGATTAAGGAGGCTAAATAGATGGGGATTTTGAAGCCTAGATGATCGTGCTGGTAGAAAATGGTGAGGAACACAGGAAACCCTCTGACATGTTGAAATGACTTCCTTGTTGTCCAGAAATAGGAAATGAGTGTTGAGGCAATAGCAGTCAGTCCCCCTGCACATGTGCGTTTGTCATTAAGCGAAATGACGTGTGGTATGAGGGTGGAGAAGCTGATTCTGATTTGACACGGTGCCATTTTGTCTTCAGAAACTTGACGGGGGTGGAGGAGGACAATGCTAGCATTGAAAGGAAAGTAAGACTAAATTTTACAAGCCCAATTCCAAAAAAGTTATGTGTAAAATGTAAATAAAACCAGAATGCAATGATTTGCAAACTTCAGAAATTCATAAAAAATTGTCATTATTTATTTATTTTTAATTTCTAACATTTTAAGAAAAAAAAAGGTAATATTAAATTTGATGGCTGCAACAATAAAAAAAAACCGTGTAGCATCACGTCTTCTGTCCTTATACTTCTGGGAACTGAGGAGACACATTGTGGAAGTTTTGGGAAAGGAATGTTGTTCCATTTGTGTCTGATACAGAATTCTAGCTGCTCAACAGTTCTGGGTGTCCTTTGTTGTATTTTTTGTTTCATAATGCAACAAATGTTTTCAAATAGTGAAAGGTCTAGACAGCAGACAGTCCAGTTCATTACCCAGACACTCTACTACTACAAAGTCATGCTATTGTAACAGATGCAGCATGCAGTTAGCATAGTCTTGCTCCCGTTGGTGTCAACGGGATGCTGATCTTTCCCCATTCATAGTCCTTAGGGGTGGAGTCAGACCGAGTGGCCGAAAGTCAATCCGATGGAGACAGTTCTGTGTGCTTCAACTTGGGTTGAGGTTTACATCCTGCTCTCTGAGTGTTATTTACCCACAATTCTTTTCTCTGGATCATAAAGCAGATATGAGATTGAAATCTCCAGTGATACCATGATCAGTGCAACAGTGTGTGTGTGTGTGTTTGGGGAAAGGAGGGATCTGAACTCGTAGACCAGACAACTTTTAATTTTTACCTTCCTTCTAGTGTCAGCCTCACTGCATTTGGGACACAGCCAAGTTTGTGGGAAGGCTTTTTTTGTGTGTGTTTTTTTTTTATTCTTTCTTTCTCTCTCTCTTTCTCTCTTCCTTCCTGTTCTACTTCCGCTGACACATTTTTTACTTTTGGTATGCATGCATACTCGTACACACTCGCACACACACACACAAACCCACCCTTAGACCAGGCTGGCGCTCAGATTTCAATACAGCGGGCAGATCGAGGCGAGATGGAGAGATGCCCAGGCTTAGCGGAGAGATGACGAGATGGAGGGTGAAAAAGAGAAAAAGGGGTTTAAATTGTCCCAGCTTCTCACTTTATACCTATTCAAAAGGCATCAGAATAAAGCGCTAAGCAAAGTCGCAAACTCAAACGACGCTTGTCCGAGAACCGAAACGAGCAGCATCAAAAGCTCAGCGGTGTCAAGCGCAGGGGAGGCGAGGGAGCAGATTCAGTGGACGGTCAGTACAAACAGTATAAACACACACCTGCGCTTTACACCCAGTTTCAGCTTGGTTTTCCTCTCTGCAGAGGATGTGCGACAGACTTTTTAACTTGGAATTGAGACGAATTGACTTTTGTATGCAGATGCTTGTAGGTGCTTCCTTCTTATTTAAAAGGTCTTGCGGTTAATGTGTGTAATAAACTGTAAAAACATGAGTAAATATTCTCACAGGGTTCAGACTTTTAATTTATACACACACACGTGTTTGTCTGTGTAGTCACTTCAGCGGAGAAAGTGTAAAGTTGTGTTATTTTTGACAGCTCCTGTGGTGTGTGTGTGTGTGTTTGTGTTTGTTTGTGTGAGGAAAAGGAAATGGTTTATTTACCACTTGTTGGTTTGGTTGTCATTTGTTTTTAAGGCTTAAAGGAGGCCAGAGTTTAACTGGCATTTAACTCATGAGTCAGCCGATTACATGACCGATATACTTCATAGCAACACACACACACACGCATGCACACATACGTACACGTATTTTCAAATAACGTCAGCATCCAACGGCGATAATGCATTGTATTGGCAAATGTTTTGTGGACACCCAAAGTTTTTGAACATTCTCTTCCACACTGAGTCGCCATTCGCTGTTATAATAAGCGATTTGCATCTACCAGACAGACAGACAGACAGACAGACAGACAGACAGACAGATAGGCAGGCAGGCATAGGGATATACAGATTGACGAACAGACGATGGATGGATGGATGGATGGATGGGTGGATGGATGGTTGGATGGATGATTTGGAAACGCGGTTTGATCTTAAAGCTGAAGCCACACAATTGCATATGAAGTCTTTGGATGCAGTAGCATGAAATATTCCCTTCACTTGAAGAGCTAGAGCTAAAGCTGTTCCAGCATGACAATGCCCCTGCGCATGAAGATATACTTTGTATGGGTTGGAGTGGAAGATCTCCTGCTTTAGAGCTCTGACCTCAACCCTATTGAACACCTTTGGGATGAATGTGAACGGTGTCTGCACTTCAGGCCTCCTCACCTCTCCTACACCAGTACCTGACTTTACTAACACCATTTTATCTGAATGAGCACAAATCTCCACAAGCACCCTCCAATATCTAGTGGAACATCTTCCCTGAAGAGTGGAGGGAATTATAATTGCAAATATAAACTAAATGTTGAATTCGATGCTCAAAAAAAGCACATACTGTACTTATGATCAGGTGTCCGCAAACTTTTGACAATATATGTTTGTTTTTTTTTTTGACAAAATATCAAGTAATAACCATCAGCACCTCCTTTTCCGTCATTACATTTACGCCATTTGGCAGACACTATTATGCAGAGCGACTCCATGCATCCATCCATCCATCCATCCATCCATCCACCCATCCATCCATCCATCCATCCATCCATCCATCTATCCACCCATCTATTTTTCTCTCTGTCTGTCTGTCTGTCTGTCTGCCCTATCTATCCACCTATATATTTTTTATGCAGTATCTATCTATCTATCTATCTATCTATCTATCTATCTATCTATCTATCTATCTATCTATCTATCTATCTATCTATCTATCTATCTATCTATCTATCTATCTATCTATCTATCTATTTTTCTGCAGTGTCTGTCTGTCTATCTATCCATCCATCCATCCATCCATCCATCCATCTATTTTTCTCTCTGTCTGTCTGTCTGTCTGTCTGTCTGTCTGTCTGCCCTATCTATCCACCTATATATTTTTTATGCAGTATCTATCTATCTATCTATCTATCTATCTATCTATCTATCTATCTATCTATCTATCTATCTATCTATCTATCTATCTATCTATCTATCTATCTATCTATCTATCTATCTATCTATCTATCTATCTATCTGCAGTGTCTTTCACTAATATTGGCACTCTGTAGTTGTTTGATATTCATGAGAGTAGAATATTTTAGTGAATTTATTTTTAACAGAAAATCTTATGGGTAAACAATAAACATATTTTCACAAACACAACAGTTTTTTTTTCAATAAAAAAAAAAGTCCTTTGTTAAATATATTTGTAATTAATGTCCCCCTTTTAGTCCAGTATTCTTTTCTCACCCCTTTTTGCCGAGATCGCGATCCTGAGTCGTCTCATACTGTAGAATGCCAGATCAACTTTACACTGTTTAACACACTGCAGGACTCGAAACACCATTTCACTCAGTACTGCTGCACTTTACATGCACACCAAATATATATATATATATATATAAAGCTTTCTTATGCCTCATTATTACTTTTCTCATCCATCCAAGCTGATATTTTAACATACGTACCAACATTTACGATTTTGCGCTAACGTTTTAGATGTTGTGCCGTTTCCACGGCGACACCAGTGACCCCTGGAAGCCCTGCTTTTTTCGGCTGTGATTCAGATAAAGCAGCAGCCGCCCTGAACACGAACACAATTCACTAAAGTGGAGGATGTGAAACACACATTTCATTCTCTAACCACTTTTTTTTTTTTTCCTTTGCACAGATTTTATCTACGTAAACACTGACCTGTGAAATCAGGAAGCGTTTTTATATATATATATCTTGTTAGCGCCATAGAAATCTAGTTATTATTATATAAAAAATATAGTTATTATTGACCAATATTCTGAAGGTCTTCTGAGGTAAACTTCTTGCAAATGTGGGGTTTTTTTATTTTTATTTTTTTTTATTATTATTTATTTATTTATTTATTTTTTTAGCTATATGGGTACCAATATTGTTGAGGGTATGACATTATGGTTTTTCTTCCAATGTATCAAACTTAAGAAAGGTTTAAACCTGTGTGGTGAGAACATTCAAAGCATCAATGTGCATGGTGTGTATGTATGTGATGTTTGTTCTCTTCAGGGTGCTGTATTTTGAGCTGCGAGTTCCTGCTGTGGTTTGAATATCAGTAAACTGATGGTTGGTTTTGTTTCCTATAACTGTTCTATGAGGTGTGGTTCCGCTGCTCTTTGTTGGGTGTGAGATTTTTTTCAGTGTCTAAAACACAGCTGGGTGACACATGTATACACAAGTATATGGAGACCTGACCTTCCCCATCATAGGTGGTTCTTCTCCAAAATGTTCCCACACAAATTTCCATAAATTTGGAGGCACACATTTGTACCTTTGAAAGCTGTAGCATGGAATTTTCCCATCACTCAAACCGGGAGACCCAAACCTGCTCCAACATGACAATGTTCCTGCACACAAATCCAGCTCCTATATCATGGATATGCTTTACATGGGTTAGAGATCTCCTGCTATACAGCTCTTATCCCTATTAAACTCCGTTTGGGATGAACATGAACACTGGACCTCAGGAACCAGCTCACCTCGCCTACATCAGACTTTACTGACCCCCTTTTGACTGAATGAATTTCCACAAATCTCCACACAATCTAGTGGAACATCTTCCCAGAAGAGGGGTTCTTCTTTAGCAAATGGGGACTAAATGTGGAATAGGATGTTCAAAAAGCACATACCAAACTTATATTCAGGTGTCCACATACTTTTTTTTTCTTCCATATAAAGTAGATATTTTTGTAGGATCTGATGACACTATGAGGACGCTTATTTATTAACATGTACCTGAGGTTGGCAGGTCGCAATGGTTTTTTGCAAATGATGATGATGCAAACTGTGCTCTCCGCCTTGTGTTGCAGGAAGATGATGTCATCAAAGAGATCAACATCACACATGTGGTCAAGGAGGGGTCAGAGAAAGCAGACCCCTCGCAGTTTGAGCTACTTAAAGTGCTTGGGCAGGGATCCTTTGGGAAGGTGAGTAGATACACCAATACAATACAATACAATACAATACAATACCAATATACCATGATTTCTAAGTGGGAGAACTTGCAAAACAGCAGGGTGTTCAAATACTTATTTTCCTCACTGTATGTATATATATATAAATTTATACATATTTAAACAAAATTATACATTTATTATTAGATACTTAATAATTATTATTAGAAAATTATATTTAATTTTTATTATTTGCTTAATTTATTTTAGTTTTTTTTTACAACAAAATACTAAAATAAAATAAGAAAATAATAAATATAAAAAAACTAAAAAAAATAATTAAATACAATCATTTTAGAATAATAATTTGCTTTAACTTTACTATAAATTCATCCTAAACTCAAATATCACTTTAAATTAATCCCAATCCCAAACGTCATTATAAATGAAACGTCATTTAAACATTGTTCAAACGTCATTATAAATTTAACATTATTCAAAATTATTATAAATGAATCTCAATCCCAAACATCATTGTAAATTAATCACAAAAGTAAGCGCACCCTTACCTTTCAGCAACCATTTTATTCATCTTCTCAAGGGACAATACTATAGAAATTAAACTTGGATATATTTTCCTGTCTTCTAAAAAAATTACTTAACATACAGCCATCATTGTCCAATCAGTGTTCAGCATGTGTGGTGACACCCAGGTGAGGAGTACCAAGGAAATTTTTGTTGCTGTCTAACATCCAGCAGCTTTGTGATGTCATTCTGGATTAGTGGAAGAGGATCCCAGCAACAACCTGTGCAGCTCTGGAGAATTCCATACCCAGGAGGAATAAGGAAGTGTTGGATAACAATGTGCTCACACAAAATATTAACACAGTTTTGACACTTTGTTGCCAGTTATGTAGACAATAATGGCTGTATGTTGAGGTTTTTTCAGAGGACATTAAATCTGTATTGATATACAAACTGCACATTGACTGAAATCTATCCAAGTTTCATTTCTATACTATTGTCCATTGAGAAGATACTAAAATGGTTGCTGAAATGGGGGTCATCACTAAAAATTTATCCTAATCCAAATCTTCACTAAACATTAATCCAAAACATCACTAAACATTAATCCTAATCCAAATCATCACTAAACATTAATCCAAAACATCACTAAACATTAATCCTAATCCAAATCATCACTAAACATTAATCCAAAACATCACTAAACATTAATCCTAATCCAAATCATCACTAAACATTAATCCAAAACATCACTAAACATTAATCCTAATCCAAATCATCACTAAACATTAATCCAAAACATCACTAAACATTAATCCTAATCCAAATCATCACTAAACATTAAATCCAAAACATCACTAAACATTAATCCTAATCCAAATCATCACTAAACATTAAATCCAAAGCATCACTAAACATTAAATCCAAAAATTTATCTAAAACATCACTGTGAATTAATCCTAACCCAAAACATCACTAAAAATTAATCCTAATCCAAATCATCACTAAACATTAATCCTAATACAAAACATCACTAAACATTAATCCTAATACAAAACATCACTAAACATTAATCCTAATCCAAAACATCACTAAACATTAATCCTAATCCAAATCATCTCTAAACATTAATCCTAATCCAAATCATCACTAAACATTCATCCTAATCCAAAACATCACTAAAAATTTATCCTAATCCAAATCATCACTAAACATTAATCCTAATCCCAAATCATCACTAAACATTAATCCTAATCATCACTAATCATCACATCATCACTAAACATTAATCCTAATCCAAATCATCACTAAACATTAATCCTAATCCAAAACATCACTAAACATTAATCCTAATCCAAAACATCACTAAACATTAATCCTAATCCAAAACATCACTAAACATTAATCCTAATCCAAATCATCACTAAACATTAATCCTAATCCAAAACATCACTAAACATTAATCCTAATCCAAAACATCACTAAACATTAATCCTAATCCAAATCATCACTAAACATTAATCCTAATCCAAATCATGACTAAACATTAATCCTAATCCAAAACTTTACTAAACATTAATCCTAATCCAAATCATGACTAAACATTAATCCTAATCCAAAACTTTACTAAACATTAATCCTAATCCAAAACATCACTAAAAATGTATTCTAATCCCAAACTTCACAAACTTTACAGTAAAATCACCCTAATCTTGACCTATGACCTAAACTTTAGAATAGCTGCAAATGTATGCTAAAATCTAATATTGATATTCATCAAAAAAAACCTGAATTTACAAGTTTTAACATCTTAATAGATGAAATAGATTAAAATATGCATGTATAATTATACAGATCCAGAACTGCAGTTAGTGTTCACATCAAGCATTTGTTTGGTTGCTGGTGCCAGATGAGTTGTGTATTTTAGAAACTGCTGATCTCTAGGGATTTTCTCACACACTTGAGTTTTCACAAAGTGACGCAAAAGCAAAAAAGCAAAAAAAAAAAACACAACGGCCAGTTAAAGTGGCACATCTGTGGAAGTGGAAACGCCTCGATCAGTTGAGACATGCAGACTGCAGGAGCTCTTTAGTACAGAACTCAAAAACCTTACTGCAGATGTGCAACAACAGCAGAAGAAAACATCAGGATCTTCTCCTGTGGACCCATGTTTTATCATATTTTGCCTGGTTGATCAAGTTGCTGTAAATCTGATGCATCTGGCGCACTCAGACGCATATATGATGACTTTTTAATACACAAAACACACTTGTACACAACACACACACACTTCTGTTTCTTATGGGTGAAACTAGTGCTAATAAACACAAAATAACAGCACAAAAATACAAATTTGTTTTTGCACAAACCTATAAAAAAAAAAAATTTGAATTTCTGTAAATAAAAATCCAAAAGTTCACTTAAAAAAAATATATAAATAAAGAAATAAATTTCACACTTCAGTATAAATGAATCCTACATTTCATTATATATTCATTCTAAACTCTAACTTCATTAATCAAATTAAACCTAATCACAAACTTTACCAAAAAAATCCTAATCCCAAACTTCATTGAAAAACTAATTATAATCACAAGCATCATTATAAATTAAACTCAATCCTAAAATTCACATAAAAAAAAATCCTAATATCAATCATCATTGAAAAAAAAATCCAAATCCTAAACATTATTTGAAAGTAATCTTAATCTCGATCATTATTATAAACTAAACCTATTTAGTAACATCACTGTGAATTAATCCTGATCCAAAACATCACTAAACATTAATCCTAATCCCAAATTTAACTATAAATTGAAACTTATCTCAAACGAAACAAACAAAAAAATATTTTTTTAAGCATTATTATAAATGAATCCTGAGTGGTCTGGTGGGTGTGTTGATAAGTGTGGTGTTGATGGTGGCTTGAGTGGGACAAATGTCACATTAGTGTCTCTTTCTGTAGCATGCAAAAGGGGGGAAGAGTAAATGACTGTGTTTTTCAGGTGTTTCTGGTGCGCAAGGTGACGCCACCTGACGGCAATCAGCTCTATGCCATGAAGGTTCTTAAGAAGGCCACACTAAAAGGTACTCACTCACTCACACACACACACACACACACACACACACACACACACACTGTAAAGACAGCAAGAACTGTAGCTTCTTTCAGGTTGTTTACATAGAGGACACCAGGCAGTGTTTTTTTTTGTGCGTGTGTGTGTGCGTGTGTGTGTGTGTGTGTGTGTGTGTAGTTTTGGTCTCTGCAATTAGCATAGAATCTTTTTAACCTCATTTTGTGCTCTTCTTCTCTCTTCTTTTTTTTCATTCATTTGTTCTTTTTCTTCTCTGTTGCTTTCTAGTTTGTTGGTTCACTTGTTCCTGCTTTCTTGCTCGTTGCACTTAGTGTTGTGGTTGAGATGCAGCTGCAGCACTGCCCCCCCCCCCCCCCCACACACACACACACACAGTTCATCTTTCTTCCTGTGGCTTGGAACAGTCTCTGATTTTCTGAAAACATTGTTGCAGCCTGAAAGAAGAAGAAATATAAATGGTATTTAATTTGGTGTTGTTTTGGAGCAGGGAATGTTGGAGACTTGTTCCAATAAGTGAAAGAAACCAACATGGCAACCATTCATACTTTAACATTATGCAATTCCGTCTGGACTGCGAAGTGTACGTCTGAGTTCTGTAAGCGCTATTTAGAGAGCAAACAGTCGTCTGGAGTGATATTTATCATGGAACGACCTGCCCAGTCAAATCACCTAAATCCTCCTGAACTGCTCTGAGATGCACTGAATCACAAGACTAGTGAGGAACAACTTTGAGTCACAGCAAAGTATTTCAGCTGAATGTTTGAAGAGTTTGTAAAGGGAGGATTTTTTATTAAAATAAATTCTGGACATTTATATATTTGTTTAATTGTTGAATTAATATTATATTAAATGGCCAAGTGTGTTGCAACAATAGGAAACAATAGGAACATGCATGTGTCTCTCAAAAACCATAAAATATTTTCATTTTAATTGTATTTTTTTTTACATTATTTATGAGAGAAGTACAGCAGCAGGTAAAAGCTATTTTAAGGTAGAGCCTGAATTTATTCTATTAAATTTAATACTATAAAATAAATACTATCAAGTGTTTTCCTGGCAGCATGATTTTCCTTTTGATAGCATATAAGCATACAACCATCATGATCAACACAGAGATACATACACTATATACACACACTTTTGTCTACACCACGAACCGGTTTCGTTCTGCAAATATTCTCACGGATCGGCTGCTGGGGTCTCAGGGTGTGGGTGTGTCAGATATCAGATCAGGCAGTATGTAAATTTGGATCGTGACTTTTAAAAAGCAGAATGCACACTGAATGATAACGGGTTGTAACATATCTATACGTATTTTGGGGACTTCTTCAGTATATATGGGCAAAAGTTCTGGAAAGATGTTCCACTAGATTTTGTGGAGATTTTGTGTGAGACATTACAATGGTGTTCCTAAAGTTAGGTAATGATGTCGATGAGCTGAGAAGGTTCCTGGGGTGCAGTCAGCATGAAAAATTATTTCCGAAGGTGTTCAATAGGGTTTAGAGCTCTATAGAAGGAGATCTTCCACTCCAACCCATGGAAAGCAGATCTTCATGGATCTGGCTTTGTGCACAGGGGTATTGTCAGGTTTGGGTTTTAAAAATTTCATGCTAATGCATCCAAAAGACGTCATACAATTTGGTGTACAAATTGAGGAAGACTCACATATGGGTGGAACAGTCAGGTGTCCGTTTTTACACGTTAATTTTAGCGATGTTTCTGCTTATTATTTTAATAGAATCAGAGGTTAATAGAATGTTAGTGATGATGTGTTACAGGTTGTTTACAGCAGTGAGGTAAATGGGATCGTTACTGTACTTAAGTTGCTTTTTTGCGTAGTAACTGAAGTATTTCCATTTGGGGAGATTTTGACTTCACTATATTTTAAAGTCAAATATCTCAATTTTTACTCAACTAAATTTTGCAAAATCGGTCGTTTCTTTTTATTTATGAGGATAAAAACGTAACTCGTTAAACACGCAGCGAGTCACCAATCAGGGTCGTTTCGAACTTGGTTCTGATCGGCGCTTGGTGTATATACTGATCACCAGCATACAGTTCAGCATCAGTTCAACAGCAAGCAGAACATTTAGAGAGGAGTAAATGATGAAGAAACTCCAGAATTCACCACCACACGTGGTTTATGCAATTTCTTTGGAAGAAGTTGAAGATTTTGGGTTAATGATAATTGTAAAAAAAAAAATTTAAATCTATCAGTTTGAGTCATATAATCATTCTATTAATAGATCAGTGTGCTGAGAGTCACATTCGAGTCTTTTCACATAAACCGAGTTGAATAACTGAAAGGCTTGTGACAAAAATAACAATAGAAACATTATAGTTATAATAAATCATTGTACTTTGGATACTTAAGTAGATTTGAAGGCAAAAACTTGTTTAAAGGGACACTTTTACTGGAGTCACATTTGAGTGTATCTCTACTTTTACTCAAGTACATGGTTTGTGTATTTGGTCCTTCACTGGTCTTCAGATATATTCTCACCCACAAGTTAAAATTGGTGGGGAAATCCCAGTCCATGCAACATTGTACCTGTAATGTCAATTCTAGGTTTCTGATTCACGTGTCTGAGACGATTCCTGGTCCAGATTTGACTCACAGCCTGAAACGCCACTGATTGTTCTACATTTCTCATCTACCGAAAAACATTTTCTTTTCACAAACACTAATTGTATCATTACAATTTTTAGTATTTTGTCCCTCACTTTTTATAAGACACTTAGACAAATGGAGAAAGTCTTATGGTTAATGAAATTTCTTTGATCTGAAACATCGATTTTTTTATTTTTTTATTTTTTTATTTTCTTAATTATTTATTTGATCATCAACTATGTTTTTGATGGTTTTTAATAATTGCCTGCCTCTCAATCCTTAGATTTCTCACTCTATTCTCCGTCTTTCTCTTTTCTCTCTTACAGTGCGTGACCGTGTCCGAACTAAAATGGAGCGTAACATCCTAGCCGATGTCAACCACCCATTTGTAGTCAAACTGCACTATGGTGAGTCAAAAACACCATTTTCTACGTGCACACATTTCTTTTCATACCACACTTTATCCCTCTTTCATCTAAATTAGAATTTTTGAGAGATATTGCTTTCTTATTGTTTGCTTTGTCTTTGCTTTGTGCAGGGTTGGGCGTGGTTTTAGCTTAGCTATGCTTTCATAATGAATACAGGGTTGTTGACTGGATGGGTGAATTGTTAATTTCAATAATGAATCAATGTAAATAGTTGATTGGGTAATTGGGTGGGTGTATGTAATAGATGGGTGGATTGTTGATTGGGTAATTGGGTGGGTGTATATAATGGATGGGTGGATTGATGATGTGGATTGTTGATTGGATAATTGGGTGGGTGTATGTAATAGATGGGTGGATTGTTGATTGGGTAATTGGGTGGGTGTATATAATGGATGGGTGGATTGTTGATTGGGTAATTGGGTGGGTGTATATAATGGATGGGTGGATTGATGATGTGGATTGTTGATTGGATAATTGGGTGGGTGTATGTAATAGATGGGTGGATTGTTGATTGGGTAATTGGGTGGGTGTATGTAATGGATGGGTGGATTGTTGATTGGGTAATTGGGTGGGTGTATGTAATGGATGGGTGGATTGTTGATTGGGTAATCGGGTGGGTGTATGTAATAGATGGGTGGATTGTTGATTGGGTAATTGGGTGAGTGTATATAATGGATGGGTGGATTGATGATGTGGATTGTTGATTGGATAATTGGGTGGGTGTATGTAATGGATAGGTGGATTGTTGATTGGGTAATTGGGTGGGTGTATATAATGGATGGGTAGATTGTTGATTGGGTAATTGGGTGGGTGTATGTAATGTATGGGTGGATTGTTAAATGGGTAATTGGGTGGGTGTATGTAATGTATGGGTGGATTGTTAAATGGGTAATTGGGTGTGTGTATTTAATAGATGGGGGATTGTTGATTGGGTAATTGGGTGGGCGTATGTAATGGATAGGTGGATTGTTGATGTGGATTGTTGATTGTATTATTGGGTGGGTGTATGTAATGGATGGTTGGATTGTTGATTGGGTAATTGGGTGGGTGTATGTAATGGATGGGTGGATTGTTGATTGGGTTATTGGGTAGGTGTATATAATGGATGGGTGGATTGTTGATTGGGTAATTGGGTAGGTGGATTGTTGATTGGGTAATTGGGTAGGTGTATATAATGGATGGGTGGATTGTTGATTGGGTAATTGGGTGGGTGTATGTAATGGATGGGTGGATTGTTGATGTGGATTGTTGATTAGATTATTGGGTGGGTGTATGTAATGGATGGGTGGATTGTTGATGTGGATTGTTGATTAGATTATTGGGTGGGTGTATGTAATGGATGGGTCGATTGTTAAATGGGTAATTGGGTGGGTGTATGTAATAGATGGGTGGATTGTTGATTGGGTAATTGGGTGGGTGTATGTAATGGATGGGTGGATTGTTAATTGAGTAATCGGGTGGGTGTATGTAATAGATGGGTGGATTGTTGATTGGGTAATTGGGTGGGTGTATGTAATGGATGGGTGGATTGTTAAATGGGTAATTGGGTGGGTGTATGTAATGGATGGGTGGATTGTTAATTGGGTAATTGGGTGGGCGTATGTAATGGATGGGTGGATTGTTAATTGGGTAATCGGGTGGGTGTATGTAATAGATGGGTGGATTGTTGATTGGGTAATTGGGTGGGTGTATGTAATAAATGGGTGGATTGTTGATTGGGTAATTGGGTGGGTGTATGTAATAGATGGGTGGATTGTTGATTGGGTAATCGGGTGGGTGTATGTAATAGATGGGTGGATTGTTGATTGGGTAATTGGGTGGGTGTATGTAATGGATGGGTGGATTGTTGATTGGGTAATTGGGTGGGTGTATGTAATGGATGGGTGGATTGTTGATTGGGTAATCCGGTGGGTGTATGTAATAGATGGGTGGATTGTTGATTGGGTAATTGGGTGGGTGTATATAATGGATGGGTGGATTGTTGATTGGGTAATTGGGTGGGTGTATATAATGGATGGGTGGATTGATGATGTGGATTGTTGATTGGATAATTGGGTGGGTGTATGTAATGGATGGGTGGATTGTTGATTGGGTAATTGGGTGGGTGTATATAATGGATGGGTAGATTGTTGATTGGGTAATTGGGTGGGTGTATGTAATGTATGGGTGGATTGTTAAATGGGTAATTGGGTGGGTGTATGTAATGTATGGGTGGATTGTTAAATGGGTAATTGGGTGTGTGTATTTAATAGATGGGGTATTGTTGATTGGGTAATTGGGTGGGCGTATGTAATGGATAGGTGGATTGTTGATGTGGATTGTTGATTGTATTATTGGGTGGGTGTATGTAATGGATGGTTGGATTGTTGATTGGGTAATTGGGTGGGTGTATGTAATGGATGGGTGGATTGTTGATTGGGTTATTGGGTAGGTGTATATAATGTATGGGTGGATTGTTAAGTTGGTAATTGGGTGGGTGTATGTAATGGATGGGTGGATTGTTGATTAGATTATTGGGTGGGTGTATGTAATGGATGGGTGGATTGTTAATTGGGTAATTGGGTGGGTGTATATAATGGATGGGTGGGTTGTTGATTGGGTAATTGGGTAGGTGGATTGTTGATTGGGTAATTGGGTAGGTGTATATAATGGATGGGTGGATTGTTGATTGGGTAATTGGGTGGGTGTATGTAATGGATGGGTGGATTGTTGATGTGGATTGTTGATTAGATTATTGGGTGGGTGTATGTAATGGATGGGTGGATTGTTGATGTGGATTGTTGATTAGATTATTGGGTGGGTGTATGTAATGGATGGGTCGATTGTTAAATGGGTAATTGGGTGGGTGTATGTAATAGATGGGTGGATTGTTGATTGGGTAATTGGGTGGGTGTATGTAATGGATGGGTGGATTGTTAATTGAGTAATCGGGTGGGTGTATGTAATAGATGGGTGGATTGTTGATTGGGTAATTGGGTGGGTGTATGTAATGGATGGGTGGATTGTTGATTGGGTAATTGGGTGGGTGTATGTAATGGATGGGTGGATTGTTGATTGGGTAATTGGGTGGGTGTATGTAATGGATGGGTGGATTGTTGATTGGGTAATTGGGTGGGTGTATGTAATGGATGGGTGGATTGTTGATTGGGTAATTGGGTGGGTGTATGTAATGGATGGGTGGATTGTTGATTGGGTAATAGGGTGGGTGTATGTAATGGATGGGTGGATTGTTGATTGGGTAATCGGGTGGGTGTATGTAATAGATGGGTGGATTGTTGATTGGGTAATTGGGTGGGTGTATGTAATAGATGGGTGGATTGTTGATTGGGTAATTGGGTGGGTGTATGTAATAGATGGGTGGATTGTTGATTGGGTAATTGGGTGGGTGTATGTAATGGATGGGTGGATTGTTGATTGGGTAATTGGGTGGGTGTATGTAATGGATGGGTGGATTGTTGATTGGGTAATCGGGTGGGTGTATGTAATAGATGGGTGGATTGTTGATTGGGTAATTGGGTGGGTGTATGTAATGGATGGGTGGATTGTTGATTGGGTAATTGGGTGGGTGTATGTAATAGATGGGTGGATTGTTGATTGGGTAATTGGGTGGGTGTATGTAATGGATGGGTGGATTGTTGATTGGGTAATTGGGTGGGTGTATGTAATAGATGGGTGGATTGTTGATTGGGTAATTGGGTGGGTGTATGTAATGGATGGGTGGATTGTTGATTGGGTGGGTAATAATCGAATAGGTAGGTGTATGGAATGATGGATGAATTGTTGCTTAGTGAGTGTATGGAAGGGTATATAGTAGGGGTGGCACAGTACATGGAAAAACACCCGAACCGTTCGGTTCGCTTGTCTCGGTTCGGTTCGTGTGTGTGTCGCACGGTTCGACGCATGCGCATTCTAGCTCCGTGCTCAGTTTTGCTTCAGACAGTTTCGCGTGAACATACATATAAACAGTAAAACTTGAGTTAGGAGTGCTGCAGAAATGGCAAGTGGAGGAGATAATGAAGGCTGCCTGGAGTTGGCAGATGTGCCTGCGTCGTTTAAATCCGGTGTGTGGGAACATTTTGTATTTAATGTTACTAACTTGCGATGACAACAGAAATAAAACAGTAGACAGAACTGTGACTGTGTGCAAGCATTGTGCAAAATGCATTCAATATGCTAATGCCAACACTTCTAATAAGACAGTTAATTTGAGAAGACATCACGCCAATGTGTCGATAAGCACAAACAGGAGAGAACTTCTACTGTCCGCAGCATTTAAGCAGCCTCTCAGTGAGAAGTCAGACAGGGCAATAGCCATAACTAAAGCATTGGGGATGTTTATAGCAAAAGATATGCAACTGTGCAGCGTGATTGAGTGTGAAGGATTTCGTCAGCTGATGAATGCACTCGAGCCGCGGTTTAATATTCCCTCTCGCCAACACTTTTTTTTTTTTTGCTTTTTGCCAAATAAACGAAAAGCATGTCATCAACAATGTCCTCTCTCTTGCTGTATCAAAATCTCACCTAGCTTTTATTTAGAGATGGTCCCAATAATGTGCTTAAAGTCAAGTCAAATTCAGTTAGTGCATGATTACATTACAAAAATGTTAATACTGTATCCTAAATTGTGTATAATTAAGCTAATAAGCTATATATCAAATGCTGAAGGAAATTTCTGGAGTGTTGAAGATTAAAAGAAAAAATAACAAAAAGAACCGTACAGAACCGAAAACCGTGACCCTAAAACCGTGATACGAACCGAACTGTGGGTTTTGTGAATCGTGCCACCACTAGTATATAGGTGTATGTGTATGGATTGTTTCCAGGTTGAATAAATTGTCTTAGATGGATAGATGGACAGTAAGATGGATAATTGTATAAAGGAAATGATGAGTTCAAAGCAAGTCTGGAGAAATGATGGATGAATAGACAGAGGTGAACAAATAAGGAGATGTATACATTACCACACACAAACACATTTATGAGGAAAGGCTTAGTTCTTTTAGAATAATTTGATTGTGTGTGTGTGTGTGTGTGTGTGTGTGTGTGTGTGTGTGTGTGTGTGTGTGTGCGCATGCAGCCTTTCAGACAGAGGGAAAGCTGTACTTGATTCTGGATTTCCTACGGGGAGGTGATCTCTTCACCAGACTGTCAAAAGAGGTATTGTTCTCTTCCCCTCTCTCATTCTCTCACGCTCTCTAACTAGGTTGGCTGGAAAGGGACTACCTTTAGAGCAAACCATTTTTGCAGTCAATATCGTTGGGAAAGTCCAAACACCTCACAATACCTTCTCAAGTTTGAGTGTAGCTTTGCAGGTCTTTTTGGAGAGTATTCTGTATACAGATTGGCTACAATAATAATCATGAAGTTATAGGAGTTAGATAGAGGAGAGAAGGAAACACCATCCATGTGAAACATGGGGGTGGCAGTCTCACGACGTGGGCGTTTGCTAACTCGAAAATGGTGCACTGTGTCATCCAGAGTGCATCTCCCATCCAGACAGTGATCCCAAGCATAGCTTTTAAAACTGAAACGAAATGAAATTGTAGCTCAGTGTTTCAGATCAGTTGGAAGGACATACGTTTAAATCCAAGCTCTCACTGCGGGGCCATTGAACCCCCAAATGCTCAGATGTATACATGAGATGATTATAAGGGTATCTGCCAAATGCTGTAAATGTAAATGAGGGGAAAAAAAAGGAAAACATCGGCATCAAGTGCACATAGACTATTCATAACTTAATATCTGTTTACGTTTTCCTCATTTACTGGAGAAAAAAAAAAAGCATGTTAACATTCTCACTCATTTGTGTCTGTCTTGTGACTATGTGGGTTTGTTTGTCTTGTGACTCTGTGTGTGTGTGTGTGTGTGTGTGTGTGTGTGTGTGTGTGTGTGTGTGTGTGTGTGTGTGTGTGTGTGTGTGTGTGTGTGTGTGTGTGTGTGTGTGTGTGTGTGTGTGTTTCCACTATGTCAGGTTATGTTCACGGAAGAAGATGTAAAGTTCTATTTGGCAGAACTGGCACTGGGTCTGGATCACCTGCACGGCCTTGGCATCATCTACAGAGATCTAAAACCTGAAAAGTACAGCTCCTACACACACACACACACACACACACACACACACACACACACACACACACACACACACACACACAGTCTCTTTCTCTCATTCCTTTCTCATGTCTATTTCATGTACTAATTCACAAGGAAATACAGTTTATGGTCAAAAGTATTGGGACCACCTCCTTTTCCAGCATCATAAGGACCTCTTTGGATGCAGTAGCATGAAACGTTTGGGACTACACCCCAGGAACCTCCTCACCTCACTGTCATCAGTACCTGACTTCACTAACACCCTCATAACTGAATGAATCATCACAAAATCTAGTGGAACATCTTTCCTAGAAGAGTGGCGCTTAGAGGCCGAATGTGGAACCAATCTTATAGTCGGGTGTCCCAATACTTTTGGGTATACAGCGTTCGTCTTGAGCCGTGTTAGAAATCGCAATGCTTGCAATCGTGTGGGAGTGTGAGGAAGCCCTCGGGGAACTAACTTACACACACACATACACACACACACACACACACACAGGCGCGCGCTCATGTACGTAATGGGATGAAGTGATGGAGGAAAGCGCAGTCGGTTGTGAAATGATATCAGGAAAAGAGAGGCGGTTGAAGAGACGAGGCGGAGTGATTTAATACGAGTTTTGCGAGCGGGAGATGAGGTGCACGAGGAATCGAGTGACGGATGTGAGAGACGGCAAGAAATTGAATTCAATTTGAGTTTTATAGCGCGTTTAACAATGAACGTTGACTCAAAGCAGCTTTACAGAATGTAAGAATTATAGTGAACAAATTTCACTTATATTTCCATTTTAATGTGGATTAATTCCAGATGAGGAAGCCTGGGGGCGACTGTAGCAAGGAAAAACCCCTTAGATGGTATGAGGAAGAAACCCTGTGAGGAACCAGACTCAAAAGGGAACCCAGGAGTGTGATTATAAACCATTACTCATAATCAAACACTCTCCCACACTTAATGTCCCTTCTACAGTCAGTTGGAGAGTTGAACCAGGAGAAACAGCATAGGTAGAAGGTTATTTAGAGTATTGAGGTACAAGATGATGTGTATTTGATCTGATGTTCTGGCGCACAAGGTTACGAAACGGGTTCTGTTAATCTACACTTAACGTGGGAGAGTGTGTCTGAGCCCCGAGCACGGGCAGGACGGCTGCTACAAAGTTTAGGAGCTAAACGTGAGAATGTTCTACCACCTTTAGTAGACTTTGCTATTTCAGGAACTAGAAGTCTGGAGTTTGACCTGCACTTCATCAAATAATGTAAAATAGGTGGCAGTTGATGTGACGTAGATATGTAGTGTGTGTGTGTGTGTGTGTGTGTGTGTGTGTGTGTGTGTGTGTGTGTGTGTGTGTGTGTGTGTGTGTGTGTGTGTGTGTGTGTGTGTGTGTGTGCTCCTCTATTCTTCCTTCTTTTTTGCTCATTGCACCTATTGCTGTTGTGCAGCTGCAGCTCTGTGCGCGCGCGCACACACACACACACACACACACACACACACACACACACACACACACTGTGTATACTGTGTATATATGCATGTGCAAACAACTATAAATTACTTTTAATTTTTGCTTTTAAAGTACATTGTGGGGTGTGGGTGTATGTGGGTGGGTGTGGGTGTGGGTGTGGGTGTATGTGGGTGTCTGAGTGTATGTGGGTGGGTGGATGAAAGTGGGCAGTTGAAAGTGAGTGTGTGAGAGAGTGAGAGGGAAAGAAGGTGTGGTGTTCTTGCATTCACTCATCTTACTGTTGTTTCAGCATCCTATTAGATGAAGAGGGCCACATCAAACTTACAGGTACACACACACACACACACACACACACACACACACACACACACACAGTGCATATAATGACAGGTTATGTCATTGAAAAGTCTTTTTGAGTCCGTGTATACAACAAAACGTGTAATAAATAATAAATATCTAATATTAATAATAAATATTAGATATTAATATTAAGAAAGTAAAGAAATGAAGGAAGAAAACTGTTCTTTTGGTGCCTTTTTTTTTTTTTAAGCAAATTTTCATCATCCCACACGATGTAATATATAATTGTGTATATGTATATTCATAGATACTGTAGATTGATTGATTATTTTTGATTGATCTTCCTGAACTTTCCACCTACAGACAAATCACGTAAAGTAAAAATTTGAATGTCGAAATTCACGTGATTTCCCTCCGTCCCAAGTTCAAACCTCATGCGTCACTTTGTATTCAGTGGCTGTGACGTGTGTACTGTTGTCTTGGTGCAGATTTCGGCTTGTGTAAGGAGTCCATAGACCATGAGAAGAAGGCCTACTCGTTTTGTGGGACTGTGGAGTACATGGCTCCTGAGGTGGTGAACAGACAGGGTCATATCCACAGCGCTGACTGGTGGTCATTCGGGGTACTGATGGTACGCCTTGTCTCATTTCATACGGTTCTATTCAAAATAATTGTTTAAATCGTCCAGGTTGTTATTCTTATTGTGTGTGTGTGTGTGTGTGTGTGTGTGTGTGTGTGTGTGTGTGTGTGTGTGTGTGTGTGTGTGTGTGTGGCCAGTTTGAGATGCTCACAGGATCACTACCGTTCCAAGGGAAGGACCGCAAGGAGACAATGAACCTCATCCTGAAGTAAGCACACACACAGGCTTGTATGTTTAAAATTATGTGGACACCCACATTTTTCAGCCATGAGTGGTTCTCCCTCAAACCTCTTCCGTTACCGCAAACTTGGACGTACACAATAGTATTAGATGGATGCTATGGCATGAAATGTTCCTTTCACTTGAACTAGGAGACCCAGCTCCATGAAGATATGTTTTACATGGTGTGTAGGTGGAAGATCTCCTGTTTTAGAGCTACAACACTAGTGAACACCTTTGAGATAAACATGATGAATGTGTCCTTTCTTAGTCTTTAAAGTGTATAAGTGAGCGAAGTGTGTGTGTGTGTGTGTGTGTGTGTGTGTGTGTGTGTGTGTGTGTGTGTGTGTGTGTGTGTGTGTGTGTGTGTGTGTGTGTGTGTGTGTGTGTGTGTGTGTGTGTGCATTGAGTGAGTTGAAAACACCCTGAAACGTGAGCCGCATTTCCACTGCAGGAACTTTTACAGGAACAGTTTTACGCCCTGCGCTGTAGTTCCAGGAACCTTTTTGAGTTATTCATGAAGCAGGAGCTATTAGGATGGATTTTAGGTGGACTCAGTGTATTTATTTATTTATTTATTTTCCTTTCACCTGATGGTCTGTACTGTTTGCCTCCAGTGGCATATTAATTCTGGCACAATGAGCCAAAAGCTTGAAACGTGAGCACAGATGTGGATTCTGAAATGTATGTTAATGTTATTTTTGTGATTGAGTAATAAAGCGGAGAAATGATTCTCACTGTGATTAGTGTTGCTGCATGGGGCAATTAATTTAATCAAAAATGGTTTGTTTTCTAAAGTTTTCTTCTGGCTCTCCTTCCTGTGTATAACTGCCTGTCTGTCTGCCTTCTTGTCTCTGTCTACCTGTGTACCTGACCTTCTGTCTGCCTTCTATTCTCTGTCTGTCTTGTCCATATAACTGTCTCACTGCCTTTTATCCTGGGTGTCTCTGTCTGCCTCCAAGCCTATGTCTCCATCTACCTGTCTGTCTGTCTGCCCTCCATCCTGTATCTGTTTACCTGTTTTCCCTTTTATCTGTCTGTCTGTCTGTCTGCCTGCCTGCCTTCCACTGTGTCTCACTGCCTGCCTGTTTGTTTGTTTGTCTGTCTGTCTGTAGGGCAAGGTTAGGGATGCCCCAGTTTCTAAGCGCTGAAGCTCAGAGTCTCCTGAGAGCACTGTTCAAGAGGAACCCCACTAATAGACTAGGTAACACACACACACACACACACACACACACACACACACACACACACACATGCACACTGTTCTTATAGAGTTTAACACACCACGCATGTCTACAGTGTGTGCGTATATGCAATATATCACAAATTCAACTGTTACTGCTCAATTGCAGGCTCTGGACCAGACGGTGCGGAGGAAATCAAACGTCACTGCTTCTTCTCAACCATCGACTGGAATGTAAGCTCCATCTTTAAATATATGATTTTATCTCCAAAATAAATATATCTTCTACAAGCTGCCTGTTTTGTACAGACGGAGCATCGTCGAATATTTACTGTACGTAAGGAATAAGAGTACAGTGCGGCCTGTGCTACAGAAATAATCAGCATTTCGACCTACTTTATTCTCCTTATATAAAGAAAATCACACATTTTCACCTTATAGTTTTGTTTGTTACAGAAAGTCACTGAAACAACTTATTTTTTAGCTATCAAGCATTGCGACCAATCAGATTGCGACTTATATGTTGCTGGGTTACAAGCATACTGATGTGTGTCATGTTTTTCGTGTGCGTGTGTGTGTGTGTGTGTGTGTGTGTGTGCAGAAACTCTTTCGTCGCGAGATCAGTCCCCCTTTTAAACCGGCCGTGGCTCGACCTGACGACACCTTCTACTTCGACTCGGAGTTCACCTCACGCACCCCCAAAGGTGAGAGGTCAAATGGAAATGAAAGTTTTACAGATATAAATTATTAAAGACATCATTTTCATTCAAAACTCCATTTATTGTGTTCATTATTTTATTTTAAGAATAATGAGGGAAAATCCGACTCGATTATTAGCGCAGTAGTCTATTGGAAGCCCGATGCGATTCACCTCTCGAAGCAAACGATACGATACAACGATACGATACAATAAAGAACCGTATGAAGCAGCTTACAGTACTGGCGCGATGTGATACGATTCCCATTTTGTTCAACACAATACGATACAATGGGGAAAAAATAGGATTCGATTCAAATTGACATGGTACAGATATTTCACTTTGGTTCCGACAGAGAGCAAATCATCAATTTACCGAAGTGACTTCTGACTTCTAAAACAAGGCCCTTTAACAAACACGCCTTTATAGTGGAAAAAAAAAAAGCAATGGAGTAAAACCAGACGTTTGTTTTCCTGTTGTGTCTGCAGGAGGATGCAGCTCTGCCTCTGCCATGTAAATCTGTATTCTATGTGACTCTCAGGACACGCCTCCGTAGTGTTGCGATACGACATGTTCGATCTACATTTCAAATGTTGCACACAAATTATTGGTCGCTTTAAAAAAAAAAACAAAAAAAAAAGTGTATCGCATCTAATATTCATTATATATATAATCGTTTTTTGCTCAATATCATAAAGTTCTCCATTATTATTGATCATTAATGCTTCTTGTAAATGATCAATACCCATGAAATTGTATTATTTTCAGCCCAGGTTCTACTGTGCAAACTTCTACTCCTCACCCCTGTACTGCGCTCCATTAGTGCCGAGTCATGATCTCTGGCTCACTGTAGAGTACTCATGACTCGGCACTAATCCCTCTACAAGTTACTTTTTCTGTAATACTCAATTAACAAATTCCAGCCAGGACGTCACATTTGTGGAGATTTGTGGAGGTTTGTTCAGTTATCAGGGTGTTCGAAAATGTAGGTACTGATGTAAGTGAAATAAATGAGGTTCCTGGGATGCAGTCCGCGTTCACATTCATCTCCAAGGTGAAAACCTAGTGCAGGCCACTCGAGATCTTCCACTCCAACCCATGTAAAGCATATCCTCATGGAGCTGGCTTTGTGCATGGGGTTGGAGGTTTTGGGTCTCCTGGTTCAACCAGAGGGAAAATTCCATGATCCTGCATCCATTGATGTTCTAGGCAATTGTGTGCCTCCTGGTTTGTTGAACCACATATGGCTGTAAAAGTCAGATGTCCATATAGTTTCAAAGTTTGGAATATTGGGATAAGTAATTATGCTGGACGATTTCCCTTTTAGATGCTTTTTGTGTAGGTTTCATATCTTCAGAATGGACAACAAGAGTCTTGTATTTTGTTCATAAAGTGCTGTGAAGGAAGTTTTGTATGAGCGATTGAGCATTAAAGAGATTTCTTACTGTGTCAGTACTGAATTTTTATATTTGGATTTTGTGTGTGTGTGTGTGTGTGTGTGTGTGTGTGTGTGTGTGTGTGTGTGTGTGTGTGTGTGTGTGTGTGTGTGATAGACTCCCCAGGTGTTCCCCCGAGTGCCGGCGCTCACCAGCTCTTTCGTGGCTTCAGTTTTGTGGCCACGGCGCTGCTTGAGGAGGAGGGTACAGAGGAGTCGGCTCAGCCCCCTCCCCACCCTGTGGTCCAGGTGAGTGCTCTATGTGTGTCAATCATTTGCTAAACTCTGCCTCCTCGACGTCCTTAATGTTTCATCATGCAGAACATTGAGTGGTGAAGTGAACACTGATCTCTTCATCATGGCACTTGTTAGTGGGTGGATTTATTTATTAGGCAGCAAGTGAACGTTTTGCCCTCAAAGTTGATGTTAGAAGCAGGAAAAATGTTCAAGCGTAAGGATTTGAGCGACAAATTGTGACGTCTAGACGACTGGGGCAGAGCGTCTCCAAAACTGCAGCTCTTGTGGGATGTTCCTGGTCTGCAAAAGTGCTCCAAGGAAGGAACAGTGGTGAACCAGCGACAGGGTTGTGGGCGGCTGAGGCTTGTTGATGCACGTGGGGAGCGAAGGCTGGTCCGTGTGGTCCGATCCAACAGATGAGCTCCTGTAGCTCAAACTGTTGAAGACGTTGATGATAATGATTGACAGGTCACGACTGTTTTAACAGCAAAAGGGGGAACATCACAATATTAGGCAGGTGGTCATAACGTTATGTCTGATCAGTGTAAAGAAAAGCAACAAACACAGCAGCAACTCATTGTCTATCAGTGGGTTGAAATGAATAATATGTATAGAATAAATGGAACTGGTTAAAACGGGAGATGTGGAAATACACATAATCGAGAGCATGAAGTTACATCAGTTACCACTAGATGGAGATGTTTCGTAAAGAGAAAATGTTCACTTTTAGCTGAATTTGAAACTAATGAATGGATTTATATAGTCAATCAGAATTGTAAAATCTTGCCTATAGTTGATGGATAATCCAATCGTGTGTGTGTGTGTGTGTGTGTGTGTGTGTGTGTGTGTGTGTGTGTGTGTGTGTGTGTGTGTGTGTCTCGGGGGTGCTGGACTTGAACGACCACAACCACACCAGGTAGTCTTAAAACAATTTCTCATAACACTTTAAAACCAGAACATCACACAAAGATAAAGAAGAACATGTATAAAAACATTTTGGTTTATGTATTAAAAAACATGAATAAACCTAAATAATTACAAATTAATAAATGCAGAAAGGCCTCACTGCAGACAGGATTTGCACTTCAGATGACGGCAAATCAAACGAAATCGGCGAAATCGCCCGTGCGAGCGAAAAACAACCAAAAACGAATGAACAGAATGAAATTAGAGCGAAACAGACCTTTAGGGAATCCCCCAGACATTGTTCAATGTTTAAATCCCTGCCGCCGAGATGCTCCTGTGTCGTGGAAAATGAAACATTTAGGGTTTGGATTTAATGACATACATTAAAAATATGTATTAAAAGCTTCTTTCTTTTTAAATTTGTATTCACAGCATTATTATATCCGGCTGTATATGAACTTGGTGGGTAGTGCTGTGTGAAATCAGACATTGAGCACCCCCATATACCCAAAATAGAATGATCCTTGTTTCATAGCACCTCTGCGTAGATTTGATAGTCACATCAGACTCCTTTTATAGGAATCATCGGATCTCCGACTATTCAGGGTCTCCACTAGTATTAGGATGAGGACGTGTTCCCTTTTGATAAACTTATAACAAAACAAACTCATAGATACATTCGAACTTTCTTTCCCGATTGTGATTTACAGGACGGAGCGTTGTTCATGTTTGGCGTAACGGAACTTTCTTGATGTTAATGAAATGTGTGTGTTTTGTGTGAGCAGCAGCTGCACGGGAAGAACAGCGTGTTCAGCGACGGCTACGTGTTGAAGGAAGATATCGGCATGGGCTCGTTCTCCGTGTGCAAGCGATGTGTCCATAAAGCTACCAACACGGAATACGCAGTCAAGGTCGGTCATCAGCAGATAACCGATTATGTTTCGTGGCTATTGACGTTTGAGTAATCCATGTGATTTGTGACGAAGGTCATCGATAAAACAAACGCCGACCCTTCGGAAGAGATCGAGATTCTGTTGCGTTACGGCCAACATCCCAACATCATCACGCTAAAGGATGTGAGTATCAACTTCCTGTAACTGCTTCTGTGCCATGAAATACAGATAAAGATTTCATCCAACTGGTGGTGTCTCATAGCTGGTGTAAGGTTTTAAAGCATGGAAGTAATAAAATACAATAAAATGTTGGGGGGGGGGGGGGGGTTGTTGTGGAGTTTAACATAAACTGATAATTTTTCCTGTCAGTATGTCTCAAAGTACTACAGAAAATCCTTTAATATTAAAAATAATAAAATCTGTTTATAGTTACATTTCATGTTGTGGAACAATTCTGGTACAAATTTTTTTCATTTTTTTTCCCCCTCTAATTGAATTTATGAACCAAAAATGCATCTTGGATTGTAAAAAATCTATATCATGTATTGATCGAGGCAAATTATGCTTCCTTTAGTCCCTTCAACTACACACAGAGCACTGTGTTTCCCCACGGACCGTTTTTATTGACGCACCACCCACTAAACTCTGACACGCTTTTGACAGGTAAACACTATGGAAGCCGATTTCCAGTTTCTTTTTTTTGCCCAATTCCGACTTTTTTAATACACCCCCTCTGTAGTGCCACAAAGCTTTACACATTAAAACTTAAATGGGCTCCAATCAATAGAATCGTATGTCATCAAACTAAGTCTCTGTCTAACAATCAGCTCTGGAGAAGACAGAACAAGATGGATGAAGCAGAGGAGCCTCGATCTTACACCAACAGCTTCACTCTTCATTTTGGCAGACAGTGGTTACAGGTGGATGCACCAGGAATGTCGGATGTATGCGAGAAATAAAGTCCCGATTACGAGAAATGAGTTGGGAGTTAGGCAAACCTTTTAGGCAAACGCTGCAGAATGAAAATGGAGGGACGGGTTTAAACAGCGAGGGGCGAAGAAAAGATTCAGCCCAAAGAAAACCACAAAATTAGGGGTCTCTTCAAACTAAAACAAAGAAAACACCGTACAGTTTGTTTACCTCTTTTGAAGTCATTTAAAATTTTGATATTTTTATTGATGATTTTGCTTACTTATATATTTGTATTTTTTATTTTTACTCTTTAATATAACGGTATGAAGATTTCCTTTGATGCAATAATAATAATAAAAATAATTATAATTATATAAAATCAGATTTTAAAATTTATTTTCAGTAAAAAATCCACCCTTAGCATGAATAACAGCTTTACACACTCTGCATCCAGACAGTAAAATTTCCCAAGATGTTCCTCACTAGTTGGAGATTTCTTTATGATCCTGTGCATCCCAGAGCAGTTGAATAGGATTTAGGTGCAGTGACTGAGCAGGTCATTACATGATAGATTTCACCCCAGACGACTGTTTGCTCTCTAAAAAACGCCCGGACGTACATTTCGTATGCATCATCTTGTTGTATGGTGAAGTCGATTCCATTGAGCCGCAGTACAGACGGAATTGCATGGTGTTGAAGTATAGAATGGTTGCCATGTTGGTTCCTGTCTCCAACCTTCCCAGCTCCAAAACAACCCCAAACCATTAAGCTTTTATTTCCATGTTTGATTGTGGTGGTAAAACAGTTTGCTGACTTCCACAAGTTCTTCTGTTAGAGACAAAAATTTTCAATTTGGACTCATCTTCCACTCATTCAATGTTCAATTAGTATGTTTTGCCTGTTGCATAGAATCAGAAGGAACATGCATGCATCTCAAAAACTATAAAATACCAGCTTGTGTGTTGGGAGTGAGTAACGTGATGTGGATGTGTGCAGGTGTATGATAACGGGAAGCGGGTTTTCCTGGTGACTGAGCTGATGCGAGGTGGTGAGCTGCTCGATCGGATCCTCAAACAGAAGTTCTTCTCTGAGAGAGAAGCTAGCTCCGTGCTGTATACCATCACCAAGACCGTGGAGTATCTGCACTCACAGGGGGTAAGAACACACACACACACACACACACACACACACACACACACTCTGTTCTGACCAAAATAAATGACTACATTTGCATAATTACCTGAATTCTGCATGCGTGTGTTTTAATGCTAACTGGTTTTCTGCAGGTTGTACACAGAGACCTAAAGCCCAGTAACATCCTGTATGTTGATGAATCTGGAAATCCGGAGTCCCTGCGTATCTGTGACTTTGGTTTTGCTAAACAGCTCCGCGCAGACAACGGCCTCTTGATGACCCCCTGCTACACGGCTAACTTTGTCGCTCCTGAGGTAAATCAGACAGTTTCGTGTTTACTCCAAATGGCGTTAATGAACCACTAAAAGTCTGTCCGAGTTCTAATCTAAATCACTGCCTTAAACCACTTACTAATAACTCATTACTTTATGAGCAAATTGACATTCATGGCAAAACATTTCACTTGATTATGTAAAAGTAAAATAGAGCTAGTATTTAGCCAATAATATGAAACAAAACACTTGGGCATGTTATAGAACAATTATTAAAAGTGGGTGTTTTGCAGCCTGACATGTAATAAAACAATAGAACAGCCATATAAGAATAAATACACTGGACAATATACTGTATACACAGAACAATCAATTCTCAGAAATGATACATTCACAGGACATTAGACTGTATAGACAGGACAATATATACACACGGGACTAAATATTGTATAGACAGGACAATATATTGTATAGGTGGGACACACACAGAGGACCATATACTGTATACAACAGATAATATAAAGTTAGTCAATGTTTATGTAGACAGGACAATATATTAAATACATAGGACACGCTATATAGGACAAAATGTTGTGTATACAGGACAATATATTGTATGGACAGAGCACACAAGACAATATGTTGTATCCGCAGGAAAAAATTAAAACAGAATAATATATTGTATAGACAGGACACATTATCATCTTCTTTCGGCTGCTCCCATTAGGGGGCGCCACAGCGGATCATCAGTCTCCATACTACTCTGTCCTCTACATCTCCCTCTTTCAAGCCAACTATCTGCAGGTCTTCCCTCACCACATCCATAAACCTCCTATTTGGTCTCCCTTCTTTCTGGTGGCTCCATCTTCAGCATTCTCCTACTGATATACCCCATGTCCCTCCTCTGCACATGTCCTAACCACCTCAATCAGACCTCCCTCACCTTGTCTCCAAAATGTCCTACATGCGCCGTCCCTCTAATGAACTTGTTTCTAATCCTGTCCATCGTCGTCACTCCCAACGAAAACCTCAACATCTTCAGCTCTGCTACCTCCAGCTCCACCTCCTGTCTTTTACTCAATGCCACTGTCTCTAAACCATACAACATCTCAGGTCTCACCACAGTCCTATAAACTTTCCCTTTCACTCTCACAGATACTCTTCTATCACAAATCACTCCTGCTATCACTCTTCTCCACCCACTCCACCCTGCCTGCACTCTTTTCTTCACTTCTCTAACATCTAACATTACTTTACACTGTTGACTCCAGGTACCTGAACTCCACCACCTTCTCCACCTCTTCTCCCTGCAACCGCACCCCTCCACTGCCCTCCCTCTTATTCACACACATGTACTCTGTCTTACTCCTACTGACTTTCATTCCCCTTCTCTCCAGCGCATATCTCCACCTCTCCAGGCTCTTCTTCACCTGCTCCCTACTCTCACCACAAATCACAATATCATCCGCAAACATCATAGTCCATGAAGACTCCTGTCTGACCTCGTCCGTCAACCTGTCCATCACCACTGCAAATGGGAAAGGGCTCAAATACGATCCTTGATGCAGTCCAACCTTCACCTTGAACCAGTCTGTCGTTCCTACTGCACACTTCACTGCTGTCACACTGTCCTCATACATGTCCTGCACCACCCTCACATACTTCTCTAAAACACCTGACTTCCTCATACAATACCACAACTCCTCTCTCTCCAACAGCCGAGACTGTTCTGCTGTCGGTCAAAATCGATCGAACCTTCTGACCAATCACTTTTACTAATACATCAACATGGTGGTACAATATTTTCTAAATAATTAACTGTGTAGTAGATTTGGGTTAGGACACTGTGTGACTTGGTGTAAAGGAATAAAAATTGTTTGTGTGCGTGTCTAGGTGCTGAAGAGGCAGGGTTATGATGAGGCGTGTGACATTTGGAGTTTGGGAGTGTTGCTGTACACTATGATAGCAGGGTGAGAAAACACACACACACACACACACACACACACACACACACACACACACACACACACACACCACCTGTTCACTTATCACCATCCTCACACTAATGAATACACATGAAAACAAACACTTTGCCTCATGTCTGTCTGTATCTTTCTCTCTTCCAGTTTCACTCCTTTTGCGAATGGTCCTGAGGACACGCCCGAGGAGATTTTAGGCAGAATAGGAAATGGACATTTCACGCTGACTGGAGGAAACTGGGATGCAGTGTCGGACGCAGCCAAGGTAACACAGAGAGCGAGGCTAATTATCCATGGTGGAGAAATGTAGCAGGGATGAATCTCATTGTTTTACAGTCAGAGTGTGAAGAAAGTTTCTGAAGTTGACGGAGGGGTGATAAATGTCATCAGTGCTCCACAAGTGGACTGTGAGATGGAGGAGAAGGAAAAATTCTGGAGTGAGTTAGATAAAGTGGTGAAAAATGAACCTAGGAATGAAAGATGCATCAGATGGTGGTCTGTAGAATGGTTTTGGAGGTGAAGAAGAAGAGGAGGAAACTGAAGGAGGAAGAGTGTAGTGTGAGGTTCAGGGAAGAGGTCAGACAGGGGCTCGGTGGTGGTGAGGAGGTGCTGGATGATGAACTACTGCAGGAGTGATAAGGGAGACAGATAGAAAGGTACTTGGTGTGACATCTGGAAATAGAAAGGAAGACAAAGAGACGTGGTGGTGGAATGAGGAAGTGCAGGAGAGCATAAGGAGAAAGTGGTTGGAGAAACAGAATTGGGATCGACAGAGTGATGAGAAAAGTAGGCAGGAGTACAAGGAGATGCGGCAGCAGGTAAAGAGGGATGTGGCGAAAGCCACGGAAAAGGCATATGAGGAGCTGGAGGAGAAGTTGGACACTAAGAAAGGAGAAAAGGATTTGTAGCGATTGGCCAGGCAGAGGAACCGAGCTGGGAAGCATGTGCTGCAAGTCAGAGCAATAAAGGATGGAGATGGAAATGTGTTGACTAGTGAGGAGAGTGTGTTGAGAAGATAAAGGGAGTTTTTTAAACAGCTGATGAATGAGGAAAATGAGAGAGAGAGAAGGTTGGAGGATGTGGAGATGGTGAAGCAGGATGTAGATAGGATTAGTAAGGAGGAAGTGAGAGCAGCGATTAAGAGGATGAAGAGTGGAAAGTCGGTTGGACCAGATGACATACCGGTAGAAGCGTGGAGATGTTTAGGAGAGATGCAGTGGAGTTTTTAACCAGATTGTTTAACAAGATTCGGGATGGTGAGAAGATGCCTGAGGAATGGAGAAGGGAGATCTGTGAGCAACAGTATGGTTTCATGCCGAGAAAGACCACCACAGATGTAGTACACTACAGACCTGTTTTAGTGTCATGCTGGTAACTGAACCTCACATTAATATATTAATACAAAATAATTAAAAATGTTCTCTAATGAATGTATCCAGGCTGAACATCCACCATATAGAACACAAGCAGAGAAAAGATGATGATGATCAGTAAGGTCTCTGTTCTCAGTCATGTTCTCATCACCTGACCCTCTGTCTCATCATGTTAACGCCAGACTTCTTATTACCTTCTGACTTGCTCATTGTGAGCTTCATAAACTAGATCATGTCTGTGGTGTGTAAGAGACAGGAAATGCTACACCAGTGGTAGATTAAAAAAGCTGCGCAATGACAAGAAACAGGCGCAACGAGAAGAAAACATTTTGACATTTCACCAAATAGATTAAAACTAAAGTAACGAACCTGGATTGAAAATGTAAGAAGTAGAAAGTACAGATATTTGTGTAAAAGATTTTAAAAAGTTGTCAGAAAAATAAAAAGTAAAATAAAGTGCTGATGCCAGAAAAATCGACTTGTACAGGACCTTAGTATTTATACTTCATTACTTTATTACTACCTCTGTCACGCACAGAGGATCTGGTCTCTAACATGGTGTGTGTGTGTGTGTGTAGGATCTGGTGTCTAAGATGCTGCATGTGGACCCTCATCAGAGACTAACAGCTCGGCAGGTGCTGAAGCACCCGTGGATCGTGCAGAGAGATCAGCTACCCAACAGCCAGCTGCAGCACCAGGATGCCAAGATCGTCAAGGTACCGTAATCCCCCCAGTCCCACACCAACCCCTAAATTCTAAACATTCCTTCAGGGGCTACAGGATATTTACTGGGTCTCCTCACATGTTCATGGTCTGCTTCAGGTCCTAAATCATTTCCATTTGAATCACTTCTCACTGAATGAAGAATCATTCATCCTCTATCTCTGTCTGTCTTATTAGCACTCTGTCTGTCTGTCTGTCTTATCTATCTATCTATCTATCTATCTATCTATCTATCTATCTATCTATCTATCTATCTATCTATCTATCTATCTATCTATCTATCTATCTATCTATCTATCTATCTATCTCGTTCTGTCTGTCGGTCTTATCAGCACTGTCTGTCTGTCTGTCTGTCTGTCTGTCTGTCTGTCTGTCTGTCTGTCTGTCTGTCTGTCTGTCTGTCTGTCTTATCATCCATCCATCTGTCTGTCTGTCTATCTATGTCTTATCAGCTGTCTGTCTGTCTGGCTAATCAGCACTCAAGTTCAAGAACATGTTTTGTGTACTTTGTCCACTATTGTTGAGTTTTCTCTCTCTCTCTCTCTCTCTCTCACTCTCTCTCTCTCTCTCTCTCTCTCTCTCTCTCTCTCTCTCTCTCTCTCTCTCTCTCTCTCTCTCTTTTTTTCTGGGACAGGGAGCGATGGCCGCCACCTACTCGGCTCTGAAGAGTTCCCAGCCAACCCCCGAACTCAAACCCATCGAGTCCTCATTTCTCGCCCAGAGACGCGTGAAAAAGCTACCGTCCACCTCTCTGTAGAGCACAGCATGAGCACAGCGTGAGCACAGCAGCGAGAGGAACAGAGCAAAACCGAATTAAACGAACACAGTACTGGACGAAAGCCACTCTGATGCTCTGAAGGTGGATTTGGGGAAAAAAAAAAAACGCTCCTGTTCACCCTGACGCGTGCAATCAGCAGCCTCACGGAGCTTCACCAAGCCGTCCATCAGAGTAAACAGTGGCTGTGATTGGCAGATGGACATTGGAGTGCTGGAGTTCCAGTGCTCCAGAGAAGTGTGTGTGTGTGTGTGTGTGTGTGTGTGTGTGTGTGTGTGTGTGCCAGATAGAGCTACAGGCTCCTATTCGGAGGCAGTCAATATTGATGGCCTGTTTTGTGGTCCTGCTGTTCTGTTTCTTGAGTTTTTTTGTTCGAGTCGTCGAGGGTTTGTGGGTTTTCTCCTGTTCGCTTGCTTTGTTTCATGTAAATGGCATACAATCAGATTGATCGTGGGTCTGGAACAAAAAAAGACTTGTACACCGACTGGAAATGTTTGAAAGGGTTGTTTTTTTTCCCCTTTCCTCCAAGACGGTTCTTTATTCGTTACGGATATAAAAAGCATGAGAGCGAGTTGCGACTCTGCCCAAGTGCATTGTGGGTAAAGGGGGTGGGTTTGCATGGCTGCTGATGTGTAAAATGCTGTGCCGTTGCTTCGCCACATTGCTTTGTGATGCACTTTTACACCAGGGCTCACTCTGTTCAGTGTGGTTTCTTGCCTTTTGTTTTGTTTTTCTTTTTATTGTATGAACTGAACGACGATGATGATGATTAATATGATGATGATGGTAAAAAAATTAAATCTCTGAAGCCTGAGGATTTGTAGTGGCATGCTAAAGTCTTGTATTTTTCAATGCCGTGATTTTTTTTTTTCTTCTGGATCTCGACTGCTGTTTTGTGTTTAGTTGTTTTGTTTATTCTGTCAAAAAAAAAAAAAAAAAAAAAACCCGTAAAGATTTTTATAAAAGCATGCTGAGCACTATTGGGGGAGGGGCCTAAAAAGGAAAGAGTTAAAAAAAATTACTGCGGATTTTTTTTCTATTTGTTGTAAAATTTTTTTATTTTACAATTTGTTCTTCTTGTGTTCAGATGCCAGTGGTAAAAAAAAATTGTGTGGAATTTGTCACCAACGGTTGTGAAATAGAGCCTTCTTATTTTCAGGCTCAGGTTTCTTAACTTCTTTCTGATGATCGCAAATGACCTGCAGAACTCCAGCAGACTGTGCTACAGTGACTCCTCCCACCTTTTGAAGAATATGCACTATATGGACAAAAAACATTGTGGACACCTTAACCTAAGATTGGTATGTGCTTCTTTTGGAAGCACATCCCACACTTTGCTGTTCTAACAAGCTCCACTCTTCTAGGAAGATGTTCCTCTAGATTTTGTGGAGATTTGTGTGAGATTCATTCAGCCACAAGGAGAAAAGTCATGAGGTTCCTGGGGTGCAGTGCAGCGTTCGCATTCACGTTCAAAAAGGTTTCGAGTTCTACAGCAGATCTTCATGGAGCTGGATTTGTGCATGTTTTGGGTCTCCTAGTTCAAAGGGAAATTTCCACGCTAGCACATCCAAAGACGTTCTCTAAATTGTGATCCGTTTGAATTTGCAGAAGATCCACTCACAGCTGAAAAGGTCAGGTGTCCCAATACTTTTGATCCATATAGCGTATATGCTGGCAGATTTCGAGATTTTGCCTACTGCAACCGTGTCGGAGATGTAGGGAGGTGGTGTCTTAATAGTGTAGACTCTCGATTGGAAGGTCATGAGTTCAAACTCCAGCACAACCAAGCTGCCACTGCTGGGCCCTTAAGCAAGGCCCCTAACCCTCAACTGCTCAGTTGTAATTCGCTCTGCATAAGGGCGTCTGCCAAAATGCCATAAATGTAAAAATAGCGATCTAAACTAAAAAAAACAAACGTGTCACCCCTCAGATGCAGGTTTTCACGTCACACAGTTCTTAAAAAAAAAATCATTTGAGTTCTCCCTCAAAACCTGTGCAGTCAAATTGACTGTTTTATTACTCGTTTGCTGGAGATTTTGAGTCACTGATGAGTCTGAGGTCATTATAGTTCAATGAAAGCGCAGTGTGTGACAGCTGATGGTGTTTCAGGACTGCGGATTCACGTGAAGCACCTTTTGTACCGTACATGTCGTTAAAGTACATTATATTATATATTAATTTTTACGTGTTTTTTTTTCTTTTTTTTCCCTTCAAAACTCTGGTCTTAAATTTGAATCCTTTCCTTTCGAAATCTATGCTTTAGAGTTTTTGTCCTGTTGTGGCCCACGCTTTCTTCATGCCTTCTGTAAAAAAAAGAGAGAAAAAGAAAAAAGGGATCGAATGTCTCATTACTTTATTAATGATGCAGATTGATTTGATGTGAGCTGCTGAAAGGGATGTAACACTGATCACGGTGGTCTTATGGAGGGCTTATTATGGTGCTTCTCCGTATTTGTTCTGTATGCGTGTGCACGTGTTGTTGGGATGACCGTCCTCTGGAATTTGTGTGTTCTTGTTCTTCAAAGAACCAGAGTCAGGTCTGTTTTGGGTTCCTGATGCCTTTCTATTAAACTCAGCTTTCCTGCCCTCCACCTTCTCTGTGTTTCTGAGTCACTTGTTATAAATCTCATCCAGAACATCTGAATTTTACATTGTCTAGCCTTTGGTTTTTTTTGGCCTTGTTTTAAGAATCCTATAGGGGAATTGTTTGGTTGCAGTTGCTTATATAAAATTAAATACATTTAAAAAAAAAACAACGTTTTGAACGAAAATTCGTGTTATATATTAATTACAGTCCGAATCCATTTTGATGGATCTCCTACAGTAACCTCATGGATCCATCCTCAGCTGCAGCGAATGGTCTCCAGGTTAGAGAACTCCATCCAGGGGTAAGGCATCAGGATGAGACAGATCAGAAAAGGACATTATTCAGTGAAATGTTTTCCAACAACGAACCATGTAGAAATGTGTGAAAATGGACCTTGTCTTGTGCATGAAAAGTTATAAAGAAAACTCCAGTTTAATGTTATTATAGATTATAGATAAAGGGTTAAATAATTACATTACTATAATTTTTTTAATCAAAAATTACCATTAATAAACTTTCTTTTCGGCTTCTCCCGTTAGGGGTCGCCACAGCGGATCCTCCGCACGTTTGATTTGGCACATGTTTTACGCTGGATGCCCTTCCTAACGCAACCCTCCCCAATTTATCCGGGCTTGGGACCGGCACTAAGAGTGGCTGGGGATAGTTCCCTGACCGGGAATCGAACCCGGGTCGCAGCGGTGGGAGCGCTGCATCTTAACCACTAGACCACCAGGGGACCTAAAAATTACCATTAATAATCATTTTAATTATTTGTTTGATGAAAATACTATCGGAAATGACATTTTAACTGTGGGATAAGACTGACCACACATACAGTATGTGGCCCACAGTTCTATATTTTACATCTTGGGCCAAATAATACACTTAACAACTGGCCCATATCTTGTTTGGTGCCTTAAAGATGGCTCCATCTCCACCAGAACCGGGCCAGGTTCGGTTCATATGGCGTATGCCAGTGCAGACTGAATGCCAGCTGTGCCGGCTTCAACCCCAGACCTCATTATATAACATCAGTACCGGTATATGTACAGTAGTATCAGGATATATATAGAACAACTTAAATAATCTTCTTGCTGAATTCAGATGCAAAATGCTCAATTTGGTGGTGCAAATAAAACAAACAAACAATCAGGTTCTGTTTCTGATCAATCTGATTTCCATCTGCATCCCTTTAACAGCCCTGCGCTAATCTAAGAGCTTCAGCTGAATCAGAGCAGCTTTCCAGCCTCCCTGCACATTTTGTGCTTTCTCTGCACTAACCCCTCTGACTCAGCACAGCTCAGATGCCGAATTAACCTCATGAGCTCGTGTGTTTCCTGCCGGACCTCCACACCACAGGCCAAGTCCTGGATTCCTACTACATGAGCAAAGACGGGCTCAAACACTGACACACTGAAATGATTCAGTGCAATTCAATTGAAGTTGATTTCTATAGCGCTTTTAAGAATAGAAAATCGACTTATATTTAAATTGATGTGTATTTATTCCCAATGAGCAAACCCTGGGTGATTGTGACAAGAAAAAACTGGTGGTAAGAAAGGTATGATGAAAAAGCCTTGAGAAGAACCCGACTCATAGTGAACCCATCCTTATCTGGGTTCCACCAAGAGTGTGATTCTAAACAATTAAAACACTACCAGAGAGTGAGAAATATCATGAGCACCAGAGTGTGTGATTATGAGTAATGTCCTTTCTACAGTCTTCTACAGTCAGTCAGAGTTGTTTAACCAGGAGCTCCTAAGAAAAATAGCTCAACATCTGAGATCGTTATAAATTCAACACCAACTCCTCGACCAACGATGGAGAAACAGCATATGTAGAAGATTATTTTTAGTACTGATTAAGAGGTTGTTTATCCTCAAAGTCCAATGTCCAAAATCTTCATGAGATTTATCCAACTGGAGTTGGTACAATCTCTAGATGCCTCGGGATGGGTAGAAAAAGAGAAGTGGTGGAGAGGATTTAGCGAAGCAAAGCATTATTATTAGATGTCCAACACTGTAAACTCGTGTGGGTGTGCATAAGGTCATATAATATCTGTATAATCCATATTTATGAGCCGTTTTATTTATAAATGTATTTCTATAATATACACAGATGCATTTTAGATGACATTTAATTAGAGTATTGATTGACATGCTGCTTATGTAGGACAGTATTTTCCCCCCAGTGTTTTCATTTCTCACATTTGTATTGTGAAGCTCTAAATAAAATTTTATATTAGCATTAAATGTTAATTAAAATTTCTTTTTTATTGTATGATGTAAGAGACCTATGAATCGCCTGATTACATTTTATTTGGACATTTTGGACGCAAAGCAGCTTTAAAATATATATATATATATAGATTCAGAATGAGACAATATAAGTAAGAAACCAGACCCAAAAGAGAACTTGGTGCCACCTGGGGGACACTTTGAAAGCATGAATTTATCAAAAAGGGCCATTTTGCAACCAGGAAGCTCTCTAATCTATTTTGTTAAAGTTAAACTTATAACTGTTCATTGATGGAGACTTGAGTGCAAAACTGTTAATCGATTAAACTGCAGTCGAAAGCTATCGAAGGACGTTCCTCAAGGGTTAGTATTGGGTCCAATTTTATTCTTCTTTTTTTTTTTACATATATTTTATATATTTATATAAAGGATGCAGTATGGACAAAAGAGATTTGTGGAGATTAATTAACCCCGAATGCATTAGTAAAGTTGTTGTAGCTGATGTAGGTGAGGAGGCCTGGGGTGCAGACCATGTGACAAGTTCCTCCAAATGGTGTTCAATAATTTTAGAGCTCTATAGCAGGAGTTCTTCCTCTCAAACCCATGTAAAGCATATCTACATGAAGCTGGCTTTGTGCACAGGCGCACTGTCATGCTGGAACAGGTCTCAGAGTTTCTCAAAAGACCACTAAGTTTGTGTTAATAATGTAGGAGAAGAAGCACATATGGCTGGTGGTTCAATACTTTTGTTCATATAATAATATACCTACAAGCTACCTTTTTTTTTTTTTGTGAAAGCAGTGATCAGAAAATTCCTCCTGACTGGAAAGGCAAGTTATCAGGCTGGAAAAGGCATGGGGTTGTGAAAGAAGTACATTTTTGCTAGCAGTGGGTCGTTTCCCCACTGTGGGACAAATAAAGGTATATCTTATCCTATCTTTCACTTCATTGTTGGCAGTTCTGCCTCTGAGCTACATACAGACGTTACAGCTGCATCATCCATTCTGACAGGCGTGTGGGTGTGTTCGAGGTTGTGAGTGTCAAGTATGTGGGTGTTTGAAGATGTGTGTGTGTAAAGCAGATCCTGTGTGGGATTTTGTGTTCGTGTGTAAGAGTGTGTGTGGGTGAGTGTGCACTGATAGACCTTCACAGTCTAATTCAACGTAAATGTGGGCTGCATCAGTGAACCCTGCTGAGGCTATGGCCATAAATACATTGTTTAAAGTAAAAAAAAACAATTGATTTTTCTTTTTACAACCAAAGGATTCAATATTAGGAATAGTATATCTTCTTCTTTCGGCTGCTCCCATTAGGGGTCATCACAGCAGATCATCCATCTCCATCCCTCCTGTCCTCTACATCTGCCTCTTTCAACCCAACTACCTGCATGTCTTCCCTCACCACATCCATAAATTCCTGGAGGCTCCATCCTCAGCATTCTCCTACCGATATACCCCATGTCCCTTCTCTGCACATGTCCAAACCATCTCAATCTCACCTCCTTCACCTTGTTTCCAAAACATCCTAGATGCGCTGTCCCTCTAATAAACTCTTTTCTAATCCTGTCCATCGTCGTCACTCGCAACAAAAACCTCAACATCTTTAGCTCTGCTACCTCCAGCTCCACCTCCTGGTCAAACACCCAGCAAGTCACCAATCAGGGTCGAGCGCTTGGTGTATCTACTGATCACCGAACATACAGTTCAGCGTCAGTTCAACAACCTGCAGAACTTTTACTTTTACTGGAGTCATATTTTAAGAGTGTTTCTTTACTTTAGCTCAAGTACAGTACATAGTTTGTGTACTCCATCCACCATTGTTAATTACTAGCCAATACTGATTGACTTTCAAAATGCCTTGCTGTTATAGTCAGTGTCAGGAATCGCCTGGTCAGGAGTTAGCGTTAATCTGGAGTCTAGGAAACCCAGGAGAAGGCAGGATAGAATGCCATTCCATCACAAGGTAACATACGCACACACATCCACACACTGTCAATACTTGGGGTAATTTAACAGAACCAGTCCGACTAACTGCATATTTTTTTTTGCTTAGGGAGGAAACCAGGGAACCCAAAGGAAGCCCATAAGGACACATCCATACAGTCAGTAATCTGAGTTCAGAATCAAACTGAGGAACCCGGAGTTGTGAGAAAACTGCATTAGTGTCAGTAACTTTATATACTTAACTGGAAAATATAATCGATTATACACCCACATTTATTCGTCTCTCTTTCCATATCTAACCTCAGGAATAATATCAGTATGTGTCTAATACTGTTTTTATGAATGGTTGTACAGCCACACATGTATCTGTAAAATATTCAGAATTTATGAATACAAAAGAAAAAAAGAAAAAAAAAAAGAAAATCGCAGACCGTTTTGTCTAATGAAACTATATTGCATGGCCATTGCATTTGCATATTGGAACCTGATTGGCTGTTATAAATTATGATGAAATAACACTCAATAGAAACTCAATGCTACAATAGCAATTGAGCTTTTCTGATTAAAATACATAAAAAACCAACCAAATCTGAATTGGATAAAGTTACAGCAGACAATTTCCAGTCACCAAGCACTCAAAAGCTTTTCTGTGCATAGATCAAATATTTTCCAAAACTAAACCTCAGTGTCAAATGGCACAACGGATGTATCGTCCTACCAAATGTCAGCAGTGTGTGTCACATTACCAAGCATATGAAACACAAACTCTACAGCGCTGTATACAGACTGGCAAGCTTCTTGTGTCTAGACAGTATTGATCTTTAGCGTTTACAGGAAGGCGCTTCAGTGGGTCCTTACTTTTAACTGAAAGATAATCAGGGTGTAGGCAGTAGTTATAAAGGCATTATCCTGGAGCTTCATAAATTAAAGCTGACACATTCATGGATTTTTTTAGCTGTTTACTTTTTCTGTTTGTTGGTTACTTCATTAGCTCTGCAACCCAGTAGAGAAATAAAAGAAGGCATCATCATCATCTCCTTTCTTTACAGGAAAATGGACAAACAAACTGAGCAAGCAGAAAGATTGCATGTGGGTCTTTTTGACGTTCCATTCCACATTTAATAGAAAATAATAACTTCCATTCTTCTGGAAATATGTTCCACTAGATTTTGGAGATTTGTGCACATTCAGCAAGGGTGTATAGAAAGTCAGGTTCTCATGTAGGTGAGGTGAGGAGGCCTGGGGTGCAGTCAGGGTTTAAATTCATGTTCAATAATCCAACCACTTCAAATCATGTAAAACATATCTTCTTGAAGCTGGCTTTGTGCACAGAGGTATTGTCATGCTGGAAAAGGTTTGGGTCTCCTAGTTCAAGTGATGGAAATTTTTTATCCTTCTACATCCACAGACAGACAGACAGACAGACAGACAGAGAGACAGACAGACAAAACTTTGTCATTGCATAGTACAGGTACACAGTAGCGAAATGCAGTTTAGCATCAACTAGAGAAAAAACTATTGAAACCAGACGTTCTTTTTCTGTTGTGTCTGCAGGAAGTCACAGCTCTACCTCTGCCATGTTAATCTTTATTCTATATGACTCTCAGGACACGCCTCGGTCTCCAAAGTGTTGTGATACTTCATATTCATGTAGCAACAGTGGCACTGATGCTGAAGTTACTTCATTCAAAAAGTAACTCCGTTACTTTGTTGATTATTTACACCAAAAAGTAATGCGCTACTGTTACTTTTAACTTTTGAGTTACTTTTTTAAAGAACGTTTTTTAATGTTCCCATTAATGCCCTTTTATGCGTTATAGTCTACAAACACAAAACTGACTTAAACACAAAGTAATTTTTAAACACTATTTTATTAAAGTCAGAGCAGCACAAACTGAATATATCACAAGGATTTCTGAAATAAATAACAAAACAAGCTGAATAATATATTCACAATCAAAAACTAAAGTGGATTCTGCATCATAAAAGCTGTTGTGTTGAGCTCTTAAACATGTTCCTTTCACAGCTGAAGTATGAAAACTATCAACAGTGTAGAACAGAACACCGGGTTAGCTTCTAGCTTCTAGCTTCATCGAGGCATGGAGTTTCTGGAGGAGCTTCAACAGATTGAAGTTGCTGTTTATCGCAGTAGATACGAGCTTTAAACCAGAAAGACACAGCTTACATTTGACTAAAGTTTTTGTCTTTATGCTCAACTAAAGTGAAATAATAAGCATGTTTCCACTGAGAAACTCGTCTTGCTCTCGTCTCGACTCGCCATTACTGCCGCACAGACCTGAATAAACGGAGACACGCCCACAGTGCATCTTCTTCGTGTTTACAGTGGTTCATCCACCAATCCTACAATGCGACGCTGCTGTAAACAGGTCAGACTGTAATCTACACTTCAGCCCACATTCATTCATTTGAAAAAGTAACAGGTAACGCCCCATACGGTAACAAAGTTACTTTATTTTTAAAAGTAACTCGTTACAGTATTAGTTAGTGTAAAAAGTAACGCATTACTGCCCAACACTGGTTATAAAACTATAGAGCATCTACTAATAATTATTTACAAATAAACAGTTTTTTACTAATGCAAATATGTTCAAAACTATGCATCTCGATACAAATGCCAACTTGTATCTGATACACACTTTTTAAAATCATGTTAAGAGTAATGACAACAGGAGAGGATGGTAGCTTATAGAAACAATCCCAACTTTATCTCTCTAAAGCTTCTCTGGGACAATGTGCAAAGTGCTGTACAAATAATTTAATTTAATTTAATTAAAAAAAAAAGTATATTGTTCAATTTTGGTTTCACTTCCATGGTTTTTTATGCCTACAGAGGAAGAGAAATTGATTTGGTCTCAGACATACTTAAAAATACATTTTAAAGAAAAGCTAGACATGGTGAGGAGGTTGGCCAACCATGAAGCTAGCTAGCTCGTCTCAGCCAGGGAAAGGGTTTGTTCACCACTTCCAGACCAGTGAATACGAGCGGTACTACTGGATTACAGCCTCTGAGGAGCGGTGCACATTGTGAATGTGCATCTCTGGTGAGTAGGTTGGATTTTATTTACATTTTGATGTTTTTGTCATGTTATTAGACAGATGTTGATTCTAAACTGCTCCAGATGTTGTAGGTGCACAGTTGCGGTTGTAGTGTAGAGGTTTGGAGTCTTAACTGGGTTTCTTGCTTTAGTAAAATGTTTTTTTACCCTCCATATGTGAAATGCTTAATGGTTTTTATAATCGCGACATGATAGTGGTGGCATTAAGAGGTGGATTAAGTCGGGTACGTCCCCACTGAAGGCCCGGGTACCAAATGCACGGCCAACCAAAAAATCAAATAGTAACAGTTGCAACAAATCTTGATTTATTTTTAACATTTTAAGTGACATTTTCCTTTTAAGTTTGTCATTTAATATCATCTATTACATGACCTTTAAAGCAGATCCTGTACGAAAGGCCGCTATGCGCTGTGCAGTTATCATACTGCTCATATTTCATACACTGTGAGTCACTATTGAGATAAATGAGCTTCTGCCACCTGCTTTATCATTTATCAGCACCAGTGTCTGTTACTTAGCAACAACGGACCGATCCGCATCACCAAATGTTACGTTTGAAAGTGGTCCAGAACGCGCTCGGCTATTTCTGACCCATGCTGAGGAGGATGACGGAGAGAGACGAGAGGAGGATGATTAATACAGGGCTGTGATGCTGATGATGGGGAGATGATTGCACTGTTTCCAAGGATATAGAAAAAATGGTTGTGAAAGGGAAAGAGGCAAATTTGCAGTATGGCCTTTTTGACAGTACACCTTGGCAGCCCATGAGGTTTGAGGTTTTTTACGATGGTAACGTAAAAGGTATGGAGAGAATGGATAGTGTATGCTGGAGAACAGAGAGAAGATAGAGGAGGAAAATAGAGGAGGGAGAGCTAGCGCTGCTGTCCAATCCGGTGCAGTTGCCTCATTGTCTGCATCCAATGGCTTTCGAGGAGGCTGATTCAGCGCAGGAAAGCTGCTCTGCTGCTGTTATTAATGAATAGAGCGTCTCTCTGCTCACACAGCACCACCCCTCATCTCTCTCCCTCCCACACTCGCTCTCGTCTCTCTTCTCTCTGCAGAGCTGATAACAACCTTGGAGGCTTCGCTACCTTTGGTTACGAGCAAACAATCCACGTCTCTGGGACAAAATGAAGAAGCAACAGCAAGAAGATGAGAGCACTTCATCCTCTACGGCTCCAAGATCGTCCTCTTCCTCATCTTTCCTGGTTCCACCACCAACCCGGAGGTCCGTCTCTATGGGGGACTTCCGGCGTGCCCAGACTGGTTCGGAGATGCCGTCTGCCCCGTCCACAGCACCGTCCTCCAAACTGGTGACCCCCAGTTCGAGCATGGAGTTTGAAGCAGCCCGACGGCGCCTGCTAGAGGTCGAGGAACGGCGGCGTGTCATCCAGGAAATGGAGCGTGGTCTGGAAGAGCTGCGTGAGGTGTTTGTTCGCTCAGAGCGTGAAGCAGCTGAGCACGGTGAGCTGGTGGCACGAGTGGCAGCTACTGCTCAGCAGAGCGAGCTTTACGTTTCCGAAAACTCTCAGAGGCTGAAGAAGGGGTTGCGTTTCAAACGCCACCGACCCACCATCATCTTTTCGTCCATGTTGGGGCTCAGAACGTGTCTGCCCTGGCCTGTTAAACTCAAATAGCAGTGGACCAACTCTCTTCTGAGGACGAGGATGAGAGCACTCACGAGTCCATGCTGCTTCAATGTGAAACGCTGAAGCTTCGCTGCCATGTGAGACACCAAACTTCTGCTCAGTGATCTGTGTGTATGTATGTATGTATGTATGTATGTATGTATGTATGTATGTATGTATGTATGTGAGCTGCTTTTCTCTCTTCCTGCTTGCACAGACTATGTGTTGTCTTTTTTTATACGTCCAGTTAATGAACAGAGAGACTCAAAGGTGCTGTGTCCATACGATACAATGAACAACAAACAGAGAGCTCTCGAAACTCTTCACTCTCTCTTTTTCCTACGAGAAATGGTGTAACGTTGACGTGTTTCCTCAAGTCACGTACTGCATCGTTCGTAGCCGTTGTTACGTATGCTGGTCTCCTCTCCTGGGTGAAGAGCTTGGACATGGGGGAAGGAGCTCTCGTCTCGTCACGTCCCGCGTGGCCTCCTGTGTTGCCTCTGCTGCCTAGGAACTCAGTTTGCTCCAGAATGTATGGTAACACCAACAGAACCTTCAGCCTAACATCTACTAATGGCCATTCATGTTGCTGCTTAAGCGTAGGCTAGGTTTAGGGGCCACTGTTTAACACAAGGACCTATGTACAGTTTATATATCATGTCTTTTCTCTTTTCTTTTAGTCAGTAAGGGTATAAACGTTCAGGTACACACAACACAGGTGCAAAAAAGTCGAACCGTCTTTGGTGCATTTTTTCGGGTGGTAACTTATTTGTCGGCAGGTTAAACAGGGTCGATAATGAACTCCCTACGAGCACCATAGTCACTCCGAGAATTTCTAACTAACAAATCCGATGTCTTCTGAGCATTAGGATCCAACTCAAGCTGGTAGAGCCGTGTCGCACGGTCGGAACTGTACCATTCTCTCTCCGTATGTGTGTGTGCACGTGTCTGCTTGTGATGGAGAAAGAAAAAAAAACTGTTTATGAGGCTCAGGAGAAAGTCACCAGGGATTTCTATTCTTAGCAAGTGCACGTTAGGACAGGAAGTATCTGTGCTTCAGTGAGGGAACATACAAATTTTGAAGGTTTAATAAGCAGAATATGCTTTGAGTCTGATTTCTGTGGGTGACATGTTTTGAGGTGATCTACACTCCTCCGAGTCTTCATGGTGTAGAAATCTACTATGTAATGCTTAGTTTTTTAAAAGTAAATTATATAATACACAATTATCTTAGACTTTGATTTGAAACTCGAGCATTTATATATTTTGTGCATTTTTTTTTTATGGTTTTCCCAAAGCGTTTGCATGAACTGGCACCAAAAACGCCAAAAAATCTAAGTATAAGGTTTAAGTATGTAAATTGGTGATGAAAAATAAAAGCACGTCGAGTGTAATGAAGAAAACCTGCTGCTCCCTGAGCGAACCTGACAGGATTTTCCAGAACCTTCCGCCTCGTGCATGTGCGTCTCGTGCAGGTGCGTCTCGCACGTGTGCAGTTCCGGACTCGCGTCTCTACCGCACTGGCCCCACGTCACTCAAGTTATACGCTAAGGCGCCGAGTCTGGCCGCCATGTTGGATTTTTTTTTGCAATTATTTTATCCAAATATTCCATTGGCAGGCGGCAGTGAATTTCACACCAGTCTAACCCTAATGGACCCAATTCTCCTTTCACTGTAGCCACAGCTGCACCGTCCACACACATCATCTCTAACAGAAGCATCAATATTAACCTCATAAAATGACCCCGCATTTTTGTTTAGTTTTTTTCCGTGCATTTTTGTCCATTTTTTTTATGTGCATTGCGGAGTTCAAATTAAGGCAAATTGTGTGTTTTTGTGCAAATTCTACAGGGGAAAGAGAACTCGAAAGTAGAAATGGTTCATGAAAAAATTTAACAAATTATTTTGGCCCACCTTTTCTCACGATGTCCAAGGGTGGACAAAGATACATCGAAATGTACTTTAAAATAAAATACAGATTTTTCGATCTTGCGATGACGAGAGCGATACGACAAAATTGTACAAATATTTAAAATTTCATGCAACAGGCAGCAGCGTACGATGTATGATACGCTGGGACGAGCCTATCTCTCGCCCTGTGAGATGCCCCACCCTCGCTAGCGGTCAATGGAGTAAAGTTGTCTCAGTGTGTATTTTTTTTCAAACAGCAATTTTAGTGATAAAACCGTGTCTTCCAAGCACCCAAGTATGTCTCCTGCTTGTAGTGAAAATTATAAATCAGCATGAAGCGGGAACGACTATCACAGTCATAGTACCATCTTCGACTTACGATATTTTTTACTTATGATGGTTTTGTAACGTAAGTATCCATCGTAAGTAGAGAATACCTTGTATCGAAACTACAAAATACAGCAGCCACACCATGCATCTAAATAAACAACTGTATTTTTGTATTTAAAAAATACAAAAAAATACTTTTACAAGGGAGCATGAAATTTCTTCACAAACCTTCCATCAATTGGCTTTCTTTGATCTGTTCTTTACAATTACACCAACTCATTTGATCTCCCAGATGAAGGTTAGTTTTAAAGTAACCAACAATTTAATGTTGAACAGGTTGCGAATGAATCATAATTGTATCCTAATTTAGTTACTTAGTGTTTCGAAGGGCGAATTTACATCAGTAACACCGACTCAGTGTCAAACAAGTCGTTCATAAGAAAACAACTGATAGCACCTGCATTCATAGCATGAATAATTTGATTGTTAATCATAAATATAATACTATATTATGTGTCAGACAGTCATTCATGTAATGGTATGCAAAAAAAATTATCCTACTAAACAGCTACTGTAATTAGGGTACAATAATATTTATTTATTGATCATTGGATGCCTATTTGAAAGCTGGCAGGCTGCACGCTTCTTACCTTCTCCAACCTTCTTCCATATGGATCAATATTCTGTTCTCATCTCAACACATCTAAACAAAATACTAAATAGTCACCAATCAATGTCCACATTTTTATGAAGTCATCATGTAGATTTTTAAAACTACAAAAATAGAAAAGTATTTTGATACAAAATATGATGCCATTTTCATCCAACCTATCAAATACAACATTCTATTTATACTGAAATACCTGTATCATAAATACTGCGCATCCCTGACGATGTCGGGTTGTTTTTAAAAAAATACTTCTTGTAAATGTCCTTGTATTTGTATCTGCGCCCAAATCAATTTCTTCTCCTTTGCCAGTGGTTGTGAATTGAAAAAACAGCTATAAAATCCATATGAATATACAGTACAGTGTGGGCTACCGCCCGCCTCAGTGGCCTCAGTGGTATTGAAGGCTAGTTTTCAAGTGGCTCACACTTTATATCCGTAGCCCACCCTGTATTTGCACTTGTGCAGTTTGTGACAGATGCGGGTTGCGAACTCTGACTGGTGCGCTCTCTGACCGTCCGATTAAAGGGCGTGAAAATGCCAACGTTACTGTAAGCCTGCTAGATGGCCTTGTAGTTGTAAACTTGCAATCTGACTGATTAAAGCAACAGCTCCAAGCAACATAGATTTGAAGCTCTTGAGAGAAACGCTATAAAAGGAAGAGATACACTATTGGAAATGTTTTGAAACATATCTTTCTGGCCTTGATGGCCCGTCACTGATATATGCTTATTTTTGATAAAATAATGTGAAAAACAGGCCTTTAATAACAATTTCAACTTGTTTGAACAAAATTGTATTCACAAATTTGATTGTGGTCTTTGAAAGCTAACTATGTAGAGTATTTCAAGGGCTTTTCTCCATGTTAGCTTAAATCGCTCATGTTTGTCAAACATTTCTCGACAAAGGGCTACTTTTTTTCAACCCCAAACGTTTTCAATACTAACGTTTTCAGTACATGATGAACTACGTTTCCGGTTCATTTATGCTACGCCATAATTTTAACAGAACACAAACATCTATTGTTCATAGAGGTTTGACATATGTACTGTACACCTCCAGCTCTCTAATACACAATATATAGCCAAGAGTGTGTGCACACCTCACTGTCACTCCTGTATATATAACTAGTTTGGATAGAAGGTCTAGGTAACCTATTTTTCTGTAAAAATGAGGCCTGAACCTGTTTCAGCATGACATTGTTCCTGTAAGGTTTATGGCGAAACAGGGATTCAGTTAAAGAACTCCTAAACAATAACCTGACCTCAACCCTGGTAAACAACTTTGAAATGAATTGGAACACACTGACTGAAACCCGGACCTTCTCAAACCATCAAGACCTTAAATTATTGCTGATTGAGCACAAATCCCAATAACCACACTCTGAAATCTAGTGGAAAGCCTTCCCAGAAGAGTGGAACTATTTCTAATGAGAAAAATCAGACTAAATCTGGAATGTGCATGTGTAACAGTGAGGTGTCAACATATAAATGGCTACATAATGTACTATTTATTAAAAGTATTTTTGAAAATATTATCTGAAATATATCAGCTTTTGGAAAAACTTATATAAAAAAAAAAAATAAAAAAAAAAGGTTCAGCTCACAGTCACAAGCTGCTCAAATAATGTATGAGGTACAAATTATAGTATGATGGAGCCTACAGTGGTGTGGAAAAATGCGAAATATTGGCTATTTTAGATTAATAGCTTCTCACACCTGGACACTAGTCTATGCATTTTTACTCGACATATACTAAAGAAAAACCCCAAAGTATATCATTTCCTACTGATGAACATGTACACACTCAGAAAATGTAGTAAAAAAAAATCGAAGGTCGCCATGCTTTTCCCCTCAGGAGCACATATTTTGTAGTATATTTGGAAATGTGAATGTAGTGAATCTTAAGGTCGAATGTATGGTACATATTTGGCCTTTTGAGCAAACATTTCTACACTTTGTATATTAGCAAACACGAACGTACCATTTATTTTTATGACCATGTACGGATGTTCAAATCGCTATTCCTGGTCCGTGTGTGTAACAGATTTTTCTCAAAAAAAAAAACACTCCTGAGAACAGAACGCATTCTTCAACTAACATTTATGGCATTTGGCAGATGCTTTGATCCAGAGCGATTTACAGTTATCTTATTTATATACAAATGAGCTGTTTAGGGGCCTGGCAGTAGAAGCATGGCAGTGCCGGGATTTGAACTCACAACCTTCTGATCTTAACCACTGAGGTACCACAGAGCTATCATGAACTTCTCCATGAGCTCCTACTGTAAATTGAGCACAAGGAGTCAAACGTTTTCCCACCACTGTACCTCTGTATCTGCATCGACACGTGTAAAAACGCCGGTTATTCATCCGATGCCTTACTCGGTCTGTAGAGTTTGCGTTTAAACGGTTATATGTGTAGACGAAACCTTGGCTTTGCCTCTCGATTGTTTTTGCACTGCACCTCAATGGAGTTCTGCTGTAAAGGAAAAACAATTTTCCCCCAAAAGAGCTCAGTGAGTGCGCCCACTCTGCGGCACGAATGTACCATACGTCCTAAACGTCCTCAACTTTTGCGTTATTCTGTTGTTTTGGTGATGTAGAAAGCCTGATACCAGAAACCCCCCCCCCCCCCCCAAACCTCAGATGATCAAGCCAGCACTATTCTTTCTTATCTTCTCTATTATCTTTATGACTCCAGGCTTTCTGCATGAATGTACATGAATTGCTCATTGTAAAAAAACTGCTCTGATGTGCTTTTATCTAAAGAAAAACGATTGTATTTAAATTACACTACATCCTTTAATGTCATTGTATTGTATTATATATTTGAGCTTTTTTTGTTCATTCTCAACACACAACAACGGGTAGGACCTTGCTGATGATGATGTATGATCCTAAGAAATAATAAACACGGATTTATTTCATGGTCGTACATCACTTTTTTTTGTTCGCTGCTTAAAGCTAAATGAATCAGAGTAATTAAAGCTGTTTGAAAATCAAGACTGAGAAAACTGACCTTTGCGATGGGACCGGATTTAACCGCAGAGCAGCTCATCAGCTGAATTTGATCAGGCAGCGAAGAGGAAGTGCTCCAGATGTGTCCTGCTATATTTAGAGCTGACCTTTGTTCCTTTGCATCCTGAACGGTCTGAAGATAATGGACATATGAACAAATTTAGCAAATCCTGTATCTTCTATTTGAAGGCATGACGAGGCTACAGATGAATTCTGTGCAACCACAGGAGTACATTTTAAAATTAAGTTTCTGAAATCAGTTGTAATAAGAAACTGTGTGGAAACCTGCGTGAACTGGCTCATGCAGCTAGTTGAGATGTTTCTCTCAGCAAGTCTGTCCAAATATTGGCCTTCTAGTGTGGAGATTTGTAAATGAGCCTTGTTGTGTATCATGACCAATGCTCAATCTGTCAGCTAGGAAGATGAATGCTTTTAGATGAATTCTTGATGAAAATTTCAGACCCCTCAGAGTTCTGAAAGTGCTGGAAGTTTCTCAGAATTCATTATTTATAACTCACTCATTATGCACAAAATGAGTGCTTTCAGTTTTTAAGTGCAGCACAATTCGTGTGTTCGACTTAAACGTAGTCTGCTTGCTGTTCACATCGGTCACCAGAACTTGCCAGAGTTATGGCAACCCAGAAACACATTGTATGGATAAAAGTAATGGGATACCTGACTTTTAAACCGTATATAGTTCCTCCTCAAAATGTTACCACACAGTTGGAGGCTCAAAACCGTGTAGGATGTCTTTGGATGTTTTAGGCAGGATTTTCCATCACTTGAACTACAAGACCCATACATGAAAATATGGTTTACATGGAAGATCTTGAGTAGCCTGCTACAGACCTCACCAATATTGAACAATTTGGGGTAAATGTGAATGCAGACTGCACCTCAGGCCTACATCAGTACCGGACTTTTCCGTGGAATTTAGTGGTGACCTGAAAGATTGCATTAAAAAGCACCACTGACTATAAATGAACTCAAAAATTGGATTGTTCAGCTTCACACTGCTGTGCTGCAGCTCTTCAGCAAACCTCCAGTGTGTGTGTGTGTACCCCAATGCGGTTATATAACACCTGGAATTACGCAAGATCCTCACTTAGCCCAGAAACGGAACGCCGGCACCCATGCAGCCTGGATTACAGGCCGGATCTGTAAACACATTACAGCTACGAATCCACACCTCTGTGAGGTTTGTGTGAGGAAGAATGATACGTAGGAATCCCTCGTTATTATGCAGGTTCGGTTTATATTTATATGACTGTACGTCACGAATAGCCAGAGGCTTGCGATTATTATTTGTAAGTATTTCTTTTGTAGTTATTTATGGCTTAAATTTGCTTGCGATAGTGTTTTGAAGGTAAACGACTTCTAAATATATCTTTACATTTGATTTACTCACTAAACATCATGCTGCAGTTCTGTCCAACCTTTAATGTAATCTTTATGCAGCTGAGACAGATAATATTTCAAGTGAAAATATATTTAATATACATAATATAGACCAAAGTTTGTGGACGTGATCATAAGATTGGACTATACTGCTTTTTGAACATCCCAATCCACAGTCAGTCTCCATTTCCTGTTATATCCTTCATTCTTCTGGGAAGATGTTCCAGTAGATTTTGCAGGATGCTTGTGGAGATTCATTCAGTTACAAGGTACTGAGAGGGAGGAGTCCTGGGGTACTGTTAGCATTGGATAAACAATGGATACCACTAGTAATACTGTTTTTCTTTTACATGGTCATTTAGTTATTTGCTCATTTACAGCTTGCAAACTGATCTCACTACACTTTCAATTCAGTTCATAATCTTAAGAATTCGAACTTGAATCAGGAATTATCTGCTAAAACGATTCAGGAATAAAAAATAACCATGTATAGATTTCCATTTAAAAAGTCATATAATTCATTTTCAGTAAAACTTTTCTGAAACTTCCTGCAAAATTGTTTACTCCGGATAAGTTTTAACGTGCATTTGTTTTTCTTGTAATGGAAAAAAAAAAGAAGTGTAGTTCTGATGTAGCTTATAGCATTTATTAACACAAATCCAATAAACATGGATAAAATCCAATAAGCATGGATAAAAAAAAAAAAAAAAAAAAAAAAAAAACATTTAGCGTGAAACTAAGATGAACGAGACCGCAAGATAAAAACATAAAAAGACAGAAAGAAACAGGTTTTACTCGTCACATTGTCAAGTGATTTCTGGAGCAGAAAGATTTAAGGGCCTTCCTCAAGGGCCCAATAGAAGCAGCTTGGCGGTTCTGGGCTCCTAAAAGTAATATTACACATTACGGACATTAAAAATGCATTTTATTCAACAATCTTGATTTTTTTTTATTTCCCATTACAAACAAAAAAAGCCGGCAGATTTTAGGAGGCTTGTAATTGCTTCACCGAAGTGGTAAAGTGAATCCGGAGTGCACCAGTCTGCTCTCCCCCTGTCCCGTCATCAATAATGCAGAAAGATCTCAAGGAGCAGCTCGAATCCAAAGCAGTACTAAAACTAGTGGCGTGGGTCCAGAAAAAACACACACAACCGAACAAAGCAATTCAACTTTGAACTTTATCTACAGTAGGTAGACTATGTGGCCCAAATTTTGTGGACACCTCACCATAAGGTTGGTATGTACTTCTTTTTGAACACCACATTTCATACTGTATTTAGTCCAAATTTGCTGTTATAAGAACCTCCAATCTTCTGGAAAGATGTGGAGGTTTGTACTCATTCTTGACTCGACTCTTGAATCGACTCGACTCTTGAATCGACTCGACCACAAGGCCTCAATGATTAAATTGCTGTGTTACTGTTAAGAAGATCAGGATTCAATACATGGGATTCTACACACTCAGAGGTCACAACATTGGTTTCTGGATCTGAGGTTCACAATTTCAAATCCCAGCACCACCACTGCTCAATTCTAAGCTGCTCAGGGTGAGAACCAAATGCCATAAATGTAAATAGAACTCTCACAAAATGCTTCATTGTATGTTTTAACACATTAATGAGAATTATTTCATTGTGTGAAAGTTGCAAACATTTCATCTCAAAATCTTCCAACTCTTACATTTATTTATCAGAAGCCTTCATCCAGATGTTTACAACTGACCAGATTTGCTCCAGCAGTCGCAGCTTGGTGGTGTTGGGATTTAAACTCGCGACCTTCCGATCATCAGTCCAGCCATTTAACCCCTGAGCTACCACTCCTCCTGTTCCTGGATTTCCTTTATAATTGATTTAATGGGAAGGTGCAGTGTGTAACCAAACCGCTTTAATCTAGATTAGACAAACGGAATAAGATGAGGGTTTTTTTTCCTCTTGCCACTGGCTCGCTCATTAGGGGTGTAAACTTATAAGCAGCAAACTTGTGAACTTTATAACCTCTTTATTTCTGTAAAGCTGCTTTGAGACAATGTCCATTGTTAAAAGCGCTACACAAATAAAAATAAATTGAATTGAAAGTGCTTAATGTGGGATTAGAACCAGCGCACTCGAAGCAGTAATGAAAACATCTCTAATTCTTGAGGGCTGATATTTTTTAAGTAAAATATTTGCCGAAAGTACAAACAGCCAATGAGACAATAATGAGACAATATAATAAGACAGGAGATGAGAGATTTAGTGAGATAGCTCTGAGTTTTGACATTGTATCTATTCAATGTGAAAGTAGAATAATCTTAAAAGCATAAACATAAATTCGAAAAGCATAAGAAAAACGCAACTTCCAGGTTTAGTATTTTAAAAAAATGTCTGAAACTCGTGATGTGAAAGTCTCGAGCTCATCGGCTGAGCCGTTCCATGTGAAATCTTTGACTCCATGTGAACATAAAACGTCGTCGGAGGAAATCCAATGTCTCTGTCTTCCCTTTTCTCTGTCTCTCTCTCACTCACTCAGCTGAATGTCAGTCAGTGAGAATTGTGTTTTGTTGTCCAGCCATTCGTCAACGGCAAACATCCATTAAACAACGAAACCTAGATCATTTGGCACGAACCAGGAACTGCGCCGCATTTATTTCCCCGTTAGTGCCGCGATAATCATCTGCCATGTTTCCACACCGAGGGCTTCGTGTTACCGTGATGAGTTTGCGGACTAAGTGCTGCTCTGCAGACACACACACACGTACACGTACACACACACACACACACCGAGTCCCATCTCCGGCTCCAACACTCCAATTTAAAGTCTCTAAAGTGCCATGAACGATGTGCTAAACAGTCTGAAGCACATTGTGTAGTTCTAATTCCCCTCTAAACCCAGTTTACTGCAGGACAGTTCCGCTGTTCCACACCGACACGGAGGAGCACTTTCCAGGTGAACAAAAGCGTACGGTTGTCAAGTCTCACGTGGTGGAAGCTTCCGGAACAATCATTCTCCCAGTTTCATAACGTAGTTGACTGGAAAGGAGCCGGATTTTAATGGTTTTCCCTCAATGTGTCCAACCTGAAAAAAATAAAACAACAAAATATATATATATATATATACACACACACACACACACACACACACACACACACAGTATATATATATATATATATATATATGTGTGTGTGTGTGTGTGTGTGTGTGTGTGTGTGTGTGTGTATATATCCCAATACTCAAATCTGATTGGCTAAAAGGTGAGCGTTTTAACTGGTAAATGTGTACACGCTATATGAACAAAGTTTTGTGGACAACCGACCATCAGATTCTGTGCTTTCAGAACATCCCGTTTCACAGAGCTCCAAACCCTATTAATCACCATTGGGATGAATGAGATCACTGACGGCACCTCGGGACTTTAATGACACCCTTGTGGCCCGAATGAATCTCCACACAAATCTAGTGGAACGTCTTCCCAGAAGAGTGGAAGTTATTATAACAGCAAAAGGGGACAATGTGGAGTAGGATGTTCAAAAAGCAGGTATATACACATATATAGTGCATTTAGCACTGTAGAGTGTTAGAACTTCATTTCCTTAAATAATAAATGAGAAAAAGAAAAAACATTTCACACAGCGGATGTGTGTATTTCATCTTTTTTCTCTAAGTCTCACATGGTTTTCCGCCTCCGAGTCTCCGGTAATGAAATTCAATGTTTGTAATATAATGAAAAATTAATGATTTATCAATGAAAAAATGCTCTCGGCTTCACAGAGCTGAAAAAAATAGCTATATTTTCCCTGGAAAGTATATCAACCCTTCCAGCGTGTGTGTGTGTGTGTGAGAGATTGTATACTTACCCACCAGTGTGGATCTTCAGCAGCAGTCACTATGATTATATCATTTTTACAGAACGCCAGTTGATCAGAACCCACACACATACAGTCCACTAACGCCCGGACCTTCCTCTGCCGAGGCCTCCCTGAAATCTGACATACACACACACACACACACACACACAGTATAACGGATTTTTGTTCTAAATAAAGAACGCTGTATGCAGTAATATTACGTGGCTCGTTACCATGGCGTTCTTGCGTGACCGAGGTGGTGGCATAATAACTGGCACTGCGAGGCTAGCGTTAGCATTAGCGTTAGCATTAGCGATGCTGTTACTAGTTAGACTGCAGTAGAGCTCCTCCATACTGCTCCCAGAGCTGGGAGAACCTGCCGCGCCCTTCCCGCTTCCACTGCTCGCTCGCCGGTAGGACGTCGTCTTCTCTGATCTGCGGAGACACACAAAAAGGTACGTCTTTAGGAAGCATAAAAAAAAAAAAAATTCTCCCTTTATTTGAACTAGGAGACTGTTCCAACATGGCAGTGCTGCTGTGCACAAAGCCAGCTCCATGAATATATGCTTTACATGTGTTGGCGTGGAAGATCTCCTGCGAGATCCTAGAGCTCTTAGTTCTACTTGGAAACACCTTTGGGATGATCTGGAATGCTGAATGCACCCCAGACCTCCTTGTGGCTGGATGAATCTCTACAAACCTCCAAAAAAATCTTGTGGACCATCTCAAACTATTGCCATAATTAATAAAACAACAGCAAAAAAAAAAACAGTATCATATCATATCCAATAGGTGTCAGTAAAACACCCGGTCTGTATTGCAAACCATTGTGTAACTCTGCAGAGGGCGTGTGAGTGTGTGCGAGTGTGTGCAAGTGTGTGTGTGTCAGCAGCTCTTACACGACGGGTCCGATGGAGCTCTGCGTCCCTGATGAACCTTGTCCATCCCAGACCACCGTCTGTCTCTTCAGCACGCCGTTGCGAGGCGAGCGAGGAACCCGCAACCCTGCCGCCTCCTTCATGGGTGAAGGAGGGCTGTTTCTATAGGAACCACTCCAGGAACTGGAGGTGTGCCGGGAAATAGCATGGGACTCCTGGGTGGAGGTGCTGATCTGCGGGTCGGAGCGACCTGGGGCAGGACGAAATTAACTAGGTGTTAGGATGAAACAAGTGAAATCAAAACATTACATCGTTAAAGCAGCAATAAGGTCAGAATGTGGCTTTCAGGGGAAAAAAATCCCATTCGATTGCATTATTCTGATCATAAACGTTATAAATGGTTCAGTGATTCACCTCTAGAGGCCGCTCTCGTAATGACAGCGGACCGGAACCCGGAAAAACTTCAGCAAATAACTATCGGTGCCGATTATTCGGATGATTCGGTCGACCTCTATCTATCTTGTACCACAACAATGCAACCATGACTATTTATTAATGCAGTATTGCATACTTTTTAAAAAAAATATCCATTTACGGGCATAATATATCCATTTATATCCACCAACTCCGGCATAAACCTCACCCCATTAACGTGTACAATTTAAAATGAGTTTGTCATCAGCATCCAACACACAGACCCCTGTGAAGGAACTGTTACTACACACAACAGTAATTGATCGAAACCTGCGATTTATGACCAACCAATCAGATTCAAGAATTCAATACAACGGTGAGTCTTGACAACAGGGCAGATCTCGAACCTCTCTGAATGGTTTTGACAGGAAGTGGAGGAGGTGTGTGGCCTCCAGAAGAGGTGCTGCTGCTCTCTGTGCTACGGCAGACAAAGTCGACATTCTGGTACGTCCTGGTGAGGTCGCTGCTGTTGCAACTCCACGGAGCATTCCCAAAGCCGCCATTAGAGGGCAGAGGCGAGCGCAGAGCCCGAGGTGGACTGACCTAAAAAGCAGATGAAACACCAACTTATACAGTATTCTTTAGTTTTTTGGGGGTTTTTTTTCTTCTTTTTTTAATTAATATTTATTCATATAAAATTCAAACAAAGAAACCTGATGTACAATATGGACAAATGTTTGTGGACCTGACCATAAGATTGAACATCTCATTGAACATCTCATTCCACATTTCCTCCCAATTCGCTCTTATAATAAGCTCCACACTGCTGGAAAGATGTTCCACTAAATTTTGTTGAGATTTGTGAAGATTCATTTAGCCACAAGAGTGTTAGTAAAGTACAGGTACTGATAGAGGTCGACCGATACTGATAGCTAGGTTGGGTCTTTCTTGCCAAAAATCTATCAATCAACTGATATAATAAAATATATAAATAAAATATAACCCTCTCCGTGCAGCCTGCAGTCTCGTGTTTGAACATCAGTGGTTTGCCCTCTAGAGGCCACTCTCGTAATAACAGCGGACCGGAAGCAAGAAAAACTATTGCTATGGATGTTTGCTGATGGTTTCAGCAACCAGCTATCAGTGCCGATTAATCTGTCGACCTCTAGGTACTGATGCGGTCAGCGTTTACAGATTCTACAGCGGGAGATCTTCCACTCCATCCTATTTAAAGCATATCAGCATAGATCCGGATTAGGTTTGGGTCTCCCATTTTATGCCACTGCATCCAAAGACATCCAACATTGTGGTAACAGTTTGGACAAGAACCAAATATGGCTGGAAAAGAAATCAAGAGTCCCAATACTTTTTTTGTTCATTTAGTGTACATGCAGGTTCAGAAATGCAAAAAAAAAAAAAAAAAAAAAAGATCTGTATATAATGTTATAGGATTAAAATGAACAGAACTCTGAAGGTGTTATGGAAATTCCTGTACACTAAATACACATTTGGAAAGCAATTCCCTTGCTGTGAGTAGGTGGTATGAAAGTGGTGCAGATGTCTGAAGATGGCGTGATGTTCACTCACCTTCTCATCCAGATCGTCCTCGCTGTCGTATAGGAACTCTTGCGGCATCTCCCACGTGTACTCCACATGGATCTGGGAGTTAAATTTCCCACTGTGAGCCAGTTCCAGCTGGGAACATAAACACACACACACACACACACACACACACACACACACACACACACACACACACACACACACACACACACACACACACACACACACACACACACACACACACACACACGAGGAAGAGTAATTAAAACTATATTCTATTATAATGTTTTCACCCAAGGTTGACATCTTTAAGTACAAACTGAACGTTTCCATGCAAAGAGAGTGACCGTTTAAACCAGGATTTGCTGCAATCCAAACACACACACACACACACACACACACACACACACACACACACACACACACACACACACAAACACACTTCCTGACCCCAGCAGTGAAGACACTTTGTGGACATTATGACACTGAGTCAACATGGAGCGCAGCAGTGAAGCACCAGCTGGTATTTACAGAGCAGCAGGTGGCCACTAATACGAGTCAGTGTGCTGAAGATGAAGCTTTGATTGAATTTGAAAAAGAAAAAAAAAAAAGGCAAGCGATCCACATTCAGTCTGATTCAAAACTCCCGCAATGACACAAACAGGACGCAACGAGTGGAAAGCAATGCTGCTACCTGTATCTGTATTTACACCTGTAGTGGGTGTGGCCTAAACCAGACAGGTTTTTTTTTATTTATTTTTTTATATAAACTACCAGTAACAGTTCACCTCGGGGGAAAAAAACAAAACAAACGCAAACTCGCATTGGCCTCGCCATAAAGTGAACGATGTGACGCGCCGATTTTAAAAAGTCGTTTATTTTTTTAAATACATATTTGCATATGTAAAAAGCGATTTATTTATATCTAATTATTAATAAATGTGCTATACGTTTATTTAGAAAGAGAGCAATCATTTGTGACCAATATTTAATATGTAAACTACGTGAATACGGCGTATCGCAACGCTAAGGAGACCGGGACATGCCCTGAGAGACACATAGAATACAGATTAACATGGCAGAGGTAGAGCTGTGACTTTCTGCACACACAACAGGAAAAGAACGCTGGTATAATTTCATCTTTTTTTCCATTTGCACTACTAGAAAAACTAGAATATAAACATCCAGAGGAAGAACAATCAGGACGATTAAGGTGTAAGAATTCTTTGACAGTCCCTCAACCTGTGTTTCCTGTTTTTAGTGTATGTAATGGGATTAAACACACCAAGTCGACACACTGTGTGTGCTGCAGTCTCTTGGCGATGTCCAGCGCAGTCTCTCCGGCCGTGTTTGCTAAAAAACAAAAACCAGACAATAAACCAGAGCGTTACATACAGTACAGATTGGATTCGTAAAAAAGGGGTGGGGTTAGAATTAACATATTGTTGCACGAGATCCAATCAAATGAGATCACAATTTTTTTACAATCTGAATGTGTAATTCAGGACACTGTTACTTATATGATGACACAAAATAAAATATGTAGTTCTACTGAAATAAAGAGGTTATAAAGTTGGAATGTATGAGTTTAGTGCGTATAAATTAGTTCCTTTTAACTTGATGATTAAGCTAGTCATGACAGTGGAAGGGAAAAACCTCCTGAGACGGAAGAAACCTTGAGAGGAACCAGACTCCACATAAAATCCATCCTTATTTATATTTATGCAACCAGCAGCCCAGAGCCTTTGTAGCAGACTTTATATTAATTACAGTCCAAATCCATTCTCAAAGTTCTCAAGGTGCTCAGGAACTTCACTGATCTTCAGGCTGTTGATGTGGAACCATCCCCAGCTGCAAAGAGTGGTCTTCAATTGAAGAGAACTCCACTCAGTGGTAGGGCGTCGGGATGAATCAGGCGGATCCGAAGTAAAGAAAAGCTCCTCGTCTCTTTGGCAATCGAGACAGCAAGTCGTGTTAAATCATAATGTTTGTTACGCTGGTAAAGAACATTTCAACGTCCGTACGTTCATGTAAGAAAGAGACGTCTTTGGTCCTGGGACGTTTCGGGTTAGTTAATGCGCACATTCGAAACACCGGCAGGAGATGGTTTATGCACAGTGATATTGAGAGTTTTACTTTTTGCGATTAAAAATGAAAATTAAAACTAGGACCATGTTGTTCACTGGATGGATGCTCTCTCAATTCAGGAACTAACCTGCTGTCGGAAATTAAAAGTGTTTGCTATTTCCGGGAAAAAAAAAACAAAACCACAACGTGATGTCTGGATTGTAGCCAGTAAAAACAGAAGTCTTGATACCGACTATCAACTTCGGTTGATATGTAATACACAGTTAATCATGAGTTCAGGTGGCGCTGTTAAGACCTATTAATTTGTTAATTCCTTATAAATTGTTATAAATACTCTGGTAAGTAAACAAAGTTTTTGTAACAGAAATATTATGACTGAATTAATTTGTATTCGTATATGTTCACTAGTTAAGTATGTTGAGTTAGCATTGTGGCTCCGTCATTGTTTTTATATGCATATAGCTAGCGTTTTGATTTGTGATGAAAAAGCTTTTATTTATAAACGTTCTGTGGGCTGTAATTTGTATAATTAGGAAATACATACAGTCTTTACCATGCAAGTGCAATTGCCACTAATACCCTTCCCCCCCGGTCACCTTAGCAACAAACCAAGTAAAGTTAAACCTCGCTACTTTTTTGCTAAGAAGTAATTATAGGCAAACGGATTACAATTAATCTCTCGTGTAGATGCGTTCGGTCTCAAACAGATAAATGATACATGTCTGGATACGTTACCTCAGATAATTGTTTCACGTTCCAAGTAAAAAGTTGTCGCCTCAATGTCTGATTTAAGGGGTCTTGAAATTCCACGTTATCTAGTTTTACTTATTGTAAATATCTTAACTGTTTTGCTTTAGCTGGAGATTAAAAAGTATGTGCAAGTCATTTTCTTTAGGCAGCTCCGTGATTTCAAAATGGCGCTACCAGAAATGCACGTTTTTGTTATTGTTTACATCCTTCAAATGGTCTAGATGAGGGGTGCACACTTTTTCAGCATGCGAGCTACTTATAAAACGTCAAAATGATCTACCCACTATAAAAATGCGTAAATAAATATCTTTTCCAAACTACCTGTAGATCGCGATCGACGTATTGGGAACCCCTGATCTATATTTTTACGATGAAATAATCAAAGTTGGGAAATTTTTTGTTATAATTTTGCATGGTTCGAGTATTCTGGCTTTAACAGTTCCTCAACCACAAGAAGAAGAACAAGGATGAACAGGAAACGTAGAAGGATGTAAATGTGTTTATATTTAACAAAATTTCCTCAAAATTGAAACAAACTAGTGCCCTAATTAAATTTACTGCGATCCTAATTGGGCGATTACTAAGGATGAACGAATAAACTGTATTGAATGCGACCTTTTATTTGTCCTGCATGTCCTGCCGTTTTGTCATGTACATTCACACTGTTTGTTCGAATGTAGGTGTAAACGTGCGTGCAAGTGTGTGTGTGTGTGTGTGTGTGTGTGTGTGTGTGTGTGTGTGTGTAGATGATTATGTACCTGTGTGTAAAGTAGCTTTCCCCTTCAGAAGCAGTTTCAGACATTCTGGTTTATTGTACATGGCACAGTAATGAAGAGCTGTGTTTCCTTCCACGGTCTTCTTCTCCAGACAGCCACTGTCAAAAACACACACACACACACACACACACACACACACACACACACATTTGAGCTCAACAATTTTGCCAACCCGCGTGGGTTTCACAAGATGTACACAATCAGACTAAACAGCAACACATACAGTACATGCACACACACACACACACACACACACACACACACACACACACACACACACACACACACACACACACACACACACACACACACACACACACACACACACACACACACACACACACACACACACACACACACCAACTCACCAGTTCTGTGTGAGGAAATCAACCAGAGCCAGAGAGCTCTTCTCGGCCAAACGCACCGCCACATGGAGAGCCGTCTCTTTCAAAGCCTGAGAAAGACAGACAAACACAGCAAACATGAATGGGAGAAGGAGACGGGCGTACGGACGGCATTTGAAGGATTAGGATCGTCTGCGGAAAAAAAAAATCCTGCTTCCGTGATCAAATCCTCAGAACTCTGACTCGCGGTAATAGATTTAAAACCGTAACCAGAATCGGTCGTTCATCGCAGGGGAGGTGAAGCGGATCCAATTACAGATGAAAGAAGAGGAGGAAACGTGGAATTACGGGAAACAAAGACAACGATCAAAACAGGAAGGAGACGCCGCAGCCTCGTGACGTCTGGCTTTAATGAATGACTCCGAGTAAAAGGCATTTAAGAGCAGCTTCTGAGATGTTAATAACATGGTAAACACTACACAAACACACACACAACTCCACATAAGGGTTTGAATCCAAAATACACTATATGGACAAAAGTATATAGACACGTGACCTTAAGATGGATTTTAAACATCCCGTTCCACATTTATTCTCCACTTGCTTCTATAATAAGACTGTGTGGAGATTTCCATTCATCCTCAAAAAGTGATGGCGGTGACGTGAGAAGTCCTGGGGTGCAGTCAGCGTTCATTCACGCTACAGCATCCAAATGTGTCCTGTACAATTGTGTGCCTCTAAATCTGTGTGGACCATTTGGGCTGGAAAAGTCAGGTGTCCCAATACTTTTGTCCATATGGTGTATATCAGAGTCTACTATTTCAGCACCGGACATCTGAAAGGAGACCAAAAGCTACACTATATACTATAAAATATTACTATTTAATAGAAGAATCGTATAAAATGATGACTATTTAAAATGTATTTACTATTTAATATGTTTGTTTGGAGGGTAGGTATGAAGCTCAGGTGCATGTATGTGGTAGAGACCTGTTGATCAGGTACGACTGTGGGCTTGGACAGATCTTCTCCCTCGGCGTACAGCTGCAGGAGGGACGTCAGGTCTCTGGATTTCACCGCGTCGTACGCTCGCAGGGGCTCCGAGTGCTCTTTCGGGAACACGTAGCGCCTCTCGACGTACTTCGCCGTGATGTACTCCTTCCTCGCGTTCCTAGCACAAGCACGCGTAAAACACAAACACACACACACACACACACTTATACGCGTGTCCAAACCAGGATCAGTCTTTAGTCTATTTGTCACTTATAAAGCACTGATCTTTGACACGTCCGAAGCCGATCAATAGGCTTCAACTACAAGGACAAAAGTATTGGAACACCTGACTTTTCCAGCCTGTGGTTCTGAACTAAGCCACACAAACCTGCTCCAGCATGACATTGCCCCTGTGCTCCATGGTGATGTGACTCCCGTGGGTTCAAGTGAAAGATCTTGTGCTCTATAGAGCTCTTAAACCCTATTGAACACTTTTGGGATGAATGTACATCAGTACCTGGGGACTCAATGTAGAACGGGACGGTCAGGTGTCCACAAACTTTTGTCCATATAGTGTGGGATGAGATATTGCACATTATAATACACGCGTGCATAAAGCCACTTTATAACCTTATCGACTCCAGGGGCGCCAGATCAAGGCTGATCCTGCGCTCTGAACTTCCTAACAACCGGGACTTAGAAATAAATGAATTTCATGGTGCATTTGTGTAACGTTTACGTGTCAAATAAAGGTTGAGCTTTTTTTTTTTTTTTAAGTTCTTCAAGGGTGCAAACACTTGCAGGAACACTGCAGATCCTCCATTTACCAATTAAAGGGCAATCAAATGCTTGGATCCTTGACATTTGGCAACCGATTTACTTCACTAAGCAGCCGACAAAGTAAATAAATACAAAAATTGGCAAAAAAAAAAAAAAAAAAAACACTTCCGTGACTTCATGAAACAGCATGAAATAAACGTCCTGATCCTCCTGATCATCACTGCAGCACAGTATGGAGCGTGTTGTGAAACTCACATGTCACTCTGTGGTAAGGGTTTCACCGAGTCATCACGCAGGTTGGCCTCCATGATGTCGTTAAATTTGCTGTTACCGATGCTCACTGCAAGCTGAAAGGGGAAAAAAAGAGCAGAAATCAAGTCAAAGTCAAATCTATCGTTTTTGGATCATTTTGATTATAGACTGAAGACCGATCCTGGGTTTGGCCCCACAACTCAAACACGTTACATACAGAAGCCGACCAATTAAGGTCACTTGAGACACTTGACTTTTCCACATTTGCACGGTGGTTCTTCTCCAAACCGTTACCACAAAGTTCAAGGCCTACAATTGTAGAGGATGTCCTTGGATGCAATAGCATGGAATTTTCCCTTCACTTGAACTCAAAGACCCAAACCTGTCCCAGCATTAAAATGCAGATGTACACAAAGCCGGGTCTATGAACATATCCTTTTACATGGGTTGGACTGGAAGATCTCCTGCTGTAGACCCTACTGAACACCTTTGGGATTAATTTTTCATGCTGACTGCACCCCAGGAACCTTCTCTCTTCACCTCAATCAGTCCATGACTGATTTCTAACACTTTTGTAGCTGAATGAATCTCACACGACTCTCTATAAGAGCACTCCAAAATCTAGTGGAACATCTTCCCAGAAGAGTGGAGGTTATTATAACAGCAAATGGAGACTAAATGTGGAATGGGATGTTTGAATAAAAGTGCATACCAATACTATGACCTGGTGTTTTATTTATTTAGTTAGTTGGTTGGCTGGTTAGTTAGCTAGTTGATTAGCTTGTTAGCTGGTTAATTAGTTGGTTCATTTATTAGTTGGTTGGTTAGTTGATTAATTGTTGTGGAACATTTACAAAATACACAAATCAGCCCTAACATTATGACCACCTGCCTACTACTGTGTTGGTCCCCGTTTTGCGTGATGCAATGAGCATTAACAGCATGAACGTCTTCAGCAGTTTGAGCTACAGGAGCTCGTCTGTTGGATCGGACCACACGGACCAGCCTTCACTCCTCACGTGCTCCTCAATGAGCCTCGGGTTCCCACGACCCTGTCCCCGGTTCACCACTGTTCCTTCCTTGGAGCACTTTTGATAGATTCTGACCACTGCAGACCAGTAACATCCCACAAGAGCTGCAGTTTTTAAGATGCTCTGACCCAGACGTCTAGACTTCACACATTTGACCTTGACAAACTCACTAAAATCCTTCCGCTCGTCCATTTTTCCTACCAACTAACAGGGTCAGTGTAATTCTTCCATTAATTTGAAATTCAATTTAAAATAATGTATGTGGGGAAAAAAAACAATGACCACTTGAAATTAACCAATGTAACCAATGACCGGTTACAAAGTGCTGACACTGGAGACTCCTTCCATAAACGTCTCCACACAGAAGACCTCACCATGCTAACATTATACACTACACAAATCCTTGTGTTTTCATCAAGAACTGTTCAATAAATTTCCCAGATATCTCAGTAGATCTGCACACGATGCTGGAAGGTAACGAAGTGTATGGCAGGTGTGTGTGTGTGTGTGTGTGTGTGTGTGTGTGTGTGTGTGTGTGTGTGTGTGTGTGTGTGTGCGTTTACCAGGAGCTCAGATGTACTGAGCATGTCGAGAGTGAGTGACTGAATCCGTGAGTAGTGAACGCCGAGCTCCCGGTGGATTCCTGAACATTCGATGCAGGTGAGGATGCCCAAGTTACTGGAGAGCCAGGTGGGTTCTGCAGGAGACACAAGGTGGGTTAGGATCCTCTTGAAACGACATTTAGGGACATTAAGACGGAGATAGGGAGAGATTCAAAGACCTGCACCATCACAATGTGTTTATTTTCCATGCATTCATTCCATCTTTCTTTTCTACATCGGTTTGATCACATCCTATATAGCAAAAGCTTTTAATGGTCAACATGAGCCGAAAGGAAAAAATGCATTCCTGAGACCTGTTATATATTGAGACACCTGACTTTTTCAGCCACGTGGACGTTCCTCCAAAAAAGGTTGAAGGCACAGGATTGTTAAAGTTTTTGGATGCAGGATCACGTAACATGAAAATGCCCCTGTGCACAAAGCCAACTCCATGAAGATTGAACTCCATGGAGTTGAAGATCTTGAATGAATTTAATAAAATCAATGAAGATATGATTTACAGGAGTTACTCTCCTGCGATCGAGCTCGGAACCCTTTTGAAAATGATGGCTGTAAACACTGACTGCACTCCAGGTCTCCTCACCTCACCTACGTCAATACCTGACTTCAGTAACGGCCATGTGGCCAAATGAATCTCCACAAAATCTAATGGAACATCTTCCCAGAAGGTTATTATAACTGCAAATAGGGACTAAATATGGAATGAGATGTAAGAAAAAAGCGCATACAGATCTTATAGACGAGTGTCCACAAACAAATAGAGTCCATTGAGTGTATGTAGGAACAGTAAAGAGATTGGTGTTATAATTCTGGTAGTTTTGAGGGATGGACCAGGTTGCACGTTTGTATGCAGAAATTACAAGCGGAAGAAATGTTGAGAAATAACGCAGGGACAAAGCTGGATGTGAATACGAGCAGTTACCCGGAGCGCCGCAGTCGCAGCACGTGTCGTTGCCCGGAAGATTTCTCAGCCCCGAGATGACGGAACGTGCCAGATCCTGCAGCCCGCTGCCCGGATACTGCAGCTGATCTCCTCCCAGAGCCGTGTTTAGAGCCGCCTCTTTACTGTTCTGAAGAACAGACACCCAGCTACAGAGAGAAGGAAAGAAGATAAATTCGGCAACTAAAACATTCTTCATACAGTCTGACATTCAGCTTACAATCTGTGGTGCTTAGTGTCACAGGAGTCCACAGTAAATACCACCCCAAACAGACTCTAGAGCTGAGAACAGTACTGTGTACGTGTTTGTGTGTGTGTGTGTGTGTGTGTGTGTGTGTGTTTGGGGGGTATATGGGTATATAATGGTATGTTGTAAGCAATCCTTACATTATGCAATCTTGCTCATCCTCTGCTTGGAAATGATATGTGCGATTATCTGGAAAAGAGAGAGAGAGAGAGAGAGAGAGAGAGAGAGAGAGAGAGAGAGAGAGAGAGAGAGAGAGAGAGAGAGAGAGAGAGAGAGAGGTATGTGTGTGTGAACACGGTGAGAATATCAAGGGAGATAAAATACAGCAAAGAGAATGTAGGAGGAAAAACCAAGCCAGGACAAGCCCCTTCACAACAACTGGTTTTCATTACCACACACACACACACACACACACACACACACACACACACACACACACACACACACACACACACACACACGGGTTTACATAGTAGCTGAATTGTAATGATTGATAAATATATATATTTTTTTTTACTACTACTACTGGGTATTGGTATAAAATGTAAATAAATAAATACATAAATTAAAGTTGTTTAAGTTGTTCATGGTTGAACAGTTTACATGATATAATGTGTATGTATTATACACACGTGTGTGTGTGTGTGTGTGTGTGTGTGTGTGTGTGTGTGTGTATATATATATATATATATATATATATATATATATATATATATATATATATATATCACACACACACACACACACACACACACACACACACACACCAATTTGTTTGATTTTTCTGCAATAAACAAAATCATTTGTCATGCATTTTTTCTACGTGTTTTCTTTTTCCTTCTGCTTTTATGCTTTTAAATGTTATTGCTACACTTTAAATTTAGATTTATTTTTACTTTTATTTTATTCTCTTCTTTTATTGTTTTGCTAGTGAGGTATATATATATATAAGAAAACACGTCAATAAAAAGCACGGTTATATAAATTATCCATCATTACATTAATGCAACACAAAACTCATTTTGTCTATTGTTCGCATGAAGAACAAAGAATTTGCTTATTATGCATAAAAATATAATTCTTACACTACATTGTAGTTTGAAGGCATTGACCTCTGAGTGTAGCAGCAAATATTTGCTATTTATTATATAGCCACTTATTTATTTATTTAAAAGCACATAAATGCTTCATAACCATATGCTTCATATTTTTTCTACTAGCAGATTCAATTTCCCCCCAAAATTTTTTATTTCCTGGGTTGTTGTTTTTTTTTTTTAATCCAATGTTATCGAACGCAATCACAATGAGGAACAGGAGAAATTCACCTACACAATATTGGCTTAAGTTTGTGGACACCTGACCGTAAGATGCTTCTTTTTGAACATCCCTTTCCACATCGATTCCCTATTTGCTGTTAAGGATCTTTTAATCTAACCCAAGTAAAGCAGATCTTCATAAAGGGGAAATTTCATGCATCTACTTATAAAGACCTCCTGTACAATTTACATTTACGGCATGTAGCAGATCACAATTCGATTCTAAAATCAGGTGTCCCAATACTTTTTTGCCCAACGAGTGTATATTCAAATTAGGAATTGGTGGACGTACGAGTTACGAGGTCGAAAGTCTTCTTCTCCTCAGGATTGGGCCGAACCTGACACGTGAGGAGGTTGAGTTTGGCTGGAGGTCTGTTTATCTGAGACACACACAACAAATACAAGCTCAATGTAAATGATAACGTAGCGCAAAGTGAAGTGTGTGAGAGTCTGAGAAAGAGACAGAGCAATGCTGGAGCCTCACCGTGCTGTGAGAGATGGTCAGGCAGCCATATTTGACTCCACATTTCCTTTTCTGCCACACTTTCCTGATTCTGGTACATAAAGACACAAAGGCGTAAGGGTTTAAAAAAATATCGCTACACGTAGATATCACAATATTTTGTTGGCGATACTGTATTGATTTTCACAAACGCAATATCGATACATAGTTTTTTTATTTATACAAGATTCAGGGCAGTTGTTTCATGTTTCGTACTAACATAAGAGCATGCCACTAATGTTAGCGTTAATATCCAACGGTTTCCTGGGGCACTGCTTTCGAAACGAATGGGTGTAACAACTTCTTCTTTCGGCTTCTCCCATTAGGGGGCGCCACAGCGTATCATCCGTCTCCATACCCCCCCCGTCCTCTTCATCTGCCTCTTTCAACCCAACTACCTGCATGTCTTCACTCACCACATCCATAAACCTTCTCCTTGTTCCTGGTGGCGCCATCCTCAGCATTCTCCTACTGATATACCCCATGTCCCTTCTCCACACATGTCCAAACCATCTCAATAAACTCCCTCTAATAAACTCATTTCTAATCTTGTCCATCGTCGTCACTCCCAACAAACATCTCAACATCTTCAGCTCTGCTACCTCCAGCTCCACCTCCTGTCTTTTACTCCATGCCACTGTCTCTTTCCCCTTCACTCTCACAGATACTCTTCTATCACAAATCACTCCTGCTATCACTCTTCTCCACCCACTCCACCTGCCTGCACTCTTTTCTTCACTTATCTAACACACTCTCCATTACTTTACACTGTTGACCTTAGGTACCTGAACTCCTCCACCTTCTCCATCTCTTCTCCCTGCAACCGCACCCCTCCACTGCCCTCCCTCTCATTCACGCACATGTACTCTGTCTTACTCCTACTGACTTTCATTCCCCTTCTCTCCAGCATGTACCTCCACCTCTCCAGGCTCTTCTCAACCTGCTCCCTACTCTCACCACAAATCACAATATCATCCGCAAACATCATAGTCCAGGGAGACTCCTGTCTGACCTCGTCCGTCAACCTGTCCATCACCACTGCAAACCGGAAAGGGCTCAGAGCCGATCCTTGATGCAGTCCAACCTCCACCTTGAACCAGTCTGTTGTTCCTACTGCCCCACACTGTCCTCATACATGTCCTGCACCACCCTCACACACCTGACTTCCTCATAAAGTACCACAACTCATCTCTCCACCCTGTCATACGCTTTCTCTAAATCCACAAATACACAATTCAACTCCTTCTGACCTTCTCTATACTCCATAAACATCCTCAAAGCAAATAATGCATCTGTGGAGCTCTTCCTCAGCATGAAACCATACTGCTGCTCACTACCTCTTCTTATAAATATCCCAATATATCGCCTTGTTTACAGTATCGCAATGTATCGTATCGCAATTGTACATATCGTATGTATCGTATCGCCAGGTTCTTTTCAATACACAGCCCTAATTGAAAGCTTAGCCTTTTCACAGCATTGAACATGAGACATGAAACACAGCTCAGCTCTCAGACTCAAAAACACTGCCGTCTCTTACAACCTCAATCATCAAAAGCTGGGGGAAAAAAAAAAAAAAAAAAACAGAAACCATGTTTTGGAAGAAACCAGTATGTCCTGATGAGTCACTGTTTATTCTTTCTCCACATCTGGACTACATTTTCCTGGGAGGAAGTCAAAGGAAGTCTGTCAAACCACATTTCCTACCTTCTAACCGCTTACCCCAAACAAGACGCTCTTCATAAAGCAGAGGCAGACAGACTGGGGCTGATACGAGGGCAAAAGTAAGTGCACACTTATTTTTCAATTGTTCTTCATCCAACTCATTAAGAATCCGATCACACTGAATTAGAAATGCTCTTTTTACTTTAGGAAATTATACAATACCACCAACCGGACAACTCAAGATTCACAATATGGACCAAAGTTCGTGGACACCTGACCATAAGATTCGTATGTGCTTCTTTTTGAACACCCCATTCCACAATGAGTCCACCATTTGCTCTTATTATAAGTCTCGCTCTTCTGGCAAGATGTTCAACTAGATTTTGTGAGGTGTTTCACAAGTCGGATAATGATGTACGTAGGTGTGGTAAGAAGGCCTGGGGTGACACCACAGGCACCACAGGAACCAGATAAATCTAATGATGTAAAAGGGTGTCTCTTGCTGACTAACACCTCTGAATGAACTGTTATTCATGTCTTAGAGTGAGAAAGTGTGTGTCTTTTTTTAAATCTAGAAATTAGCACCAAAACGGTTCTAATCCCAGCACCACCAAGCTGCCACTGCGGGGTCCTTGAGCAAGGCCCTTAACTGCTCTTTAGCATAAAGGAGGAAACTCTTAGATGAAAGCATCTGCCGAGGGCCATAAACGTAAACGTTTTCCGAGTGAGCAAACTTGCAGGCGATTCGGATTTGACCATTCGTGTCTACACAGAGTCGGAGGTCAAACCAGACTTAATAAAGAACAGCTGAATAATAGCAGCAAATGCGCACACTCCAACACACACACACACACACACACACACACACACACACACACACACACACACACACACACACACACACACACACACACACACACACACACATTTAAAACACACTGCACTTCCATGTGCAGCCCCCGTCTTCCCCTGGTCACTGACCGAGCCAACATACACCATCGTCAGTGTTTGGCTTAGGGAAAAAAAGAAAGATCTGACAGAACAAATGAAGCAGTGTGTTTGCGAAAGAACATTCTAGCGATTTCCCAACACGCACACAGACCTCTCGCTCACAGACGATGTTGGGGGGGGGGAAAATCCCCACCGTTCTACTATACTACATTTAAATTCATGGCATTTGGCAGACACCCTCATCCAGAGCGACATACATTTATCTTATTCATAGCAGCTCTGAAGTCAGGGGCCTTGCCCAGGGGCCCAAAAGTTGCAGCTTGATGTGGTTGGGATTTGAACTCATGACCTTCAGATCCAGAGTCCAACACCTTAACCACTAAGCTACCACCTCCCCTAACTACAGATAGTCCGAGTTGCGATGGTTCGACTGAATTTTTCAATCTTATGACGGCGATACGTCAAAATTTTACAATTATTTTACCGCCGTAGCAGCGTATGCTTCACCCTCCACTCACGATCCAGCACTCGTCCACGTCCCCGCTATAACATACATAAATACTATTTCATTCGTACGTTACGGTAGGGTAAATTGCTCTTTTTTGACCAAATTATATAATGTAATTTGCTCAATTATTAACGCATCGCAGTATTACCACCCCGTACTGATCACCGTTCTTTAACCTTAGTTGTCAAGAGGGTTGCCAGTGCATTCCTTAACCACTGAGCCTTCAACACCCATCATCATCATTCAGCTCCCATATACAGTAATCAGTCTGGAGATCCAAATGTGGCAGTCAACAGTGAAAATGTCATCCACTGATTCTTGTCTGATACAAACTACTCAACTTGAAAACGTTTTTGAAGCAGTAAAATAAAGTCTTTCATGGAAATCACTTCCGTGGTGGATAGATATATATATACACACAACACGGGTGTTGAAGGCTCAGTGGTTAAGGAATTGGACTCTGGATTGGTAGGTTACAAGTTCAAATCCCAGCACACCCAAGCTACCACTGCTGAGAACTTGAGGAAGGCCCTTAACCCTGAACTGCTCAGTTGTAAGTTGCTTTGCATAAAGGTGGAAATGTGAACGGTTGCAAATCAATTTTAACAATAGACATTGTCTTGAGAGAAAAAAAGCCCTGGGATGGTATGCGGAAGAAACCAGACTCAAAAATGAGCCTGGTGAGTTCATCAACTGTTTCTGATGGAGACTTGAATGCAAATCTGTTCATGGCAAGTCGTTGCAACATATACGGTATAATAGTGATTAGTGCATCAGAACAGTTTGCGATTGTGGTTCAGCCCATGTTCTGACTCACCCGTCGCTCTTCTTGAGCAGGAAGCCAGATTTCTCGGTGCCGTATTTTTTGTTGCCCTGGGGCTGGTGGATGCTGTAGCCGTGACCAGAGTTCTTCCTGTTTAAGTAATCCTTAAAAACAAAAACAAAACAAAAAAGAGATCAGCATCATTGTTGATTTTTCACGATCTTCAAAAACGTGAGTTATGTTGTGTGATGGAGTTACCTCTTTACCGTCCACTTGTAGCTGACTCCTGAGGCAGTCACGGAGCTGAGAGAGCTGCTTCACCTGCTCGTCCTCGTCCTGACGAACCTACACACAAAACAAAGTTTACGATTTCTTAAAAGCACTCTCCATATGCTGGTATAATCTCCATTCTTCTGGAAAGATCCAAATTTCACTAGATTCAGGAGTGATTTTGTGAAGATTTTCACAAGCAGAAGGCTGAACGCACAGTCACAGGAAGCACCGATCTTCATAAGTCCGTGTGCTAAAAGACATTGTGTCCTGTGCACATCGGCAGCTGTGCAACTAATGCTAATCTGACCACAGGCGTTACCACATCTGCATCTTCTGACCACGTGCGATGGTGCCACCGAGCTCTCCTCTCAAGCAAGTTTCTCGCTGGAAACATCGTGATCTCACTTTCGCACCCACCGTATTCGCCAGACACGGCTCCCGCGGATTTACCCCTTTTCCCGAAAATGAAGATCAGCTCAAAGGTCGCCGTTTTGACACCGTTGTGGAGATCCGGCACGAATCGTAGAGGGAGCTCGACATGCTTCGAAAAGAATTCTTCTAGGACACATTCCATAAGTGGCAGGGACACTGGGAACGCAGTATCGCTGTACAAGGGGACTACTTTCAAGGTGATGGTGTGCAAGCGTTGATAGCACCTCGTATGGCTGAAAAGATCAAGCGTCCCAATACTTTAAACGATATAATATCAATTACGGTGATCAACATCTTCCTCTTTTGGCTTCTCCCATTAGGGGTCGCCACAGCGGATCATCCGTCTCCATACCCCCCCCGTCCTCCACATCTGCCTCTTTCACACCAACTACCTGCATGTCTTCCCTCACCACATCCATAAACCTCCTCCTTGGTCTTCCTCTTTTCCTCCTTCCTGGTGGCTCCATCCTCAGCATTCTCCTACCAATATACCCCATGTCCCTCCTCTGCACATGTCCAAACCATCTCAATTGCGCCACCCTCACTTTGTCTCCAAAACGTCCTACATGTGCTGTCCCTCTAATAAACTCGTTTCTAAATAATCAATTATGGTGATATTAAGTCAAATTCCAAGGAATGAAACTTAAGGTGTGTATTAAGCTCACCAACCTCTACCACAGATCCCAGCAATTAGTTCTGCATGTTTTTATTTCAGGGAAATAGATTGTTTTTTTTTTGGCATGGCCTGTTCTCTCTGTGTGTGTGCGTGTGATTGCTGAGAAAAATATTTTCCCCTCACAGTCACTTTCTTGTCTTTTTTTAGAGGCCAGTTGGGAAACAATATGAATATTAATTCGACATCAGATCTGGGAACTCAAGACAAGGCAACTTTCAGGCCATTTTGCATTGTTTTTTTTCTTTCTCTCCAATGACACAGCCCAACCTTTATGCTTCTACCCGTTAAACCGAAAGAGCCGAAAGTCTCTTCGTGAGAACGTGTTTTTATGAGCTTCACACAAACCAGTTTTTTTTTTAATGCAAAACAACGGATCTGCTGGAACATGCCTGAACCTCACAAGGAAGCGAGAAAAAAATAATCATCCGGGAGTCTGGAAGAATACCAGGATTTTATTTAAGAGGCTGTTTGTCCGATATTATGTAATACTGTAGAGGCTTAGGCACGCAGACATGACATTACACAACAAGACGAATTAATAGTCATGAATACGCAGATTTAGAACGTCGCTGCTCTAGAGTTCCCTTTTGACATTACAGATTCGGAAATCGCTGCACTGTTTCCAGAAAACGTTCACAGTGACGTCTTCTAGAATTCTCTTTTAAGTTTACAATTGGCTGCAGTGTTGATGAACTCTGTTTACTCTAGAATTGTTTTTGATTCTAGAATCAAGTTTCCTTTTACTTCATTTACATTTATGGCATTTGGGAGACACCCGGTTTTCCAGAGAGACGTACAAATGTGCTTTGAAGTCTCTATTCATAAATACATTCTGATACTGGTTTTATTACTACACTGACTAAGAAACCAGTCAAAAACTCTGTTTTGGAGAGAAAACTGTGGAAAAAGGGATGAAGGATGGAAAGAGAGTTTTAAAGAAGGAGTGCTCATTTTAGTTTTTCAGAGGAGGAGGCAGGAGTTTGGATGTTTGAAGACTGTTAGTGAGCTGTTCGGAAATAAAGTGAGAGTTCGTTGGAGGGATGAGTGGAGCAGTGGTAGAGGACAAAGCGATCGGTGAAGAAGTGGCAGAGTATGGAGGGACGAGTAGAGCAATGTTCAAGATGTTCTAATAAATGTCCCCCTTTATGAGTTCCGAGTTCTCACATAATCTCAGCGGTGAGAGACCTTTGCACGAGCACTTGTCCTGGAATTCTTTTCAAGTTACGAGTTCAAAATCGCTATAGTTAAAAAGAACTTCTCATGGCCAGTTCTTCTCGATCACAGGAACTGACAAGAATTTTCAGGTCAGAAGAATGCAAATGAGCACCGCCGTCTCAGACCCAGACCTACATCTTTTTCTTGAAATTGTCCAAAGATTTAATAATTCAGACTACTTCCTTTTACAGAAAAGATCACACACACACACACACACACACACACACACACACACACACACACACACACACACACACACACACACACACACACACACACTGCACTATGGAGTGAAATTCCAGATAATCATTCTTCCTTGTTTGTCGGCCAAACCATCCTGTTAGGGTGTTAAATGTTTAACGTCTGGCTCAAGGAGCAAATCAATAGTAATCTCAAAGGTTACGAGACGCCGTAACTGCACTGGTGACAAAAACGAAAGCACAATGCATACCACTGTGGGTTTGATTTTTATCACCAAAGTATTTCCATAGAAGCAAAAAAATTTATAAAAAATAAAAAAAGCATAAACATGTAAACTGTGGATTAAAAGGACACTCGGGACATCTGAACGAAGAGATTTGATAGGAGAAGATATTCGGAATGTAAAAACACACACCGTGTGAACAGAGGCTGCTAGCTTTTCCACAAAGGGACTGAGATTTTCTGCAGCTTTCAGGCCATCCTGAAAGAAACTGGAAAAAAAAAAAAAGAAAAAAAGATGATCACACATTTACATATCTGTCCACCTTCATACACCTCCATATCCACCTGACTTCTCCAGAAATATGCTCTTCTACCCAACACTGTTACCACAAAGTTGAAGGTAAACAATTGTACAGGACGTCTTTGGATGCTGAACTACCAGACCCAAACCTGTTCCAGCATCACAATGCCCCTGTGCACAAATCCAGCTCCATGAAGATACTCTTTACATGGTTTGGAATGGAAGATCTACTATCACACTCAACCCTACTGAACACCTTTGGGTTAAAATTGGAACTACAAGGGCATTAGTGAGGAGTTGAGGAGGTCTAGGGTTACAGTCAGTGTTCCAATTCATCTCAAAAATGTTCAGGGAGGTTGAGAAGGCCGGGGCTCTTTAGGTTTTGGGTCTTCTAGTTCAATTGAAGGGAAAATCATATTCTACCTCATCCAACAAAATGCCTTTTCACAAACAGACCTTTGTAGTGCAGCTCTACCTCTGCCATTTGTATACACACACACACAGACAGATGTTCTCAGAAGTTCTACATGAACACGAGCAGTGGTATAATGATATAACGTACTTGAGCTGGGCTTGGAAATACTTGATAAGGCTCTGGAGCAGATCAGGACCCTGTCGTATCTTCATCTCCTGCACCTTCAGCAAATACTGTAAATACAAAGAGAGAATGACGGAACAGAATAGATCTGGGATCTTCATAGTTCTTCAGGTCCCATTAGGCGATAGAGACTTGTTTTTACCCATGCTTATTTGTTTGACAAAAAAATTATTTGTGATTCAACATTGATAAGTGGATGCCTGCAGTACCGTGGCAGACCCCTAGGGGATTGAAGAAAATTCTATTGTTACACTGCTCTGAGAGGGTGGCCTGATTTTAGAGATGGACTGATTGCAAACAGATTTGTTAAAAAGTACGAAAGCGTGGTGAAAGATCTTTAAGCGGAGAGCTTTGCACACTAAACACAGTACCCCCTGTTAGCTTTTTGCGATGCTTCTTCTGAATCTAATACCTATCAACAGGACCTACAGTGAACACGTGACCATTGCAATGTAGTGTGTTCATGTCAGGGGTTGGTCGAAGAAAAAAAAAAAAAAAAAGGACATCTGCTGCAATAAAGCAGAAACTCAAGAATATATGGAGGTTTGTGGCCGGAGGAAAGAAAAGGAATCCCCCTCTACTATAACTTTTTATTTTAATTTATTACTACATCCTGGTTCAGTAGTGCAACTTAAGCAGAACTTTCCCTGATCCATGCACAAAAACAAAAACTTTCCCCAAGCCACACATGGAGAACATGACCTAACCACTTTTACTAGCCTGTTTAAAGAACTGATCCCAACAAAAATTCACACACACACACACACACACACCTCGCACATCTGCAGCTGGAAAGTCCTCCTCTCTCTCTCCATGTCCTCCACTATGTCCGAGTCGAGCCGTATCAAGCCGTACTGCTTGTGCCTCTCCCTCTCGAGCTTCCCCCTGAGACACACACACACACACACACACACACACACACACACACACACAAAGAAACCTTGTCTAGCTGCCTGTCTGTTTGTTCGGATGCATCTGATCAGGTGTGCGTTCTCACATTTTAACGTCGTAATCCTTCCCGCCCTTTTCCATCTGCTTCCTCAGATCCTGAGACAGAACAAAAAGCCAGAGAGAGACATAAGGTGTGAGAAATGACATGGTGGAACGCTCTGGTTTATGTAAAATTGATTGGCGTTGACAGAAATGTGGCAGCTCAACAGTCAACTTCTGATCAGAAGGTCATGATGGCGTGAGGAAACGGAAATTTCAGTTGGGAGTTGCGACCCCAGGACGTCTGCAATTGTTCGGAACCAGTGCGAGCTCGTTTCGAACCTCTTTTCCATCAGTTATACGAGGTGCTATCAAAAGGTTTCGAGAGTTAGTTTTGTAACCTGCCAACAGATGGCAGCACAGGGCTACATGCACAGTCACAGGGTGCACCAACCTTTAAAAGTCAGTGTCTCAAAGATATAATTCTGTGTACAACTGCTGTTATTCTGACCACGTGCGTTACCGCGTCTGCTACTCAGACCACGTGCGTAACTTGATCTCATTTCCGCACCCACCCTACCCCACAGGCGATAAACTCGTGGCTCACTTTTCAGAGTTTTTTTTAACGAGCGAAGATTTGAAATATCAATCAATCAATCACAAAATGTCCAAGAGGACAAGAGTCGACACCAAAAGAAGACAATTTGATGAAGGATGGGAGAGCGAATATATGTTTGTGCTTCAAAAACCAGTGTGTATTTTGTTTTATGAGACATTATTTTTGTGTTATAAGGTTATTTAATGTCGATGGTAAAGGAGCGTGGAGCTTAGTATGCGAGAAAAAAACATCAAATTGGCCAAAGAATTAAAAGGCAGACTGCAGGAAATGTTTACTAAATCTACAGCCAAAAATGTTCAATCTTAATAAACTATCTGGCCCTCAACTTAGACTGTGCATTAGATGTTGTCCCCTCTGTCCTAACTAGTAATGACACCAAAATTCCCTTTGAGCGGCACTCAAACTATCACCATTGTTATAAGAGGTTTTACAGCAAACTCTCGTAGCGCACGACTCCACTAGGACTAATTGCAAGGGGTTCGAAACGAGTTCGAACTGGTTCTGAACAATTCCCCACGCCGCAGGGTCGTGAGTTCCCGAATTTCCTTTCTCCCTGCGCCACCCTGTATAAATGAGATGATTGTAAGTCGATGTGAAAGAGGGCATCAACCACGTTCGATGAATATAAACAATAATCCAGGAGTATTATTGCATCACAAATATAAGATCCAATCATGTCCAATATGCAAATGCAGACCTGAAAGGGGTGTTTCTAATTTGCATATATATTTTTTTTTACATCTGGATTTTCTTTGCTTGCTTTTTGATCGCTTTTTTTTTTTATTGAAGCTCCACAATTTTCACAACAGTACCGAATTTAGATGGTCCTTAAAAAAAGGGAAAAAAGACATTGATGCTTAAATAAACAAAGCTTTGAACCAGTACCAAGTCTTCAAAAGGTCTCATTATTCACTGGTTTGAAAGTGAAATACTTCTGGTTTAAAAGGACTCCATTAGAGAAACAATGTCCGTTTTAAAATATAACTATGGGGCACAGTGGACCGCGTCGAAGGTTCTGGAACAGAGCGTAATTTTGACTCAAAACGACACCATTGTTTCGCACTTTTTCTAGTCACGTTCCCTCACATGCACCAGATCTATTGCTTTTGCTCATTGATTTACTCATCGTTAATTCCTGCTTTTTTTTTTTTTTTTGCTATATGGGCCAAAGTTTGTGTATATAATAATACTTTCCCAATATCCACTGTATGGCACAAAGCATTGGAATTCACACACAAGGGCATTTAATTGTAGCCATCCCACTTATTGGTATATACCTTTAATATCGATAACCTCCCCTTTAACGTGAGATTCTCAGTGAAACTCACCAGTCTGCAGTCCCGCAGTTCAGTCTTCAAGATGTTCTCCAGAGGAAAAGAAAGAATGCTGTGTAGATTCTGCACCTGCAAAAGCAAAGACACACAAAATCAGACACTCCATTACTGAGGCCGATGCGATTCGAATCTCCAACAAAACGATACATTAAAGATACAGATGAAGCAGCTACGATGCGATCCGATTTCGATTCAACGCAATGGAAAAAAAATGCACATGCATATGCAAATCATCAATTTACTTAGGTGCCTTCTGACTTCTAACGCATGGCCTTTTCACAAACTGATGGGGAAAAAAAATTGAAATAAACCCAGAGTTTTTTTTTTTTTTTTGGTGTCTGCAGGAAGTCACAGCTCTACCTCTGCCATGTTAATCTGTATTCTATGCGACTCTCGGGACGCGCCTCGGCCTCCGTAGCGCTGTGATGCGCCGTGTTTACGTAGCTGCAGCGACGCCGAGAGAACACGCTCGAGTAGCAAGGAGAAATCGATCTAGAAAACCTTGGTCACGAATTATTGAAATTGAATTATTGATTATTATTGAAATTGATAATTATTGATAATTATTAAAATTGAATTATTGATTATTACTTAAAAATCATATATAAATAAATATTTTTTTATCGATGCAAATATGCCAAAAACGATGCATCCTGATGCAAATTGTATACGATGCACACTTTTTTAAATCGTTAACCTTTATGCGGATGCACTGTTGCAAACTGGAATTTTCCCATTCCTAACACACACACACACACACACACACACACACACACACACACACGCCAACTTTCAAGTAAACTCTCAACGTAAAATATATATCGTCTGTGATTTTCCACCCAGATGCTGTTCCATAATTCTTGGTTTTCTTGGAGGAAAATCTGTGTTTCCGTATTGTGGAAAAATCTGGCTCTAGAGCTCTTTCTGTAAATCTTCCTTTGGAAAAAACGCATGAGAAAATGTCCTCCTTTAGAAACTGAGCGAAATAAATGTGCAGAATTTGCGTTAAAGTCAAATCGGGAAAACGGAAGAAAACAGTGACAATGGTAAAGACTCCATAACGTCGCTTTGTTTGTCTTGTGCTTATGACAAGACATGAAAATAGCACTCGGGTGCTGAAAGACAGAAGACAGACACTTGCTGAGTTAAGAGGCTAGAAAGACATTTTCAGTTTTACCCTTTTTTTCTCTCTCTCTCTCTCTCTCTCTCTCTCTCTCTCCGGGCTCACACTGATGTTTTTATAAACTCCCATGTAAAGACAAGAAAAATACTTTTTCTGTCATCAATCTGTAACACATTCAGGCGCGCGTTCTCTCGCTAATGGTAGCTAGCAGCTAACAAAAACGATCTATAGCTAATTTTGTTCATGCCACCTTAGGGATGGTATCGTTCACATTTCGCTGATAACGGTGCTGATACTGTTCAATCGCTACTATTTATTATTTGGTGCAAATAAAACATGATGTGAAGAGATGTTAATAATCTATTTTAGCACGGCTGAACTTTAGTGCTGCAGTTACAAATGCCTAAGCGAACGGAAGAAGGCAAATCACAAAGCCAAATAACAAAAAAAAAGCTTCATTCAAAAAAAGAAAGAGAAAGAGAGGGATTTTCTCTGCATACCACAGCACAAAACAGCATGTACATAGGAGCACAACAGAATGTAATAGAGGACACTACCTAAACCAGCTCAATGTAGTGAAGGGCAATAAATCTTTCACTATAAATTTAGTGACACTGCTGTTTTATCAGAGGTCATCTTCCTACGCATCACTATGGTAAATGGCTAATTGCGTCCTCAAGTAACAGTAGCAGGAAACGATCAAGTTTAGTCACTGTTGTGGTTTTCAGGCGAATGATTATGCATTTGTGCACCAATGCATCATTTTTCCTTTTTTTTACACAAATCTATTCGTTTGCTGCATTTCTAGGTTCCATTCTCTTTTTTATAGCATCTGTTTTTAAACGTTATTTCCTGCGGCTTTACTACTCTTAAACACTCGTTTTTACCGTTTGTATATTGAATTTATGCATATACATTTTATTATGATACAAAATGTATTTAATTATTATATTTGAGATGCTTATATCTTCACAATTGAACAAAATGTGTATTTCTTTTTCAAGAAAATGGCATACTCAAATGGCAGTTTTTAATTTTTTATTAATTTTTTTATTTATTTATATATATTTTTTATATATATATCGCCGCTGCTTTTCCGATTTCCTGTGGATATACTGGGCTTTGATTGAGCACTGCACTACTGTACAACCGCATGCACACGCACGTGAAATATGTCTGGCAAAATTCTTCTGCGATTTTTTTTGCATCTTTAAAAGTTCGCAGTACAAGGTTTTTGAGCATCTGTGAAAGTTCGCAAAAACGAATGTTCGTAGGTTGAACGCGAAACCCGACACCCGACACCCGATAGCAAGATTCTGAACAATTCAGTATATCACAGAAATCCATTGTACAACTGGAGCTGTATATTGTGAAAAGCAGAAAGAAAAAAAAACACACAAGCCTCGGACAAAGTGCACATTTAGTGAAATGCAAAGAAATTACATCTGATGTCTTCTTCATCTTTGCTCATACAATCATTCATTACACACCGATCTTCTCATTTTAGTAGCATTGAGCTGAAATCAGTCTCAATGTGTGACAAATCTAACTTACACGTTCTGACAACAAAATGCTCCATATCAAGTAACAATAAGTAAAATAAAAAGGTTAAAAAAAAAAGAGAAAAACATTCAAATGGGAATCTGTTGTATGTACACCGTCTCGCTGGGGTGATGTAAGGGTCATGTCTGAGAAGTGGGCCATAGTTTACTGTCTGATATCAGGTTTTTACATTTGCTGAGTGCAATGAATTGCTGCATTACATACCAGTCTACAGAATTCAGTCTACAGAATCATATGCGATACAGGCTACAGAATCCAGTTAATCTACAAAATCCAGCCTGTCTAAGGAATCCAGCCTGTCTACATAATCATGTCAACAGAATCCAGTCTGTCTACAGCCTACAGAATCCAACCTGTTTATGGAAACAAGCCAAAAGAATCCAGTCTGTCCCCAGAATCTATTCTGCCTGAAGAATCCAGCCTACGAAATCCAGCCTACTGAATCCAACCTACAGAATCCATTCTAATGAATCCATTCTACAGAATCCAGCCTACAGAATCCATTCTACTGAACCCAGCCTAAAAAAATCCATTCTACTGAATCCAGCCAAAAGAATCCAGCCTAAAAAATCCATTCTACTGAATCCAGCCAAAAGAATCCATTCTACTAAATCCATTCTACTGAACCCAGCCTAAAAAACCCATTCTACAGATGTATTGCTTCCATTTTACTGACACCTATCTTACTACACTTATATTTCGTTACATAACATCTGTCATATTTATTGTTTTGCTACATTTATACGGTACTTACAAAATACTCGTATTTTATATTAATATCTATCTAGAATTTTCTAGATCGTCATATTCATGTATTTCTATTGTCTTCAGTAACTCTCTTCATTTCTTCCAGGATCCTTAAATCAACTTGCATCTAATCTCAAAGCAGATTTTAAGGGCGGCGGCAGAATACAGAGAGAGCCGGTTGGATTCCGGACACATCCTGGATCAAAAAGAATAAAAAGTTTATTTTCCGAGCCCAGCCTCGGTGTGAGCTCAGCATCCCCGGTGAGTTTCTGACTGACGGCTTTGCGGTCAGACGCAACCCACTCACACACTCAGATCTGGGATGAATTAAGGTCACCGTGGAGACAATCAGCCTACGGAATCCGGACCACTCAGGTTCGAGAGGGCCTTGGCTGCAGCTGCCACACACACACACACACACGTGCAGATGTCCTTCCCAGTCCCTTAATGCACTCTGGTAGTGCAGCTGAAGCCAAATCATTATTCATTCCTAAACAAACAAGGATGCCTCACACACACACACACACACACACGTGAACCCTAACTAACCTGCTGATGTTCTCATGACTTCATGAGCAAGGTTTGAGCTCTGAGGTCATACCGTGTGTGTGTTTTAGCTCTCAAGTTGCGTCTCATTACGAATTTTGGTCGTATGCTACAGTAACACAAGTTTATCACATCCCAACACAATCCTTTGTGTCTGTCCGAATATCAGAACTTTTACCTCATGGTGAATTTATAGCATCTAGAAGATGCTGGTCATAAAAGGCAATAAGAACAACCACGGCAATGATTACTAGCGTAGCAAAAACAGGCTTATTTGTAATACAGAAAGCCCAGAGAACCCGTGTTCTAATGTACAGAATATGCTACACAATACACGTACAATATAGGAGCAAAAGTATTGGGACACCTGACTTCTCCAACCTTATGTAAATCTTTCCCCAAAATTTTACCACAAATTTGACAGAAAACAGTTTCTGGATGCAGTAGTATAAAGTTTTCCCTTTACGTGAACTAGGAGAAAGCTGTTTGAGCATGACAACGCCCCTGTGCACAAGGCCAGCTCCATGAAGATATGCGTTACATGCGTTGGAGTGGAAGATCTCCAGCTATAAATCTGAGCGCTTTTAAACACCTTTGGGAGCAAGTGAAATCTCACCCACGTCAGGTACCTGGGACGCAACTCTCCACAAGCACAATTGTGTAAAATCTAGTGGAACATCTTCCCAGACGAGTGGAGATTATTATAACGGCAAATGGGGAATGAAAGGTTCGAAATTACATTGCAATCTCATAGTCAGGTGTCCACAAATTATTGCCCGTATAATGCATATGTAAGTATGTATGTATACAGAACATAGTTGAAGTCTTACCAGAGTTTTGAGGAGCACCGTGACCTCTCGTGTGAACACTGCCAGGTTAAGGAACCCTGTGGAGATCTCGTTACTGTCCTGGGACAGGTGGCTGTTTCCCAGGTTCTCCAAAATTTCAATGTACTGCTCATTACACTCCACGTGACCTAAAAAAAAAAAACCACACAAATAAGCAAATATGCATAACCTGTAATAAGAACGTTGCAGTCCGTCCACATGAGATTTTCCCAGTGTGTGAAGATTTGAAGGAAATATGAAGATATTTCAGAATATTTCAATAGTTTAGTCTTCCAATATGCCAGCATCGATAATTCCTTAATTAGTGGCACATTGGCCTTCCATAATGACCTCAGGAAGGAAGTTAACTTATTAGACATTAGTCGATAATAAGGTTAGTCAGGACATTGTTGGATTTCTGTGCGTGAAGTATTGCATTGTATATTCGCTCCCGGAGAGAAGATCGATGAGAGACAGGAGCCCAAACAATACACAACACACACAAAAACACAGGTAGAGAGCAGGAAAAAATAAGCACAATTAAAGCTTATTTGATTGTCAGACACTGTATGTAACTGTATGTAACTGCCACTATAAAACAAAACAAAAAAAAAATACAACTAACTACATTTTCTTGGCCCTTGCTTTGAAAAA